>NC_056733.1:313526589-313899855 GCF_019279795.1 Protopterus annectens
CGTGTATGTCTGTACAGAGACAGTGAGAGACAGAGATAAAATTATACTTATATAAAGTACCTATTTGCTATTTCTATATAATTAATATAATTTGTCGTTGTCGTGTCTTTCGGCTTTTAGGGGTCGCCACAGCGGAACTCCGGTCTGCTAATGATTGGCAGTAGATTTTTACATGCCGAGTTGCCAGCTCTGACGCACAGCCTTCAATGAAGGTACGCCCGTTCACACATGTCTCCACACAGACGACGCTTTAGCTGAGAATTGAACAGGACAACGTCTTACTGTGAGGCGACAATGCTACTGCAGCACCACCACCGCAGTATTAAATCAGCAAAAACTATGAATATCAAATAGTCAAACGCAAAGCATCGACTGAAATAGAAGAAATTGCAAGACAGACAGTATTGCGTTTGTCACCACTATCAAAAAGTAAAGAAAAAAGGCACAGACTCAAAAACTAATTTCATCAGGTCAGCGCTTCTATTGGCATAAGACTAATTTATATAAATGTGGAATGTTAATCTCATTTGCATACCTTGCTGCCTTAACTGGAACTTGATCTGATCGATTTTCTTTACACGCAGCGCAAGTTGTTAAAAGCTTTATAAGTAACTCTCTTTAATGTAATGGCACTTCACAAAGAGATGAAGCTAATATGCTAAGACCTGAACTTACAGAGATAAAGTGAAAAACTCAGGAAAGCACACAGCAAAAACTCAGATTTATTTATTTATTTAAGTTTATTTACTGGAGAAGAATGGAGATCAAGTGTGATCAATTCCAGACCAGTTCAGAGGTACCATAAGAAATGTTATACCGCAATAATAAAGAAAAAAAACTACAATGCATATGCACAAATACTGAGTATAATTTTAATTCATAGTATAAATTATAAAAACAGTATTTTATTATGGCAGTACAGAGTTATTATATTCCATCTTAAACATAGCACTGCTACTGCTTTGACATCCTTCATAGATACCATAACAAGCGCGTGACAGCTATAAGTTAGTCTCTTGCCTGTTTCTCGATCTTCCAAGGCCTTCAATACCGTATCCCATTCATTACTTCTATCTAAACTAACCTCTCTAAACCTCTCTAACTCCACTTTAGCCTGGTTCTCAAGCTACCTCTCCATTCGATTCCAAGCAGTGAAATGGGAATCCAGTTTGTCTCTGTTCCTAGCCATTCAGACAGGCATACCACAAAGTTCCATCTTTGGACCCCTACTCTTTAACATCTTCATCAATGACCTTCACTCCTCATGCCCACTCTTTATCACCATCCAGTATGGCATTGACTATACTATTATCTCTAGCTCTGACAACATCTCTCACCTCCATTACCTCACCCAAGAGTACCTTCATGCAATCGAAAGTTGGCTTACTACCAGCCAACTACTACTTAACTTTAAGAAAACAAAACATCTTCTATTCCTCCCTACAACTCTACAACATTACAAAGCCACCTTTACTGTCTCTTCCCTCAATAATACTCCCATTTCCACTGAACTTCTAAACTTCTTGGTGTTCTTACTTATGAGCAACTAAAGTTTGATCTCCACACTCAGCAATGAATTAAAAAGGCACACCAAAGCTAGGCTTGCTATACAGAAATAAAAAATTCCTTACAAATGCTTCATGTCCCTTACACAAGTCTTCCTACTTCCCACACTTCTCTATGCGGCCCCAATACTCATGTATCTCCAGTCTAATCTTCTGTCCAAACTTGAACTCACAACAAAATTGCATGCTTTGCCTGCTATCAACACTATTGTACACACCATTGCATAGCTCTAAAAAGCCTACAGTGGCTGGAATTTCATCACCAACATTTACTTCCCCAGCTTATCATGGCCCTCTCTATCCTCCATGAACCTTCTTTCTGCCCTTCCTTTCTACCTTAATCCAGCCTTACACACCAAACCATCCACTCCATAGCTCTCAACACCACCTATTGCAAGTCTATAAGCCTAATAAGAATACAGGCAAACTCCACTACAATTGCTCCATAGCTAATGCCTGGAATAATCTGCCATTATATGTCAGATCTATCACTAACCCCAATGCCTTTAAAACAGTCCTGAAGGAATACCTCTATAAATCATGGTACTGGCGATTTATGCACCCAACTTAACATTGCTTCCTTCCTCCTATAATATTTTCTTCCTCTCCAACCCATCTCAATATACCACTTGGCCACCTGTCTTTTATATGTCTTCTAACCCACTGTGTATATTCTATGCCTCTAATATTCTGCTTTCTTTCTTTCTCCTAAAGCCTCCTCTTGCCTATGCCCTCTCTTGATATTTTATCCTATCTTAGTTTATGTATAAAACTTACTGTACTTTATTATGAATGTATATATATTGACCAGTCATTCTTGAAATTGTAAATCAGATGCCTTCTCTGATATTTTTGTACTTTGTTCTATGTACATTTTTTTGGTTTTGTGAGATAGTCTGGTCAATTGTACATTGTCAGTTGTATATAGTACATTGTAATTTAACTCGGTTTTTAGTATATCTCGGAGCTTTTCTCCTCGGGTCTCTGCTGAAAAAGGGCTATTCTGCCCAGTCAGACCATCCAGGTCAACAAATGTTAAATAAATAAAAAATTAAATAAAAATAAGATATGAGAGAATAAGAGAGAGAGAGAGAGAGAGAGATAAATGACATACATTCATTAAACAGAGGAGGGTCTTAGGATTTGAATGTTATGTAGCTATGTTGTGGGATATGTTAGTAGGGTTATGTGACATGGCCTGAGATCAGACATTTGCATTTGGCCATCTCCCCCACAGTCAACTCAATGGAAAAAGTCAAAAGCATTATTACATACGAAATTCAGGGAGGTAATGTCCTTCTCCTAAACCATTAAAAGAATGAAACATGACTAATAAGGAACAAAATGCAAGTTATTAATGGAGGAAAATGATTGACAACCTCAAGAGATCGACTTGACAAATAGTAGAGCAAAGATATTACTTCAGAAGAGAGAAAAAATCATTCACAGACTGATAAAAACCATAAAGACTGGTGTTAGAATTATTTCTCAGAATACTCATCGGACCTTGATGATTATTTTGTATAGTAGATAGTTTGACAAAACTTGATACTACACATGAGGAAACCAGAAAAAGAAATAACAGACGGGTAAACCAGAAAAAAGAATAGTAATATTTAGGATTTACTTCAGATATCTTATTTTTATGCAAAACTAAAAAAAATCATGTCATCTATGACTAAACCACATATGTGTGGCTCCTTTTGAGCATAATATAATACATTTTTTTATATCAACCATGAATAATTTTCTCAGTTTCGCCATACTTAATTACTTCAACTGAAAGCATATAAGCTATAGGAGGTCAACAATGATACTGACAAGATCACAAAACACCAAAACATTTTTATGCAAGTGAGGAGAAAACAACGTGCACCTTGTGACTCTTCTCCCAGTTTAACCCCAATGAAAAGATGCCAGTAGTCTGTCCGTGATACTGTTCTGAATGCTGATCAGTTGGCTAGTGACAACTAAGAGCTCCTGATTTTCCCTGTCAGAAAAGAAAATGATCCTAGATGAGTTCATTCTATGTCTTTGCTCTTTTAAGAACATAACTCTCAACTGTACAGTTTTTGGACAGATGCCTGTAATTCATCTCAAACATTTGTTTCATTTCTCTTAAAACTGGAAATTATTTTGAGAAGTTCTAGGTTAATAGTACCAGCATTAAAAAAGTTCTTATAATTCAGACCATTTTCCATAATTATTTTTTGCTTTGTCTATTACAATTGAGTTAGAACTGTAGAGGTATGTTGGAGAAAGTGAGGGTGAAGGGCATATATTTAATAGGGCTTTTAATCTTGTTGTCAACCTTCTAGCTTACATTATTTCATATTCTTCTATCAAGGATTAATTGTCTAATTTTGAATCAATAAAGGTTTCCGCAGAAAATAATACTTTGAAGGTAATGATTTTAAAAATATTTATAAAGCTACTCTAGAGTCTGGTAACATTTTACTTTCTTATTTAATAATATTTCTTCACAGCATGGTGATTGATATTAATTAACAGGGCAAGGCATTTTCTGAGGTGATTTGAAGTTTATTTCAACTAAATCTCAAGCTGAAACCAACTACTGGCTCTAGCACTGTAAAACTGAAAGTTAAATGTGACATCAGGTAACAATAACATCACACACCTCCCCAACAACTACTTTATTTTAAATCACTTCATTTTTACAGAGATTAATCTTTAAGCACTCATTTTAAGCATGCCAAGCTCTTATTTTTAGTGTTAGAGCATAATTGATTAGGTAGTATTTTAAAGTGCAAAGAGAAAGGCATGTGTTACTTATAGGTTCATATGTTCATAGGTTCATACTAGGCTATCTGCCCTAGGGCATTTATAAGCCTAGCCAGAGTGTGTTTGGCTTTTGCCACCCATTTTAAATTAATTTTGCTATGCCCTTTTTCGAGGTTAGTATACTGTGCCTCTGTCTAACAGTGACACAGAAGTGATACCCGGGGTAAACCTACGATCTCCCATCCACTCATCAAGATTCCTCTTGAAGAGCGTCAATGAGGGACTCTGCCTAACCTGGACTGGGATTTTATTCCAGAGTGAAGGGAGCCTCTGGGTTACGAATCTGTCCCTCCAGCATGTCCTATTTATTTCAGTGCTGAGGTTCAAGTCTCTCGAGCACGTAGCTCGATGGGATTTAGATTTTCTGAGGTGCAGCATGTCCATTAATTCCGGGTTGGACATGGCTTTATACGTCAGGCACAGATCGCCTCTGAGCAGGCGGTATGCCACTGAGTAGAGCTGAAGTTTCTTTAACCGGGCAGCATATGGCATCTGTTTGAGCCCTTTGATCCTCTTGGTGAGGTACTTTTGGGGTCTTTCCAGTTGCTGCAGGTGTTTGGTAAGGTACATCCCAAAATATTCTTTAGCGAGTTAGTCTTTCTTCAGTTGATAATTGACTCTTTTTTTATGCATTTTATTTTTATGTATTACTTGTGTTTATACTAAATGCATGAAACATTCTAGATACAGTTTAGTGTTACTGCTATTAAATCCATATAGAAAAGTTTTATATACTTTGAGCAGTATTTTAGTGTTACTGTTATGAAATCCATATAGAAAATGTTAATATACTTTTGATCATTATTTTAGTATAGAAATGTACATTGTAGTCTTTTGCTAAAAATAGATACATCACTTTCTGTATGGAATGTTAATATAAAAATTAGCAAATTATTAACTTCAACTTTAAATGCAGCTCTTATATCATTTAAGAGGTTAGTGTTTAATAAAATGAAGGAATCAAAACAAGAATTTCTGTAATGCATTGTTACAAACATTAAAATCAGTTGGCTACAAAGCAGTGATCAATCTTAAGTATCACAGATGATCTTATAATTATCTTAAAGAAAATTCATCAGTTATTCTTCATCTTACCATTTATGCAAACATTTGATGTACCTTTACTACTATGTTTTTCCTAGTATTATAGATTTTACTTAATGCTAATAAAATTTCATTGCCAATTAGCTCATCTATATAAGTGAACATAATCTCACAAAGCTTGTGGTCAATGGTCATGCTTTTAAACATGTTTTCTATTCTTTTACAAAAAGTTAAGAAAATTAGATGTTCTAATTTTTGCATATAACTCATATTCTAATTATAAATGAGTCAAATTGTCTTCCCTATCTTTTTGAAATACAGAATGTGGGCTTTTTTTTTTCAAACTTGTTAATTCTTTTTCCCCATAAATGCTTCATATAAATTTCAAATGTATCTTTGATATAGATTGAAAGCAGCTTTCTGTTTTTTAGTTCATCCAAATATTTAGTATAATTTGTCTCCATAGATTCATAGATCAATACTAGGCTATTGGCCTACAGACTATTATAAGCCTAGCCAAAAATTAGAAGTCTTAATTAAAGCCTGCACCTTGTATCTGTGAGGTAAAAATCTTAACTATTATGCCAGCCTTACCCCGAAAGCCAACCGACCAGGCTTGTATTATATTTTTGTCAGTCTTAAAATATCTGCTGTTTAATATATATTTGCATGTCTATTTTATTTTAAAATTTCCTTTTTAATTTTTGTAATTATCACTTCAGGAAAATGTTCCGTCTGCAGATAATTATCTAGCTTTGTTAAGCAGTATCTTCATAACATTATTTCTAAAGCTGCTCACATCTGTTATCATTTTTCTACAAGTATGACTGTTTTTAAACCTTATGTTTCTGTGTGTTCTTTTGCCTTGTTAAAAGTATTTATATTTCTCCTCCATTTCTTGTCTTTATATTATACCTAATACTATTTCATTTTCTTTCTTTTCTGTTTAAACATTTAGCATCAAACTGTTTTTTTTAATCTATGATACATAACAAAAGCTGATTCTATTTCAGTACTGTCATAGGTTCTATTATGAATCAGTGACTTTCACAAAGCCAGTGATCCAAAATACTGAAAAGCAATGCTCAAAACACAGGAAGGCAAAATATCTAACTTTAAGTATTTTTTTGCAGGGGCGCAAGCATCAATGCATCCCTGGTGTGGGGAAACAAGCCTCTCACATCTCCAGAATTTATATATACCAACTCCATGCTCCCACCAACTTGAAGAAGGGAGGAATCTCCCAAAAGA
This sequence comes from Protopterus annectens, assembly GCF_019279795.1. Lineage (NCBI taxonomy): Eukaryota > Metazoa > Chordata > Ceratodontiformes > Protopteridae > Protopterus > Protopterus annectens. Next base: position 313,533,252 of record NC_056733.1, read on the forward strand.
AGTAGAAATTGCTCCAGACATGATTTCTAATGGAAAACCATAATCAACATTCTGACTCTTGAACTTTTTTCTTGAAGTCAAACAAAGTTTGGTGAATTTTGCCTTAACTAACGGTAGGAAAGCTATTATATTATCAATATTTTCATTTTCTTGCTCTGTATTTCAGTTGTCCACTAATTTACTAATTATATTTCTATCATCAGAATCTCTCATTAATTTCATATTCATCTCATAAACCATGTGATTAAGATGCACAAATAGAAACATAGTAGGCATGATCACCCATAAATTATCTGCTAGAATTAAAGAACATGTGTATGCTATTATGGGGTCTGTATTACGAGATCGAATTACCCTTTATGCAAATACCTAAACAGCGACCCCTATACCGTGAACTGCGAAAATCCCAAACACACTAAACCGCAAAAAATAAAATATAGAACTATCATAGTCTGCCAACCCCACCACCCGATACATAGTACCTATCCAAACAAAATAAATAAACCACATAATACACTAACCAAACCCTACTTCTAACCGAAAGTAAAGCACCAAAACCCTACTTCTAACCCTACACTAAACCCGATATACACAACTAAATATGCACTATCCTTAACCCTTCCCTAACCCTAAGGTCAGTAACTACCGCACACTTCCCCTACAGACATACACCCAAACAAAATAAATAATCCACATACATACATTTAACAAAACCCTACTTCCAACACTACACTAAACCCCACATATACAACTATCTATGCACTATCCTTAACCACTCCCTAAACCTAAGGTCCTTAACTACCGCACACTTCCCCTACAGACATGCACCCAAACAAAATAAATAATACACATACATACACTTAAAAAAAACCTTACATCTAACACTACACTAAATCTTTTATACATTACCTATCTATGCACTTAACTTAACCCAAATCCTAACCCTAAAGTCCTATCTATCGCACACTTACCATACGGAGCTATATTGCAGACGGGCCAACCAAAACAAATTGACATTTCGGGATTCGCAGTTTTGGACGCTCAAGGTTCATGTACTTCGTGCAATATGGGTCAACGTATTCGTATTCACGTAAATGGGTTTTTGCTCTCATAATAGGAACCCGCTGTCAGGTCAGATTATATGGACTCCACATTTAACTACCCGGGATGAGTACTTTCACAAGATGTTTTTTCTATAACACAGATGTTTATTGACAGAGTACAATGCTTTGCATTTAAAACATATTTGTGATAACACTATTTTTAAAATATATCTTCGTTTTCCACCATTTTTAAGAAAAAACAAACTTGCTTACATATAATATTTTTTGTCTATCACATTAGAAACTTCTAACATCAGAGAAATTCTTTCCAAGAATTTGAATATAATTGGAAGACATTCAGATCATTAACATTAGCTTTTTCTTTCTTGCAATGGGGTTTCCAATTTATATATATATATATATATATATATATATATATATATATATATATATATATATATATGGGTCTATATTACCTTATCAAAAAACCTAGTCAGCAAATGCCTGTTCACCAACCAATAAACAATGAACGGTCATGTCTTTGAATGGCCACTTCAGTGATTTTTTTCCCAGGGGGAAAAAAAATCGCTTGGCCACTGTCAGGAATTTGCCCTTTTCTCCAATGTAGTGTGATCTCAGAGTTGGTATATTTAGTTGGGGGTAAGGGGGGTAAAGTCCTCCACTTTGAAGGGTTTGGAATATTGTCTCGTTTTTGGTTGGCCAAGGGATTTTTTCCTCCTAGGAAAAAAATTGCTGAAGTGGCCATTCAAAGACATGACAGTTTGCTGTTTATTGGTTGGTAAACAGGTGTTCACTGACTAGGTATTTTGATAAGGTATATATATATATATATATATATATATATATATATATATATATATATATATGTACGTATCACTTCACCTAAAACTCATTTCACCTAAACTCATTTCACCAAGACCAAATCACCTAAAGTTCATTTCACCTAAAACTCATTTCACTGACAAGTAGTAATCTAAAGCAGTTCAATGGTATATGTCCTGCTCCCCACTGCAGTGCGATCTTGGTGTTAGTATATATATATTAAGGGGGTGTGTGGGGGGTGCAGCCCCCACCTAGTTGGCTTTTACCAAATAATGTAAAACAAAACCAGACACCATAAAACCAAATTATATATATATATATATTTATTTATATATATATATATATATATATATATATATATTTATTTATATATATATATATATATATATATATATATGTGTGTGTGTGTGTGTGTGTGTGTGTGTGTGTGTGTGTGCATATCTATCTATCTAGATATATTATATATATATATATATATATATATATATATATATATATATATATATATATGTATATATATAATAGTACTATCATGGTACATCTTCCATCCACCAATAAAAATAAAGGAACTTATAAGCATGGGCATTGTCACTACTATATATTCATCTAAGATGGAGGATTATTTTTTTGCCATGCTTTAATAAAATTATTTACAGGCATGTCCAATGTAATTGCAATTGTGCTGGTGTAGTATACCTTGTTTGTGCTCCAAATGTAGTGATTTCTATGTAGGCATAACCACCCATAAGTTATCTGCTAGAATTAGAGCACAAGAACTATTAGAAGTAAATATTGCAACAATGCCTTATGCAGACATACCTTGGGATCTCTTGGGTCTGTAAAAAGTGTTTACACTTGCTTATTAACCTTGTGATTATAGGCATGGGAATTTTAAGAACAAAACAGAAACCAGGGAAGCAAAGTGACAAATCAGATTGCAAACTGATAGATTTATAGGAATTAATGACACTTGTTAATATCACATTTTTTTGAAGAAAAGAGGACTGTTAAGTAGGAAGCATTTTTAAATATTTAATGAATAATTTATTGTACAGAATAATTTGCTGTTTGCCTTATTATATGCTTAAATCATTTTAATGTGCTTTTATTTTTATATCTCAGTCACATGGCTTGTTATATTTCTAGTATATATTGTTATATATTATAGATTTTTACTAATGTATTCTGACTGTTGAAGTTCAGTGATCTAACAGGATACAAGTAGTAAAATAAAGTATTATAGTTTGTTCTTTTGCTAAGTTGTGGTGTGTTTTTGCTTTGTGTTCTGGTTCTTATGAGCCTGGGATCTGTTGCTTTTTGTTTAAGACAGGAAAGCTGTAGAGGATAAGAGAGGAGTAGATATTTTAATTTGGAAGAAGTCAGGAGTTTCCACAGGTAAAGCTGTATGGAGTAATACAGAGAAATACAACATGTGTGATGAAAAAAAATGTTGGAAATGGAAACATACATGTGCACCAAACAAAGATTACCATGAATTTTATGGATTTTGTCAAAGATTAAAACTTAAAAAAAAACACATTATTGGAGGGGATTTCAACTTATTCTTAAAAATAAATCTAAGCAGAAAATTTGGTAAACAAGAATGTCACAGAAATGCTTTAGAAGTACTCTAAGAAAATATGTAAATGGGGAATGGATTGATATATGGAGGGAGAGGAATAGTCAGATCAGTTTAGATTAGCAGAAAAAATGCTAATAAAATAGACATGACTTTAAAGAAGATTTTGGAGGCATGATCCTTGATACCTCTGTAAAGGATATATCCATTTGAGATCATACGGTTTTCAATTAAAGGTAAATTGTAACTCATAAAAAGCCACTGGAAGTAAGCACATAGCAAATGTAAAAATGAGTAAGAAAAAAATATGTTTTAAGAAATCTTTTCAAACAAAAAATAAGACAACATTAAGAGCTTTGATAATTCTAGTTTGATTTGGTGAGATTTGTTGAAGAAATAATGACAGAAAAACAAATGCCCAAAGAAGGTGAAAGAAGGTCAAAGAAAATGAAGTGACTTTGAGCTTGCATTGCAGAAGGCACAGGGGACATAAGACATGTACACTTAACTGACAACAAATTACAAAAGGAGCAAATGACTAGATCTCAAAGAGATAATCTAATGCTGACAGAAGCATTTACTTTTGCATTTCATCATTAGTGGATGCACAGTCAAAAGAGCAACAGATATATAACTTGTCTTAAATAACTCCAGAAGACATAAACATGGCAAATAAAAGAATAAAAATAATAAAACAGGAGGTTTCAACTGGCTTTCCTTTTGAATCAGGTAAATGGTGCCTTATTAACAAAACTGATTAATATGATTAGAGACAAGTCATATTTACATTCTATGAAAATGGTCATAATTATAAGCATTGAAAAAGATATAAACAATACAGAACATTCAGCTAACTATAGACATACTTTATTACTAAATACAGACATCACAATTCTTTCTAAAGTACTGCATAATAGACTCAACGTGATCTTACCTAAATTGATTAAAAATGGACAGACAGTTTGGAGTTCTACATGAGAGGCAGAATGTAGAAACTGGTGGTCTATAGAGATTTTTTCTAAACTGGAACAGTGAACCTGATAACATTCATGTAGGCATTGTTTTTTTTTTCTTTTCATTTTTTGATACAAGGAAAACATTTAATATAGTAAGCTGGGAACTCATGTTCTAAAGTTAGAAACGTTATTAAGAATTTCCTAGTCTTTTTAAGTGAAGCACAAAGATTAGCAAATGTATTAATCATGTGGCTTGTGCTTACTGTACATTCAAGAGCCAGTGACTGGAACACTTGTGCGAAGTAACAGTTAATTAATTCATTTATTTATTTTTTTTGTCCATATCTCCATTGTGCCTGCATCATGCGAAGTTTGGATTATTTTATAGCATCCTTCTGGTTTGGGGTTTTATAAATTTACTGTGGGAACATTTTTCCCTCTCTTTTTATATCTTTATTACATACATCTCTACAATATTTCACACATGGGCAATAATGCCATTTTAGCCTAGTTAATACGTGTCCAAGTTGTTTCTTAAAAAATCTGAGCTAGTGCTTAACTTTGTTTTTTTAATGGTTTCCATATTGTTATTCCATACTCTGGTTTGGCTCTAATACAACTTACAAACAATGGCTTCATTATCTCTGATTTACTAGACTTTATGAATCTTTTTATACAATGATGGTTTCATTATTTCTCTTTTCCTAGACTTTCTAAATCTTTTGTATACAATCTATAGTACTACAACCATTATTAACCAATTGGTTGATATGAATGGAAAAATTCAAAGCTGGATTTACTCATATACCTAAGTCTTTAAATGAATTAAACATTGTTATTTGATACTACCAAGTTTGGTTCTTGGCTACGTGGAGTGGTGATTCTGGTTTTTCTTGGTGAATTTACAGTTTCAGTCACTGTGTGCTGTGTTAAGTATTCCTTCTTCAATCTATAGATGGTATTCATAGTCCAGCCCTTCACATTTTCATAGTGTAATTGGTGAAGAGCAGCACTATGCACATATGCAAATCATGCCTTTCAGGATGACTATGAAAATGCTGTCGCCTCTTGGTGAACATGCCTCCCTGTCACAAAAGCCTAACATGCTTAAGGCATATGTAATAGGGAAATAGCTAATACACAGATAAGGAGCATTAAATGTCTGTGTATCAGTAGGATTCATAGAAATGAACCTGAAAGGACCGCATCTGCATACTACACATGTAAATGGCTCTGAACTTATGCAAGTAAGCAGCAATTTAATATAAGAATATAGAGCTGTGAAGGGAAGGGAAAAGGAATATATACTGCCATACATTTTAAAAGGAGGTACAATTATTGACTTTAATTACATAATTTTTTATTGTATTTTAGTTCTTCTACATACATGGACAAACTACTGAAGGGACCATTGGGGAAATGATTAATTTTGGTATCAGTGAAATACATGTGCATACATGGACAAACTACTAAATGGTTCATTGGGGGAAATGTTTAATTTTGATGTCAATGAAGTGCTTGTGTATACATGCACAAACTACTGAGGTGGTCGTTGGATCATAGGATTATAGGATGCTATTAGGCTAATGGTCTCAGGGTCCTTACAAACCTAGCCAAGTTCAACCCCTGTTCCTGAGGGTGTCTGGTTTAAGCAGACACTAAAATAGGCACCTATTGCCCCTGTCCAAGAGGGACACAGGTGGAACCCCAGGGTGAGTTTCCAGTTTCCCATTCAATCATCCAAATTGCACTTAAATAAGGCCAATGAGGGGCTTTGTTTAGCATGAATAGGAAGCTTGTTCCAAAAGTAGGGCTTCCAGCAAGTTCTGTTGATATCACATATGAAGTTAAGGTCCTTTGAGCGAGTGACCTGTTTGCCATTTGACTTGCAAATATGCAGCATTTTTCATTAAAGCTGGGTCAGAGACTGCTGTGTATGCAAGGCACAGGTCACCTCTGAGCAGTCTGTATGACACAGAGCAAAGTGACAGTGACTTCAGTCTGTCCATATAAGACAGATCTTGAAGACCCTGAATTTTCTTTGTAAGGAACCTTTGTGATCTCTCCAATTGCTGCAGGTGTTTAGAAAAGAACATACCAGAGGGAACATTGTACTCAGTATTGGTCTGATGAGGGAAGAGTACAGAGGGGTTATGACCTCTTTTTTCTGGAGACAATGCCCTTACTAAAGAGATGAGCCATATAAAATGCCTTTCTTACCACTGTGGAGACATGGTGATCAAAGTTAAGGTTGCTGTCAACACTGTGTGCTGAAATCTCTCACCACTGACTGTGCATGTAACATATTGCTATTGTTGTGGTAGCTTGCAGGAACATCACCCTTGCCGAAGGGGATAATAATGCATTTTTTGTATTAGGTTTAAGACCATTACTTTGTCACCAGCCATTAGTCTGTGTAAAACCTTCTTGCAAGATGTTGACATCATGAGGAGTTTCAATGATCACTCCCAGTTTGCAGTCATCAGCAAACTTTGTTAGCCACAGTCTGTTAGTTTTAGCCTGTACTTCAGAGAAATAGATTCTGAACAGTAGGGGTCCTAGAATCGATCCCTGTGGAACCTCTGGTTATGTTCGGCTGGAGGAGGTGGTCCCCTATTTTGACCATATGAGTTCTATCAGTGAGCCAGTTTACAACCCACCTGGCAATATACAGGTTGATACCTAACTGGGTGAGCTTATCAATGATACCTAAATAGGGGATTGTGTCAAAGGCCTTGGCTAAGTTTAGGTAGTCCGTATGCACAGATTTGCCTTTGTCTAGGGCTTTAGTGACTGTCTCGAAGAAGTGCACCAAGTTTAACAAGCATGATCTCCCCTTGATAAAGCCAATCTAGTTGGTGCCGCATGTTTGGACATTTCCTATATTTTTGTTAGTAAGATCCATGATGATTTGTTCCATGGCCTTGCAGATAAAGCTGGTTAGGCTAATGGGTCTATAGTTCCTGGCATCTATGGATGCACCCCCTATGTACAAAAGGATGAGAGTAGCTGTTTTCCATTCCACTGGGATGAAGTCTGTGCTTAGGCTGTAATTGAAAGCATGCCCAGTGATGCTAATTCCTGTTTTAACCCATGTAGAACGCAGCCTGGGATTTTGTCTGGTCCCATAGAGGCTGTGTTTTTGGCCTTGGAGAGGGCATTTAAGACCTGCTCCTCAGAGATACTAGGTGAGGGACAGGTGTTATGGATGTTTTGGGGTATATATGGCAGGGACAGGGGAATGAAGTTTTCACTGTACCTGTCAGCCAGTAGGTTTGCTATATACACAGGTTCTATATATGTAGGACCATTATCTAAGAGTTCAGAGCAAATCTGGGCCTTACCTCTAAGGTTATGGATGTAACTAAAGAACGCCTTATGGTTATCCTTAGTTAGGGAAGCTAATTTGGATTCATAGTTAGCTTTGGAGGACTTCACTAGGAGTCTTCTTTGCTTGTTTTAGATGAGGAGGGGGTGTTTCCAGTTTTAACACCATTCCTTTCTACTCTTACACAGCAATTTCTTTTGCCTATTGTACAGACTATTAATGGCAGTTGTCCACCCGTCAGGTTTGTTTTTCCTTGAAGATCTTGCTTTACTTCTGTTAGGGGGAGCTTTTCATTTTGATGTCAGTGAATTGCTTGTGCATACATGTACAAACTACTGAAGAGGTTATTAGTGGAAATGTTTCATTTTGGTGTCAGTGAAGTACTTATCCATACATGGAAAAAACTACAGAAGTGGTCAGTGGGGGAAATTATTCATTTTTGTGCTTGTACATACATTGACAAACTACTGAAGGGATTGCTGGGGGAAATATTTCCTTTTAATGTCAGTGAAGTGTTTGAGTAGATATGAACATACATCTGAAAGGATCGCTGGGGTAATGTTTGATTTTGGTGCTTGTGCATACATGGATATATACTACTGAAGGGATCACTTGGGTAAATGTTTTATTTTGGTGTTTGTGCATACATGGACATACTACTGATGTGATAGCTGAAGGAAATGTTTCATTTTGGTGCTTGTACATACATGGACATACTACTGATGTGATAGCTGAAGGAAATGTTTCATTTTGGTGCTTGTACATACATGGACATACTACTGATGTGATAGCTGAAGGAAATGTTTCATTTTGGTGCTTGTACATACATGGACATACTACTGATGTGATAGCTGAAGGAAATGTTTCATTTTGGTGCTTGTGTGTACATGGACATACTACTGAATGGATTGCTTGAGGAAATGTTTAATTTTGGTGTTTGTACATAGATGGACACACTACTGAAGGGAATGCTGAAGGAAATTTTTCATTTTGGTGCTTGTGTGTACAAGGACATACTACTGAAGGGATTGCTTGAGGAAATGTTTCATTTTGGTACTTGCACATACTTGGACATAATACTGAAGGGATTACTTGGGGAAGTGTTTCATTTTTATCACTGCACACTGACATTGGTAAAATGTGATATGAAGTAACAGTCGTTTCCTTAGGATCACAATGCCCAATATGTTCTGTTCACTGGTATTTTTTTTTTTTTTTACAGTCTGAAGCAATTGATGTTCCTGAACATACTAGTAAATAATATTCTTACTAATATTGTTGAATCAGTATTATTCCAGTCTGTTCTGCTAAAATTAAGTCTCCAGCCAATATTTTCCCTCCTGTGTTTCTTGCAAGAAATGCATGAATTCCTGTAAGTTATTTGTACTTAATTTTTATAATATATACACTCGAACAGCTTTCATATGTTCCAGGGTTGTCTTTATTGTCACAGGTATATAGTCTACAGTATTGGTGCTGTCACTGAATATGTAATAATCACAGGTCTCATAACGATCTTTAATTGCTTTCATATCATCTTCACCCATGTGTTTTGTTGGAATGTCTGTTATAGTACAAAACACTTATACTCTGGCAGAACTAGTTTTCTAGTCATTGTTCTTTGAACGTGTTCCAAAACACCAGCACAAATCTGAAATAGAAACTAATAACCAGTCCATGTCAGATCAGCAAACAAATCTGATGGTCTGTTTACTTGGCAGAACATAATACTACAAAACTGTATTAATATTTTGACTTATTTATTAAGCACTTTTGTCCTCTTCAAAAGTATCACTGCAAAACATAAAAATCACCATACAATCATATTGTGACTTCATGAGACAATCTCATGAAAAAAAAATTACCAATAAAACACTATGTTTAATTTATCCATAATCAAATGCATCCTTTTTAATATAAACCTTTTTTTACTCTATCATAAAAAACTTATGTGTGCCTATAAAATATAATTTTATAAACTGCCATAGCAAAAAAAATATGTAAAATATGAAAAAATATAAATTTTATTAAATATTGATTCTACAAATATATCATATAAATAATTCATAACCATAAGACCAGCAATGTATACACCCAAATATTTTATAATTTAGCAGAATGTATTTTTAATATGCTATTGATCAAAATATATGCATTTAGGCTTGGAAAAAACAGTTGCATTCAGGTCTTATCTCTTAAATTTCCTTGATTTCAGGGATGTCCCTGATCTTGACTCAAATTTTAGCTCTGTTCCTCAAAACCAGTCCTAAAACTGGTGACTTATGGAGAAAGGGTGATGAATCACACTAAACACATAATGACAATAATTAGAATTATAGACTTTTTTTCTTCAGAAAATGTATGTTAACTCACATTCTCTTATTTTGTCAATAAGTTAATAGCACTAATATTTTAAATTTATCGCTGACTGTTCCTGTGTATTTCTGGATTTGTCCCTGATTTGGTGAGAGCTATGATTGGGACTAATTTGCCATAAATGTTCATTAAATTCTAAAGTTGTCTCCCATTGGCCCTTTGTTTTTGTTTTTTTTTTAACTTTTTCTGGATTTTAAATTTGAAAGCACAAGTATACTGCAGCTTAAAATAAGTTTGTACAGGGCATTATTTCTGTTTTTTAAAATGCTGCACGTATATTCATATATTCTTTTCCACAATGTGAACTCAGTTTTTTCCTATACAAAAATGTCACATTGCTGACAAATAGCAACATATACCAAGTCAATGGTCCCACAATTATCTGAATGAATTAGTATTTATTTATTACCAATGTGCATGGGGAGTATTTCTCTCTTAAATATGTTTACATAATCCACATTTAGTGGTACCCTTTTTCTGTCTCATATCTAATGATTGCTGTTTATAAAGTCTTTCTAACTTTTGTTCTTAAGATTTACACAATGTTTGTAGACAAACAGTGGATCTTTACCTAATATAGTACTTGTCTTGCCATTGCTAAAAATATTCCAATTCCCTTTTATAATGTCCTTGATGACTTCTGATTCACTATTCAATTTCAAAACTACAGCTTTCTCAAACTTGATGTTCTTATCTGCTGACACAGACATGCTAGATGGATGAGAGTCATTGTTCCTTTACCCAGCAATGGAGAATACCTTGTAATACTTCATTACTTAGTCTGTTCACCAGTTTGGGGGGGGGGGGTAGCTATTCTCTAAGTTTACCCTTTCAGTATTAAAAGTATCATAATCTGATACTGTCCTTCACAATTTAATTTCTTGGCAAAACTCTTCTTTTGTGAAAAAGGGTAGCAAATGAAGAACTGCAGGTACAACATGAAATAAGTAGGCTTCCTGTAAATATTAGGCATGAAGCCTACTTTAGTCTTAGTAATTATGACATCTTAATAGTAAGATTATTTTTCATAGAAGTAATCAGTGAATCTTAAAAAAAAACTCATGCTACAAACTATGCTAAAAGGGCTCTAAGTTTCCTACTAACTGTTAGAGATTCCTTGGAGATGAGATAAATTGTACCAGCATGAATAAAAATGTCTCCTTATTTTACATTAAGGCATTCTAAGGTCCTGCTCACATTCTGCATTTTTGCTCCTGGCAAGTATAGTATAGCAAGTATAGTACTATTCAAAGTTAATTAACCCCTCTGCAAATGTTAGTATCAGTTCCTCTAATAAATTAATCTCCAACTACTAGTATACCATTTCTGACTAGATCTGTGGAATCTCCCACTTCTAATTCAATTGTTACAAAGGAGGGATTTTCATCAACTTTAGTCTTATTAATCTCACTGTTTCATTTAATATTTAATGTGCAAGCACACAGTTCTTATTCGGAGAACATGTAAAGCTTGAGCCATATTGTCATCTTCAGTCTTTCTCCTTGTGTTTTCTACAGTAATGTTCTTCAATCCTTTCAAGTTCAGTTTTGATTACTTCATTTTAGCCTGCCCCTTGCCTTATTTTTTTCTACAGTCTTTGTTGGAAAAATTATGCCATTTTCTATAGACTGAATGTTTTCTAACTGAGCAAGGCTGACATTCCCTGTAATCTGTGTGTTGCATAACAAACCAGTGTTTCTTTTAGCATATCTACTCTTTGCAATACAGACATTAACTAATTTCTTTTTTTCCCTATTTATTTGTTTTATTTTCTTCTACATGCTCTGAATCCTCAGATTGTATAAGGAAATTACACAAATATATGAAACTAAATATTACATTAAATAAACTGAGCTAACTTTGTAGGGTGGCCACAGCGGTACAGTGGTTAGCATTGCCGCCTCACAGCAAGAGGTTCTCTGGTTAGATTCTAGGCTGGGGTCCCTTCTGTGAGGAGTCTGCATATCCTGCCTACGGTCATGTGGGTTTATTCTGGGTGCTCCAGTTTCCTCCCACATCCCAAAGACATACTGAACTGGACACTCTAAATTGGCCCTAGGTGTGTGTGTATGCCTTCTATGGGAGGTTGGGGACTGGGATGGCAACTCAACATGTTAAAACCTCCACTGTCAACCATTTTTCGACTGTGGCAACCACTAATGGGAAAAGCCAAAAGATTAAGAAACTGAACTAACCTTGTACAAGAGGAAGTAATTCAAAAAGTCATTGCTCTGATCTATAGTACCACCTGTGCCACTCACTATAATCCTGGACATCCACCTCATTATAGAAGTAAAAATAAAATATATATCCAAGGAAGTCTTCTCCTACGAAGAAGTTGTACAATAAATCACAAACCAGCAATGCATTGTTTCAGATAATTTGTGGATTGCCCTGTTTACAGTCTGTGCAAATTTATAGCTGACTAGACCACATGGGATGGCTATTATTTCCTGAAAGAATCTATCCCTTTGTAATAAGAGGTAGAAATCAGAGGTAAAAAATACAAAACATAAATCAAATAAATCTCCCTGTCTACAAGCTATCCCTTTTTTCTTACAAACGGTGAAAATCAGAAGTAAAAATAAAATACCAAGCAGTTGCACAATAAATCACAAACCAATACTGGAATTTTTCAGATAAGCTCTAGATATGTATATTTAGATATACATGCACACACATTCATTTATCTGCTAGTAATATTTTCCACATCATTATCTTCAAACATAAATTATGATAACTATAAAAGTGGAACAGAGAATTAAAGGAATATCAGAAAGACATACAAAAATACCTGATTTGCCATTTAAAATGACTGCTGAAAGTAGGTAATCATTTTCACAGAAGATAATCAGACCCAAATAAGTATTGCATGAATTTATTAAAAAAATATCATTTTATTTAGGAAAATGGGGTGATATAGAATAGTGAAAATATAAAAAAAAAAGAACCTTGCTTAAATTAATCCTTATTCCAATAAGAATAAATATACCCATAGTAGTGAATAACAATTAAGTGTAAGATCAATTATGCTGAAGGCCTACCAGCACTCCACTGGGTCGTACCCAGTCTATAAGTAGTTTAAAATGAATTAAAACCTGGGCCAAGTCACTATAGCCTTAAAAATATACTTCCACTATTATTTGCTGAGTTGCAGCTTGATGAGGAACTATTTCAGTGAGCTCAAATAGTCAAGAAAACCACAAACCGAAGAAAACTAGACCGGAAAGCAGGAAATGTGAATACTCCGTTGGTGTACAAAAAATATATAATCCAATGTTCTAAGTCCATTTATGCATGGAAAACATGCTTTATTTAATCAAAACATATATAAAATTAATGCTTTCTACCATAAGAAACTGCTTCAGACTGTTTAAAAGACAGTTTAAAAGAAATCAGTCCATGTTTAAATACCTTCAGTTAGAGATGACTTCATACAAAAAGCACACCTCTCATGATTTTAACCAATGAGACTACAGCTTTGCATGCATATTTTTGTAAATATTAATAAATATCCATTAATGTTTATAAAACATTTAAAAAACATAAAATTTGCATTCTAGCACATCTTAAAGATTGAATATATAGTACGTATGTTAAATATAAATACAAAAACAAGTGCTTACTCTAAAGATGTGATTATTTTATTAAATAAAGTGTGTTGTCCATGGATAAAAGAACTTAGAACATTGGATTTCATATTTTTGTACACCACTGGAGTATTCACATTTCCTGCTTTCTGGTCTGGTTTTCTTCACTTTGTGGTTTTCTGAATTATTGATGGTTTGTTGTTTGTATCAAATGGCCAAGAATTCAGCACAGGTGGGGAAGGTAGTTGTACCACTCCTCCTCATACAGGTTTTATCCCCCACACCTCCTGAAATTATCTCTCTCTCTCTCTCTCTCTCTCTATATATATATATATATATATATATATATATATAATTTTTTTTTTTTTTTTTTGCATTCGTTTACTTAGAAAGTTTGACTGGACATGTCCTTTTTCAGCAGAGGCCTGGGGAGAAAAGCTCAATTTAGTAGTGAGACATACAATACATGAAAACAATAACAGATGGAACCAGTACAAGACATATAAGGCCAATTGGCAATAGTTGCAAGTAATAACCTGAATCGGACTAATACAAATTGATAAGAGTACAATAGTAGCATTAGTATACAATACAATGGTATACAATCTGCTATCCGGTCTAGTGTTATACAAGCATTATACAATCCAATAGTACATTAGAGGAATTTTATTCAGGCATGAGGAATTTAGACATTTAGAGAGAGGTTAAAATTATATTATATTATAAGTAAAATTACATAGTGGTGTATTATATACCAACTCCATGGTCACACAAACATGAATAAAGCAGGAATCTCCCAAAAGAAGAACCTATGAAGCTATACTGGCATTTATTTCCTATGAAAAACAATAATTAAGGAGTTCAAGTTTACCATATTGAAATCATTGAGCTAAAACCTCATCCAGTTTGTATGGGATGAGTTGTAGTGAAGCCTGGATGCAGCTAAGAAGTGAATGGCACTCGAGACAAATGCTCCGGAAAGCAATACTCCAAACAAGGAATCTGATAGGCTGCATGCTGAGGTGTAATTTGCTGGCACAGAGTTTCCACAGTATTTTAGTTAGTACACAAATTATTTCATAAATATGGTAACTGCACTTTACTGGTTAAGTATATATTCTAGTAAGATTAAAAAATGTAATTTAAAGCGGAGACTAAATGTAAACAGGACATTCATTACTCTGAATTATACAGTAGCAAGGTATACAGTGTAAACCCTACTATTTCCTCATCATGTTTATTTTGTACTGAAAATCAAATGATGTTTGTTCCCAGAAAAAAAAAAGTTTTCCTTTGTTGACATTGTAAACATATTTTATATCACTATGTATATGTGTGTGTGTGTATGATATATTGTATCTGCATATATGTATGTGTTTGTGTTTATATGTCTCATGCACACAGACACACATACATATATATATATATATATATATATATATATATATATATATATATATACATACATATGCATATGTATGTTTGTATATTTTATATATATTTAATGTATATTGCTGTAGTTCAGCTTTGGTTAAACATAAAATAATGTGTATATGACACAAAGTACTTTCAATGCAGATTTTCAATATCCTAGCACATAAAAATAAAATTACCACTCTAGCTATACCAAGTAAGTTTCATAGCAGGCAGATGACTGATCATTTGTAGCCTCAAAATGCCAGATATCTTAATTTAACTCTTAGACATCCATTTGTGCCAATCACATACACTTTCTTCAATACAGGATCATTTCTCATTTCCCATTTTATAAGGGTATTTGTCACATATCACCACTCATTATGGTAGTTTAATAAACATTCAGTGAATGTATGGTGCCTGTTTTTTTTTTGCCTTCACATATAGAAAGCGTGACATTTAATTAGCACTTTCACATTACTAGTCATCTTTGAACTTTGCACCATACTAATTTATTCTAGTAGCTTTATCTGCTCTATAAGTGTTATGCACTTGTCAGTGAAACACCTTTTTCTCATTGAAAAAAATGGGCATTTAAGGCTAATAAGCAATTAGAATTCTCTTTTTATAGAGATACAAGTTTAACTTCTTTACCAGGCCAATTTAAAAAGTTATTCACTATCTGTGCATAATGGGACTGTGTTTTCATTAATGATATGAAATACGTACAAAGAATATCTGTGTCATATAGGTGTTTGTGTATTAAGATAAACCAGTCACATACTATGAAACAGCTTCCACCAGTCTTATAAGCTGCAGAGAAGGCCTCTTCATTTTCAAATAGGCGCTCCTTGAAAATTGCAGTCTGTAGATATAAACCTTTAAGATGTCTGGTAGAAAACCCTACATGACACATTCTACTGACTTCATACTTCTATACACAATTTATTTTATCATGCAACTTGTGTAATCCATTTTTGTCAAGCATGTGCCCAGAGGAATACATTTTCTGCTTGAAAAAAATTCACTGTTGGCATTATTAGTTTAAAGCTCATGCCCTTTAGCTTGTCCATAACCTTCAGAATCTGTCACTACAGGGTAATGTCACCTCGGTAAATTATATATTGAGAATTCCTTGGTGTACATAACACATTGCCTTATCCTTTTGCCAAATTGGTTGTGTTGATGGTCTCTCCATTGACAAGGACAAATGTACATTTAGTACCTAAAGGATGCATGCACTTTAGTTCCGTTTGCATTTGCAGCTAGGAATGTACCATTGCATCAATAAACTAATTTCTTGTATGTTGCTCCTGCTTATTAGTATAGAACTCTTCATCTCCACCCCATCCTACTCAGTTCAATTTCTAACAATTATCTCTCGTCCTATTTTCACTCCATAATACTGTTGAAGGTTGTGCGTCAGGGCCGGCATCTCGGCACGTAATCTACTGCCAATCATTAGCGGACTGGAGTTCCACTGTCGCGACCCCTAACCGGGAAAAGCTGAAAGACACAACAACAACAACAACAAAATACTCTGTCTACTGATTTTCACAGCTATACTTGCGAATATGTCTATATGTTGTTTATTGACTTAAAACATTTCAGTGTTTACTATGTAATGTACTTTGTAAAGTAATGTGCTATTCTGTACAAAGTTGATTCTCTGATTATAATTTGTACAGTGTTGGATCTTTGCTCCTCAGGCCTCCACTGAAAAGGAGTCTCTTAAGATCCAGTTGTACTTGCCCAAAAAACAAACAGAAATAATTAAATAAATAAATTATGTTGTGTTAGAGATGCAAAGATGTCCTCAGTCAATCTGGTTTACACAGATCAGTTCATCTCACGGGATTAAAAGTAACTTTGAAACATCATAGTTATAAACATGCCTCAGCTTACCTTTCTTTAGCAGGGGAAATATGGACATGGCCATTTAACTGCATTTTATCATGGGTAATACTCCCAAACTAGCCAGTCTCTATAATTCCATCTCCAACATGAACCCGAGAATAAATAGGACACTCTCAGCCTGTAACATTTTGTACTGGCAATTGATTTAGCTCAGTTCTGCCAGACTCTCAGTGCCACTATTTATTTAAAACAATTGTTTTACATCTGGTAGACAAATAAATAGTTTTCTATGCCGCTTTTGTTGACTTTTTCTAATGAAACTTCCAGATTATTATGCTATTTCATTTCAATCTCTCTGTCTACTCTCTGTCTGATAATATTAGATTTTTCCTATACACTTTTAAGTTTATTGTCTGTGTTTTAAATAATTTTTCAGTGATATGTTAATTTTACATCCAAAGGCTACTTTTCCACCTACTGCCTAGTAACACTTCTAACTGTACTGGTTTGCCTGAATTTTTTGTTTGTTATAGTAAGCAGCAGAGTTATTGACATTATGTCTCCTGTATTCAGTTCCACTGCAAGTTTCTGACCTTGACTTTCTTCAGGAATTATACTGTTTTGTGGTCATTTCATTTATATAACACACTTACAAACAAGCTAATTCACCCTTTATAGACAGCCACCTTTTTTTCTGATCCAGTCTCAATGCCTATATTAAGCACCTTATGCACCATATTTGCCATGTCAATTATTCTGCATTCCTTATTCATCTTCCTGCTCTTAGTTTATTTTTTTCTTCCATCTACAGGTCTGTTGCTCATGGCCTTTCTCAAGGTATCACCTATAGCCCTTCTGTTAAACCAGCAATAACTGGCAACATGGTATGTCTCAATCATATTAATTTGTAGCATCCACCTTAGTATTTGTCTATTCAGTCAAGCCTTCTTGCTCTTCAATAACTTGTTTTGTAGACAAGTGTATAGCCAAGCACACTTCATACACCCAACCAGACTCCATGTATTTCATGGAGTACACTTTTTGAAATAATTTATTAATGTTGTTCAGTGAATTGTGCTAGAGTTCAAAATTTACAAAATACATAAATAAATAAATAAATAAATAAACTCTGATTTATTTAGAGCATAGTGTTGGCTAAATTTAAGACTGATTTCTGGATGCTTTATCAGTACTGGAAGAGTGAATGCTGTCCAGAGACATGCACTTTGTGATATTGTATATTTTAAACAATAATTATCGTGCAAAAGCATTGAAAATATATCATAGCACCTCATTCCATATTGACAATACACACATACACACACACACACACACACAGACACACACACACACACACACACACATGCTACATACTTCAGTAAGCAGTTTGATGAATTTACTATTTCATATAGTTCATGCTTTTAGAATATCAGAGAATATGTAGGAAAGCACGTACCACCTGATAAAAATGGATATGTAGACTCTTTACAGGAGACACTCCAGCCAGGAGCCATGCTAGGAACCAAGAGCTATAGATGCAATGTTAAATGCTGTGCCACTATATCAGTCTCTTAAACAAATAATTCATATGTGCAAATCACTCTTTATGGCTGGTTAGTCCAAGGATTTAGTAACTGTTATACTTGAAAAATCACTTTTATTGTCATTAGATAAATCCGAACTACACAAGAACTGTTCTTTATGAAATATTTTTATACATAGTTAGCATTTCATCAGTTTGTTTTACAAACATGCACACACACATGTAGCATCTATTTATGTTTGTATCTCACTAACTATAGATAGATACATATGATCATATATCACATCACCAATCCACTACATTGATGCACTGAGTACATCGAGCACAAATGGCTGAAACTCAAACTGAACAAAAAAGAAAAAAGCAACATTTTATGCAGGGGGCAGGACCCCTTGCACCGCTTTTGTGGGAGGCTGTGCCACCCATGTCCCTTGCTAATTATATATGTCATTTCTGAGATTGCGATATAGTGCGGAGAGGGCAAATATCACTCCCTGATGTGTATCAATATACCAAAGCAAATGTTGGTATCTTGTGATTATCTGACAATCTGATAAATTGTGCTGCCTTCCTATACATTTGATGTATCAAATATATGATGAAATGCACTGAACCCAAACCTAAATATATATCTACATCTATAGCTATATCTATATCACACACACATCTATCTATATCCATATCTGTATCTATATCTATATCTATATCTATATCTATATCTATATCTATATCTATATCTATATCTGTATCTTTATTGATACCTGTATCTGTATTGCTAATTATCTATCTATAGATTTATCTATCAATCTTGCTGTCTATCTACATATATATATATATATATATATATATATATATATATATATATATATATATATATAGGTTTACCACCACATAACCGACGGACGGATGGTCAAGCCCTGATGACCGAAAGGAGTGCGGCAAATATGCACATTGCCGAATGCAACTGTATCGAATCGCAAACCCGCGCCCCCTTGTGACCCATGTTACCACTCGTTTTGGATGTAGAGCAGTCGAAAATGTTGCATTTGGTGGTTTTGCGACATTCCGACCATTCGACATGCAAAAATTCAGTTACCGGAATCGACCATTGTTGGGTTCGACTGCTTTGTGTTCAGTTATGTGGTGGTAAACCCATATATATATATATATATATATATATATATATATATATATATATATACTATCAATAATAAGTGAAAATACCCATTATCTTCCTGTAGAATGTTGCTGTCAAAACTTTGAAAATGTCAGCATCAACATGCCAATATGCATGCACTGGAAAATACTCCTTGGTACATTCAAACTTTCAGTTTTAAAAAAAAATAAAATAAAACATAGGCAAATTCCCAACCCCTAGATTTGTGCAGTGCCAGACACCTGTCAAGGAACTACTTAGTTGACCATATTCAGCACTCATTGATATAAGTATCTATCTATCTTTCTCTCTCTGTCTCTCTCTCTCTATATATATATATATATATATATATATATATATATATATATATATATATTTATATATGGGTCTTCCTGATAACACCGACACGCCAAAATACTGACAATGAAATAACTGACATAGAAAAATGAAAAAAAAAGTTCAAAAACACGAAACTTCACATGCCCGACAAACCAAAATCCCGACAATCAACAAAACAAATACCTTTCCTGAAAAACACACACACAACACAAGCACACCAAAAACCTTACAAACCCACACTAAACCTTACATACACAATTATCTATGCATTATCCTTAACCCAAACCCTAACCCTAAGGTCCGTCACTATCACACACTTACCTTACCCGCACCCTAACCCTAACTCACTTAATCCACCCCTCAACCTAAACTCCATCACTATCACACACTTACGTTATCCACACCCTGACCCTAACATCCGTCCCTATCGCACACTTACCTTAACATGTCGGTGTTCTCAGCATCGGGATTCTCAACTGTCGGTCTTCTCTGTTGTCGATTTTCCGGTGTAGGTGTTCTCATTGTCGGCGATCTCCGATTTTGGCGTTTTCAGGTAGACCCATAGATATATATATATATATATATATATATATATATATATATATATAGACACACACACACACACACACACACACACACACACACACACACATATGGGTCCCCTTCAAAGGATCAAAATTTCAGAACATCGAATCACTGGTCTTTGAAGACCAGGTGATCAAAGTTTTGAAATATCGAGCCTTGTGAATGGAGATCACCCTACAATGTGGAATGGGAACTTTACTCTTCTCTTTACTGTAGTGCGATTTCAAAGTTGATATATTTAAATCACATGGAGTGTGGGGGGCACAACCCCCACATGGGGGAGCAGGGGGGCGATCCCCTGCAAAAACATGAAATAAGAAGTTATCACGTTGTAGATTTTTTTGTAAGGTTTGGTATTTCAGAACTTCGATCCTTTGGTCTTCATAGAGCAGAAGTTCGATAGTCTGAAATTTGGATTCTTTGAAGTAGACTGATATATATATATATATATATATATATATATATATATATATATATATATATATTTTTTTTTTTTTTTGTAATAGAAAATCAGTGCAACCACCAAGGCAATAATCATAAAATAATACTTTAATAAATACACATAAAATTAATAAAACAGAAACACTTTCAGGTAATAGCTACCCTTCTTCAGATCTGTATGCAAAACAATCAAAAAGTTAGTTTCAAATTCATATCAGCCAATCATTCGTGAGTCCTTGTTCACTCCTATGCAAAGTAATTGTAATCTAGTTCATTCATGGGTCTTATAGCCAATCATTGTATACAATCTCAATGCCAATTATTAGCAGCCTGTTATTCCATCCAATCACATAAATCAACATAATTTATTCCAAAAGACTGCTAGTCAGTTGTAGTCAATATATAATGGACACCTACTAGCAGCTTGGTATAACTATAACAATGACTTCCATTTCCAGTCCAGAACCTCATTAACATTAACCATCCAATCAAATGTTTCACTGTCAAGAATATTGAGCTATCAGGGACCATAACTTGAAGTACATCACCTATATACTAAAAGCAGTGAAAACTCGCTCACATTATGATTCACAATGGAGGTGTCTGACAGTTAAATATATCATACTACTCAATGTAAGCAAGAATAAGTCCCCATTATTATAATAAATATTGAACTTAACCATATAAATATCTGCAGAATATCATAATTCTTCAGACCAGTTGTTTTACATTAGGAAGGTTTGTGGCAAGCACTGTGGTGGCAGGACAGGCAGCTTTCATCCTTCTAAGTTGGGAACTGCTGATTGAGAGCCCAGTGTCCAAGTGTATTAGTTCTGGTTTAGGCACTTGGGCTTCAGGCCAGTTATTTTACATTAAGAAGGTTCGTGGACTGCACTCTTGTGGGAGAAGAGGCTGGACTCTGCCCTTCTGAGCTGGGAATTTTCTGGTTAAAGGTTTATAGTGCCTGAATATTTGAACTGTATCTTACTGAAATTGGTTCACCTTGTTTGCTCTATCATAGACTAGATCCAGGCCTACTGAATCTAGCTTTGTTTATATACTTGTTGTTTGTTTGCTTGTTATTTCCCTGGAAGCTAATTCACCTAATACGCAACTTCTCAGCTTCTGTGGATCACTAGTGATATCTGCATTGCTTACTGTACTTATTTCCTTGTTTCACTTGAAAGAAAGTTACTGTTTGTCGTTTTGCATTTAGTTACTTGTATCACATTGCACTCAAGTTACCTGGCACTTGCTCACTAAAGCAATTATATAAGTCAGCACTAAAAATTAAAAGCACTACACCCTCACTCCCCACTGGCCCTTGTTTTCAATTAAGGATTTCCCAATATTATTCTAGCATGTCCAAAGGTCAGTTGTCAATCTCCTCTCCGGTCCAGCTGGTGAATCTGGGAATCTTGAGGCAATGTTATAACTGCCTCATGTACACAGACAACCCTCTCCTCCTCCCACATAACACAAATACTTGAGAGATGCAGCTATTTAGCCAAACTGGAGGCTGAGCTCTCTCAACTCAGGACTGGCAAGACCAGACAGGAGGAGAAGGCAACTACACACACCACAAAACCAGCCTCACATAATGCTACCACTCCACTGAATCAAACACATAAACACACAAAGACATACTCGAGGCTCTGAGTAAAATTTACCTAAACAGCAGAGGCCTCCAAAGCAGACACCCAAACAACTGCTACCTCAAGACACCCCAAAAGCAACACATAAACCACAAAAGCAGTGTGCAAAGCAGTCACAGCCCTTAAGGCCAAATACAACACCAAACATACTTGTCATAGGTGACTCCATAGTCAGACACACTGACGTCCCACTCACCAGGCTGAACAAGGAGAGGGTCACAGTAAGCTGCCTATCGGGCTAGAATGCGCCACATAAGACAAGCACTCGGGTCAGTCCACAGGAAGTACAAATAGGAGACAGTCATTCTCGATGCTGGTGTGAACGACCTGAGACGATACCTCCCTGGACTGCATGAAAAGAGACATAGAGGAGCTCTCTGATTATGTAGCCCAGGCAGGTATGACCCTAACCCTGAGCAGTATCCTTCCTTCACCAAGAATGATGCCACAATATAGAGACAAGATGATCAGCTTTAACAATTGGCTTAATGTCTGGTGTCATTCAAAGGGGATCCAGTGTCTGTCTGCCTGGGATGACATGCTTGACAAGCCACGCTGCTTACAAGGGACGGCTTGCACCTGTCACCCTGGGATTCCGGATATTGGCTAAGGCTCTTGCCACCCCATAGTGCCTTTTTAGGCAAGGCTCAAATTCTAAACCTACCACCCTAGAAAACAAAAATGGGAAGAAATTGAGGGTAATGCTGCTCAATGCCAGAAGTCTAAATCTCAAAATGCACGCACTCGAGGCCCTTCTCAGTATGGAGAACATCGATGTCTGTGCTGTAACTGAAACCTCGTTCAAGGCTCCTGAGAGCACCCGGCACTATTAGGTTTTACCTCATATCATGCGTTCGGCCCCAAAACCCGGACCACTCCACAAAAGGAGGGTGTATCCATATTCATAAAGGATACTCACACCTCCAGGTTGGTGGCAACGCATGAAGCTTCGAAACCATCCAGGTGCAACTAACAATAGGCAAAACTGCTCTACAAATTGTAGCATGCTACAGGCCACCCTCTCAAACTCAGGAACCCCACACAGCCTTCCTGAAGACACTGGAGGGTATAAATGTATCTCCAAACACCATCATATTGGGTGACTTCAACTACCCGAATATAGACTGGGAACATTACTCAAGCCCTAACTTTCTAGCCCAACGGTTCCTGGAGTTCATAAATTCAAATGCCATGGAACAGCTAGTCACTGTTCCCACGAGAGGAGAAAATATACTAGATCTCATTGTCACAAACATGGGGACAAAATGCTCCACACCGAAGTATATCCCTCATTGGTGAGATCTGATCATAAACTAATCTCACTGGAAATCCACATCCCGCCCCACCCCAAACAAAAGACCATAGTGAAGAACTTCTCTAAAGCAAACTTCACACTACTCAAGACTGGTGTGGTATCCTTCAAGGCCCCTGAGTCAGAGGAAACCACAACCCAAGCTGGAAGCCCTTACAAATGCCTTCTATGAACACCTCCAGGACTGCATGGATCAGGCAATCCCAAATAAAACCAAGACTCTTTCCACAAAGGGCAAACGTCCAGTCTGGTGGACCCCAGCCATTAACAAACTTTACAATAAGAGGAGAAAGCTATTACATGATAGAACAAAATCCATAAAAGGGAAGTCACCCCTGATCATTATTAGTAAAAAATTACGAGCACTCATAAAATCAACTAAGGCCAATTTTGAGAGAAAATTGCCATGGATTCAAAGGACAATCATAAGGCCTTTTCAGCTATGTTAGGAACCTGGGTGGAAACTCACAGATATGCTCAGAATTAGTCCAAAATGATACAAAAATCACTGAACCCACAGACATTGCCAACATACTGGCAGACAGGTTCAGTGCAAACTTCACCCCTCTCCCCTAAAGGAGAGATAACTATCCCAGCCGAGTGTAGCCTCCCGGACATCTCAAATGCGCAGGTGAAAGCTGCTCTCTCTAAAGCTAAAAACACAGCATCAATGGGACCGGATGGTGTCCCCGGCTGTGTGCTACACGAGCTAAATGAGGAATTAAACCCGCACATAAGGCAGCTGTTTAATCTCAGCCTTACCACAGGATACGTGCCCAAGGAGTGGCGTACGGCAACTGTGGTCCCAGTCCACAAAGGTGGCCTCTACGGACCCTGGTAATTACCGCCCCATAAGCTTAACAAGTCTAGTCTGCAAAGCTATGGAGAGGATCATAATGGAGCTCATAAACAAAGATATAGGGGACTTGCAGACATTGGACCCGACCCAGTTTGGCTTTGTCAAGGGAAGATCATGCCTTTTGCACTTGGTCGACTTCTTCGAAATAGTCACCAAGGCCATTGATGAGGGAAAGGCAGTCCATACAGCCTACCTTGACCTTGCAAAGGCTTTCGACACAATACCCCACTCGGGTATTGTAGAAAAACTTACCAGCTTAAATGTAAACCCATATGTCACAAGATGGGTTGCAAACTGGCTTAAGGACAGAACCCACAGGGTTAGAGTTGCTGGTGCTGTGTCAGACTCCAAGCTGGTCACAAGTGGTGTCCCACAGGGCTCGGTCCTTGGCCCCCTATTGTTTGGCATCTACTTCTCAGAAGTACAGGCCAACATAGGAGGACTTTGGCTGACAAAGTTTGCAGATGACTGCAAACTGGGCGCCATAGTGGAAAGTGCATCGGACACTGATATCCTTCAGAAGGGACTCACGGAAACAGATAGCTGGTGCCAGAGCCATGGCCTGAAGTTAAACGCCAAAAATGTATAGTCATACCCTTCGGGAAAAACAAGGTAACCCCAAGCTACCATATAGGTGGCAATCCACTAAGCACAGAAGAGGTTATCAGGGACCTGGGGACCCAGGTTGACAGTGGCCTTTCTTTTGACACTCACATTGCTAAAGTGGTTAGAAAGACCTTCTACATTGCCCACCTGATCATGAAGGGATTCACATCCAGATCTAGTGAGGTCATTGTTCCCTGTACTCTTCACTTATCAGACCAATGATCGAGTACAATGCCCCATTCGGGATGTATCTCACCCGACATCTGCAGCAATTGGAGAGACCCCAAAGTTCCTCACCAAAAGGATAAAGGGACTCCAAAATCTGTCATATGCTGCCAGATTGAAGAAACTCCAGCTCTATTCAGTCGCATACCGTCTGCTCAGAGGTGACATGTGCCTGACATACAAGGCCATGTCCAACCCGGAATTAATGGACATGCTCCACCTCAAAAATCCAAATCCACCAAAACCACTAGAGCAAGCGACTTAAACCTTAGCACGGATATAAATAGGACGTGCTGGAGGGATAGATTTATCACTCAGAGACTCCCTATGCTGTGGAATAAAATCCCGGTCCATGTGAGGCAGAGCACCTCGCTGACTCTGTTCAAGAGAAATCTAGACCTGTGGATGGGAGATCGTAGGTTTACCCCGGGAATCATCTCTGGGTCACTGCTGGACAGAGGCACAACAAACTAATGGGCACAGTATTTTTTCATATAAGGGGTGGCGTAAGCCACAATAATTTGGGCTAGGCTTATAAATGCCTTAGGGCAGATAGCCTAGTATAAACCTATGAACCTATGAACCTATAATGGATATATGACAAAAGATAATTTTGTATTCCTCCATGAATATTTATACAGATCTGTTCTTAGATGTAGAATAGTCAGAACCTACTTCATTCATGCATCTCATATGTACCAATTATATATAGTTTGATAACATTTCTCAGTACAAACTGTTACATCTAATCATGTGGCTCACTGTAAGTTCTTCCAACAGGCTGTCGGGGCTAGAACCTCCTATGAACATATCTTAATGACAGCTCATTATAGCTGTTACTACATTATAGCTGTTACTACAACTTCCATTTCTAATCTACAGCTTTGCTCATAGTAACCATCTAACCAATAGGCTCATTGTACCAAAACTTCAACCAGTCAGAGATTGTCTCCCAAATTCTGAGGACAGCAAAGCCTCATTCTCATTATAATTCATGTTAGATGTTATGCAACGTTTGAGTACAGCTTTTCCACTCAATATATGCCTCATGCAAAATAAAAAAATAAGATCTCGTTATCGAGGATGGTAAACTCAATCACATAAGTCCCTGTGGGGTATTACATAAAGTATGTTATCATTACTTCAACCAGTACCACCTATGGGTATGTTTAAATAGTCACCGCACTCAGATACCAATTGTATAGCCAATCTATTATGATAACAGATTGTTCAGCAAATTTATCTACTTATAGGTTACTTAAAGACTCTGAAAATATAGCTCCCCATGCTTATAAGTATCAAAACAATTCTTTGCATTCTATGACATTGATCCGGTAACAAGTCAATATTGTTAACATCACCAACTCAGTCATAAGGTCCACTATTCTTGAATTCAACCAATCATTAGCTGTAATTCATATACACAAACAAGACTTCATCATTCTAAAGGTTGCAACAAAAAGTCCCACAAGAAAAGATTTTAATCATTTAATTTATGATCAGTATAAGGCTAATTTAGCTGATGTTTGTTAAGACCTGGTTTTAATGGAATATTGGTGTCAGCAATCCACCGCATCTCCACATATTCAGTTATAGTGGTCAAATCACCATCTCTTATGTTTTCACGACCTGTAAAACCATACAATCGAAGCTGTGATTAACATTCTCTCTAATGTGCCTAGTTAAAGGATTCTTTATATAAATTTATTTGATGTCACTAATATGTTTCAAAATTCTTTCCTTTGTCTATTCATCTTGCCAGTATGAAATGAGTTGCAACACTCACAGCAAGCTATATAAAACACATTTTTTTGTTTTGCAGTCTGCGTATTCTTGTAAGGTATAACTTTTAGCACTCATAGGGTGAAAAAAAGTTTGCTGTCTATGTTTGCAAACCATACACATTTTGCATGGATGAGTGCTCTTTTTCAACAGCTTAATACCTTTATACGTATCTTGCTTATGACATAATAATTGTTTTAAATTTCTATTGTTCTTATATGTGAACATTAGTCTATCACCTACTATTTTCTTAGTCACCTCATCACTGGTCAAAATTTTTCAGTTTTTCCTTACTATATCACTAATACAGTGTATGTCACTCGAATAAGTGAGGCCCACCCTTTTGGCATGGCTTGAACCTTAATTCCTTTAAAGTCATTATTTGAATTGAGTTTATGTGAATAATAATGTCTCCCTCGTGTGTTAACTCATTCACTCCAATGGAGCTCAGAAAGTTTACACTGTAACTTCCAATGGGCGGAACCTAAGCTTTTTGACAGAATCAAATTATGTCCTCACATTTCAAATAAATGGTCATATCTCTGGAACCATATTGGTTATGCAAGAAGTATAAATGGCAAACCTTTCAGCACAAACTATTTCTATAGTGATAGTTTTCTATAGGTTCTAGGTCTTAAACTGAATTTTGTAAGTCATAGTAAATACAGTAACTACTATGTTTGTAATATTTTGTTAACAACTTACAATATCTCAGCAACCACTCAAGTTACACACATGCAGTCAGTAGTATTTTATCCATCTTGCTGAGAGCTTTCATTTGAGGCTAAAGAGTTCTGTCTGTGTTACTTGTTGCTGAAATATTTAGAAGAATGTGAACTTTATATCCATATAAATTAATATAATAAAAACAGCAGTTAATATCTCTTTACCTGCACTAGACAGAGGTCAAATACGAATGCAGTTGAGTTTGCCATTCTGTAAGCTTTAAGATGAAATCTTTTAAACCTTGTACATAACATGGTTTTGGAATTATTGATGCAAATATGAACAAGCAATATTTGACACTTAGAGCCGTCAGTAGGCATTAACTGCAGATGCAGCTGGAGGCGTCACTTGGATGTAATGCATTAACTGTGTTGTCTTCTGCAATTGCATATCTTTATCTTTTGCACTATAACCCCTTTGCATAAATTGCTGTCTCAAATTCATGTTAGCTTGACGGTAGTCCTCTTCTCTGGTATGTGTCTGTGAATTACGCAGCACCTGTCCTTTCAATATATTATTATATATATGTTAGGGATGCATACTAGTTTTATGCAAGATGTTAGTCTTTTTGCATGTGTTATGATATATAGCCGTATCAATCTCCCAATTCTCATTCATATCTATAGTGATATCTAGAAAATCAAATCTTGTTTTCTAATATTGTACTGTAAATTTCAAAAAATCAGTTGTACTTTCCAGGTATCTAATGACATCTACTAGCTGTTCAGTTGTACCTTCCCATAAGAAATAAACATAATCCAAAAATCTCTTGTAATAGTGTATATAAAAATTAAAAGGATTGTTCATAAGAGCAGTACGGGCCTCTCAGTTAGCTAACACTAAGGGAGTGGCCATTGCTACTCTTCAGTTTTGCCAGTAGATATCATGTCCATAGATGAAAACATTGTTATCCAATACTATAATATGTAGAGCACATATTAAATTAATCTTCTCTGTACTAAAGTCACTATGTTCCTGCAGAAAGATTCTGGTGGCTTGTATCCCATAGATATTAGGGATAACTGTAAACAAGCTTTGTACATCCATGGCCACCATCAGTTGCTGTTTCTTATTCTCTAGGGAATTCATATGATCATACAACATATAAAGGAACTGCCTAGTGTTTTTGAGCACTTTAGTAGCTTTCAATAGTCCAATTTTTAATTGCTGTTCAATGAAAATAGAGAGAGGTTCAGTAAGCCACCCCTCACCTGCCACTATAGGATGCAGAGGTGGAAAATTATGGTCTTTATGTATTTTGGGTGGTCCTTTTATAATAGGAATCTTGGGAGTCAGTACAAATAAGAATTCATAAAGGCTCTGATCAAGTTTCTGACATGCCAAAAGATCAGATAAAATATTCTGTATTTTTTAATTTCTCTAAATCTTTTGGGTTTCTAATGCCCTGATGGGAATGGACCCCATTCCTAAGTCAAAGTACGATTAAAGTTAATGAAATCAGTACTGTTCCAGTCTTTGATGTCAGCCAGAAGTGCTCTTTCCATCACCTCCAATATGCCCAGTAATGACTCCTTCTACAATTCATATTGGGTTACATGTATTGGTAACATATCTAAATACAAATGTAATTTTTTTTTTAATAAGACCTGTTGCTCCTACTACTATTGCAACTATCTGGGTATCTTTCTTCTACCTTGCTCTCATTTCTGCCAGCAAATCCTTATATTTTATGACTTTGTGCATCTCTGTACGCAAGACACTGTAGTCATTGGGTGTGGTGATTTCAGTGATCAATGCTACTTTTGTCTTCTTTTCATGGACCACTTTATCTGGTTTTCTAGCATCTAACTTTTGGGCTGTTGGTAATGGGTGATCATCATGTGATGTTGACCATCATATTCTATGATGCTTGGTGGCTCATGTTTCCAGTTTTTTTTCAGTCAGTTCAATACCATAATGTCTGCATAGTTTACCTTTAAAATGTCACAACACACATGTGCAACTGTTTACTTACCCAATTTAAATGTCAGAAATTGCAATGTCAAATGCTCAGAATTGTGAGCCTGGTACTTAAAGAAAATTGATACTCAGGGAATGTCGATTTTAAGTGAAACGACTTCATTTCCAGGTTTCTGTTATGAACATTTGGAAGGTGGGGCAAGCCCCCAGAACCTCCCATGTACGATGCTGCACCCTCCACACCCCCTGCTACTTATATATACTAACTCTGAGATCACATTACAGTGAGGGAAAAGATGCATTTTCCGATCCCCACTATAGTGCAGTCTCCAATCAAAATGCTGAATTCATGAAAGTGAATGCACATTAGCATTCCCTGTTGTGAGAGCGGCATTTTTTCTTTCTCTGATACGTATTTTTGAAAAGATAGTTTCACACATATGTGCATTGCACAAGTCAGCCATGACATTTTAAAGGTAAACCTGTTTGCACAACACCCAGTGCAACAGTCTTGCGACATTATTATGCATTTCAGTATACAGACCTTCTGACAATAGTTTGTCACAACCAGCAACAAGGTGTGCAACTGTTTCCAGTTCTGTTTTACAAAACCTACATTTGTCTGTCTCTCCCACATGTTCAATGGAGTTTGTAAACCAACATGTACACAGGCCACAATCTTGGTATGCCAATATTAAGCTTTCATCTCTTGGTTTGAATTTGCATCTCCTTAACCATTCCTGCATTCGATCCTGATCAACATAAGGCTCTTCTAGAAGTTTTATATACTTGCAACTATATTTATGCATTTTCCACATTTCTTGCCTTCTCAACTGGTCCTTCACCTTATATTCTTTCTTTTGTTTTTTGGCACATTCAGTTACTGCCTGCTTTTTATCTACTTGTGGTTTGATTTCCATTCCTGCTTGATGCCAATATGCTTCTGCTAGACTAAGGAGAGAAGTCATCTTAGATTTATTCTTCTCATGTTTCAAAACTTTCACTATGTTTGGGTCTTGTGAGGTCAGCAGATATGTGTGCAGTCCCATGATTGCAGAGCTATACATGTAATCAATTTCAAGGAGGCCCATCCCTCTTTTTGAACGTGGAATTTATAATCTTAGTATACACTGATTTTTATAAATCATTTGGTGAGCATGAAGCATCCATCTTGTTTTCCTGTCTAATCTAGCCAACACATTTTGAATCCAGTCAATCTCTCAAAAACTGTAAGTTAGAACAGTAAGAGCAAATTGGTTTATAGCTTGAATTTTGTTCCTAGATGTCAACAGTATTTTCAGGATTAATTTTAGTCTTCTAACTATTCCTTACTAAGTTTTATTCACATTTGTTCATGTTTTATTTTTGATCATTCATCAATTCCCAAATATTTATACCTTCCCTCTTGCTCAAGTTTTTTATATCACATTCTTGTCCCAAACTGATGTTTTCTTGGTGCTGTAGTTTTCCTACTTTAAAGGTTGCTTTTGCACATTAATCAAGACCAAATAAAATTGTTATCTCATCTGAAGAATTTTGATAACTTGCAGTTGTACTTTCATTTCCTCATCTGATGAGCTATACAGTTTTAAATCATCGACAAAGAGAAGGTGACAAGTCTTTACACTTCGTTGTTCTCTAGGAGGAAAATTATAGCCCTGGCCTAAGCTGTTAAGTAGACAGTTTAATGGGTTAAGGGCAAGACAGAATAGCAGCGGTGAGAGAGAGTCACCCTGGAATATCCCCCTTTGAATTTTTATCCCTGGGATGATAATTTGTCCTTTATCATGGCTCACTTGCAAAGTGGTCTTCCACTGTTTCATGGTCACTGTAATGTAGTTGATCAGTGTAGAGTGTATCTTATATATTTTTAAGCACTCTTTTATCCATGAATGTGGGATACTATCAAATGCTTTTTTGTAGTCAGTCCATGCCATACTTAGATTCTTCCCCTTTTTACAGTTCTCCAGTATGACTTTATTTAACAACAAATGATCCTTTTTTCCATATGACTTTCTTTTATTGCCCTTTTGTTCTATTAACACAATTGAGTTTTCTTCTAAATTACTATAAACTCTGTTGACATCAATTCCAGTGTATAGTTTATATGTTGTCGGAAGGCAAGTTATCTGTCTATAACTTTTAAGGTAGCTTACAGGTTCACTCTTAAGTAGGAGCATTGTTTTTCTTGTTGTTAGTCAGGGTGATGTCTGTTTAGGGTATGCGTATAAATAGTTCTTACTCATGGCTAAATCTTTGTGCAAAGATTTTAATACTTTTAACCAAAAGTTAGGTACTGTATCTGCACCTAGATTTTCCAGTTAGAGACTTTTCTTAACTTTATTTCAATCTCTCTGGCTGTTACTTCATCCCATTTTGTATCCTGTACTTTTAAACTTCTTATTTTTTTCTTTTACTTCTTCTATCCATTTAGCATCTTTGTTATGTCCCAAAGGATCTTCATAAATACTTCTCCAAAATATATCTACTTCTTCTTTTTTTGGTGGCCTTTCAGTTCCTTTTACCTTATAGGTTTATAGGTTGATACTAGGCTGTCTGCCCTAGGGCATTTACAAGCCTAGCCAGAGTGTGTTTGGCTTTCGCCACCCTTCTTAGATTAGTTGACTGTGCCTCTGTATAGTAGGTCACACAAGATAGCCCATTTAAGGTTAGTTTACCATGCCTCTGTCTAGCAGTGACACAGAAGAGATCCCAGGGGTAAATTTACGATCTCCCATCCAAACGTCAAGATTCTTCTTGAAGAGGGTCATTGAGGGGCTCTGTCTGACATGGATTGGGATTTTGTTCCAGAGTGAGGGGAGCCTCTGGGATATGAATCTGTCCCTCCAGCATGTTCTATTTATTTCTGTGCTAAGGTTTAAGTCACTGGAGCATGTAGTTCTGATGGATTTGGATTTCTTGAGGTGGAGCATGTACATTAATTCTGGGTTGGACATGGCTTTATACGTCAGGCACAGATCGCCTCTGAGTAGGCGGTAAGCAACTGAGTAGAGCTGAGTTTCTTTAGCCTAACTGTGTAGGGCATCTGGTTGAGTCCCTTGATCCTCTTGGTGAGGTACTTTTGGGGTCTTTCTAGTTGTAGCAGGTGTCGGGTAAGGTGCATCCCAAATGGGGCATTGTATTCAATTATGGGCCTGATGAGTGATGAGTAGAGGGGCACAATGACCTCTCTTGAACTAGATGTGAACCTCTTCGTGATAAGGTGGGCTATATAGAATGTCTTTCTAACCACTTTGGCAATGTGATTGTCAAAGGAGAGATTGCAATCTACTTGGGTCCCCAAATCCCTAATTACTTCTTCCGTACTTAATAGATTACCACTTATGTGGTAATTTGTGGGCACTTTGTTTTTCCCAAAGGGGATGACTATGCACTTTTTGGCATTTAGCTTTAGGCCATGGCTCTGACACCAGTTATCCGTCTCTGTGAGACCTTTTTGGAGGATGCTTGTGTCAGCCGGTGAGTTGATTGTGGCCCCCAGTTTGCAGTCATCTGCAAACTTTGTCAGCCATAGTCCTCCTGTGTTAGCCTGTACCTCAGAGAAATATATACCAAACAAGAGAGGTCCCAGGACTGAGCCTTGTGGGATGCCACTTGTAACTGGTTTAGAGTCTGACATGGCACCTGCAATTCTGACCATGTGGGTTCTATCCCTAAGCCAGTTTGCAACCCATCTTGTGACATAGGGGTTGATATTTAAGCTGGTGAGCTTATTTATGATGCCCGAGTGGGGTATTGTGTCGAAGGATTTTGCAAGGTCAAGGTAGGCTGTCTGGACTACCTTCCCTTCATCTATGGCCTTGGTGACTGTTTCAAAGAAATTGACCAATTTCAAGAGGCAGGATCTGCCCTTAACAAAGCCAAATTGGGTAGGATCCAGTGTTTGGAGGTTCCCAATGTCTTTGTTTATGAGTTCCATGATGATACACTCCATAGCTTTGCAGACCAGGCTAGTTAGGCTTATAGGGCGATAGTTTCCAGGGTCCGTTGTGGCACCACCTTTATGGAGTGGGACCACTGTTGCTGTACGCCATTCTTTGGGTACATATCCTGTTGTAAGGCTGAGACTGAACAGTGATTTTAAGTGAGGGTTCAGTTCTTCTTGGAGCTCATGTAAAACGCAGCCCAGGACACCGTCCGGTCCCATTGATGCTGTGTTTTTTGCTTTGGAGAGGGCAGCTCTCACCTGTGCATCTGTGATGTCAGGGAGGCTACACTCTGTTGGGATAGTCATTTGCTCATTTGGGGGGGGAGAAGTTTGCACTGAACCTGTCTGCCAGGATGTTGGCAATGTCTGTGGGTTCAGTGTATTTTTTGTCATTTTGCACTAACTCAGAGCATATCTGGGAGTTTCCACCCAGGTTTCTGACATAACTAAAGAAAGCCTTGTAATTATCTTTAGCGTCTTGTGCAATTTTTCTTTCGAAGCTAGCCTTAGATGATTTTATGAGGGGTCGTAGTTTCTTGCTAGTACTGATCAGAGTTGCCTTCCCTTTCAGGGATTTTGCTCTATCATGTAGTAGCTTCCTCCTTCTGTTGTACAGCTTATTTATGGCTGGGGTCCACCAGACAGGTCTCCTGCATTTGGAGGAGTGTGTCTTGGTTTTATTTGGGATAGCACGATCCATGCATTCCTGTAGGTATCCATAGAATGCGTTTGTAAAGGATTCTGCGGTTTGGGCCATATTTTCCACTGGCCCTGGGGCTTTGAAGGATTCCACCTCGGTTTTGAGAAGTGGGAAGTTTGCTTTTGAGAAGTTTTTGACTGTGATTTCCTTTGCTGGGGGTGGGGATAGGATATGGATGTCCATAGTGATTAATTTATGGTCAGATCTTACCAATGAGGGGTATACCTCTGGTATGGAACATAGAGTCCCCATGTTGGTGATGATCAGGTCCAATATGTTTTCCCCTCTTGTGGGAGAGGTGACCAGTTGTTCCATAGCATTTGAGTTTATAAATTCTAGGAACCATTGGGCTAGGGTGTTGGGGCTTGAGTAGTGCTCCCAGTCTATGTTTGGGTAGTTAAAGTCACCCAATATAATGGTGTTTGGAGAGACCTCCATATTCTCCAGTGTCTTCAGGAAAGCCGAGTGGGGTTCCTGAGTTTGGGAGGGTGGTCTGTAGCAGGCTACAAACTGGAAGGCAGTTTTGCACACTGTTAGTTGCACATGGATGGTCTCAGATGCTTCGTGCAGTGACACTTGCCTGGAGGTATGGGTATCTTTGATGAATATGGATACTCCCCCTCCTCTTGTGTTTCGGTCCGAGTTTTGGGGCCGAAAAGCATGGTATGAGGTATAGCCTAGTAGTGCTGGGGTGCTCTTGGGAGCCTTGAACCAGATTTCTGTTACTGCACAGATATCGATATTCTCCATACTGAGGAGAGCCTCGAGTGTGTGCATCTTGAGGTTTAGACTTCTGGCGTTGAGTAGCATTACCCTTTGTTTCTTTTTCCTTGTGTTGTCTAAGGAGGTGGGTTTGTCTTTTGAGCCTTGCCTAAAAAAGGCACTATGGGGGTGGCAAGAGCCTTGGCCAGTATTCGAAAACCCAGGGGTGACAGGTGCAAGCCGTCCCTAGTGAAGCAACATGGCTTGTCAAGCATGTCATTCCAGGCTGACAGACACTGGATCCCCTTTGAGTGACACCAATACTTTAGCCTATTGTTGAAATTGATCATTTTGTCTTTATACTGTGGTATCATTCTTGGTGAGGCCGGGGTAAGATGCTATTCAAGGTCAGGGTCATACCGGCCTGGGCCACATGATCAGAGAGCTCCTCTATGTTTCTTTTCATGTAATCCAGGGAGGTACGTCTTAGGTCATTCACACCAGCATGGACAGTGACGGAGTCATATTTGTACTTGCTTTGGAATGACCTGAGTGCTTGTGTTATGTGGCGGATCCTGGCACCCGACAGGCAGCTTACAGTGACCTTCTCCTTGTTCAGCCTGGTGAGAGGGACGTCAGTGTGTCTGACAATAGAGTCACCTATTACAAGTGTATTAGGTGTGTTGTTTAGCCTTAAGGGCTGTGACTGTGTGGCACACTGACTTTGTGAACTATGTGATACGTGGGTATTGTTGTGGGGTAGCAATTGCTTGGATGTCTGCTTTGGAGGTCTCTGTTGCTTAGGCAGATTTTTATTTAGAGCCTCTGAGTATGTTTTTGTGTGTTTATGTGTTTGGTTTGCTGTTGTGATAGGTCTATGTGAGACTGGATTTGTGGTGTGTGTGATTACCTTCTCCTCCAGACTGACCGTGCCAGTACTATGTTGAGAGAGCTCAGCCTCCAGTTTTGCTATATAGTTGCATCTCTCACATATATTTGAGCTTGTTGGGAAGAGGAGAGGGTGGTCTGTGTACATAAGGCAGTTGTAACATTGCCTCAAGATTCCCATATTCACCAGCTGGACTGGAGAGTAAACCTGAAACTGACTTTTGGACATGCCAGAATAGTATAAGGAATTACTTTTTGACTTGATCAAAAAGGACCAATAGGGAGCCAAGTAGTTAAAGGCAGTATAAGAGGGTGTAGTGCTTTAGTTTATTAGTGCTTCCTTATAAGACACGTATCCTAGCTACTGCTGGGTTTTAGAAGGAAAATAAAGTACTTACTTTGAGATTTGGAACAGTTCTAAGGGAAAAGTGAAGAGCAGGGGCAAGCAGGCTGTTCAGTGTTTACCACTGCCACTGATGAACACAGAGACTTCCCTTTAGCCCAAGCAAGCAATGGCCTCCAAGAAACTTACAAACAGTTCAGAACAGCAAATCTGTAACTGAACTTTTTTTTAAATTTCAGAAAGTGGGAAAAAAGCAAGTTTTTTTTTTTTTTTTTTTGTTTTGTTTAAAGATAGCAGAGATACACAAGTAGCAACAAGTTAGGACAGTGCAATAAATGACCCCACACTTGAGTTCTAGGCCAGAGACAGGTAAAATGCAAGTTTTAAGAAAAAAACGATTTTAAAATAAGTGCGACACAAGAAATGCTGAATTCTCTATAAAACTTTTTTGGGTCATCAATAAATTGCTTATTTTGTATTTTTCCTTCATATTTATCCATGTATCTTCTAAGTTTTCCCTCCTGTGCTATTTTTAGTTTGTTGTTTGCGATAGTACATCCTGATCTTTTCTAGTACTGTGCATTGCTTTTATCACGTCTATTTTTCTAAGTATTTTTGTTGATTTGCTCCCTCTTCTATACTCTTCTAACAATGACACTTCTTGTCTTAATTGCTTTATATTTTCTCTATTTGATAGTTCCATGATGGTATTCAATTTCTCCCCTTCTTTTCCCTCACTACTTTCTGTTATTGTGGTAGAACTTCATCAGTTATTAATTTAGCTGCAAAGTAATATCTCCTGTTTACTTCTGTTATATCACATGGATCTCTATGGACAACCCTATTTACTGTGTTCATTTTTTTTATCAGACCTCTGACTTTTTGGGTTTTATTGACCTTCTGCTGTCTATTTCTTCCATTGATCTTAATATGTCTTGCTATCTCTATTAAATCAAGCAACTCTTCTCTTAGCTTATTTTCTTCGAAACCGAGGGCACATTTTTTGTTTTCCATTTCCTGCAGGCATTCTATAGAAAGTTCTATAGCAACTTCTTGTGACGCATTCTCTTCAATTTCATCCTGTGCCATCCATTGCTTTGTCATATGGGAACTTACTGGCCTATCACTCCTCAACATTGACTGCATCAGAGTTTCCACAGTTTCCTGTTCCTTCCCTTGCTGTCC
Organism: Protopterus annectens; assembly: GCF_019279795.1. Lineage (NCBI taxonomy): Eukaryota > Metazoa > Chordata > Ceratodontiformes > Protopteridae > Protopterus > Protopterus annectens. The sequence goes on from NC_056733.1 coordinate 313,571,156, forward strand.
AGCTTCAAGTGAATATTTACACTGGTTTCCTGTGGAAGGCTCTAAATTATCTTCATATGGCACCCGACCAATTGCTTCCCATTCCACTGGTTTCCCCTTAATTTAGATGCCCATTGCTCTGTCTTGTTGTGGTGCTTTCTGCATTAGATTTTTCTACACTGAATCCTTCACTATGCAGATACTCCATAACCTCAGTTTCTGTTTCTTTAACTTCTCCATTACTAATCTCCTTTTCTACTTTTTTTCTTTGTATTCCTATTTTTTGTATTGTAAAGTTTTCCATGTCTGGATTCTTTTGCCTGCATTTCTCTTCAAATATTGTTGGTACTGCTCTTTTTTTATCGATTAGTTTTGCATTCTCCTTTGCATAGATATTACACCATATTAAATCTCTTTTCTTTTCCATGTTCATATTTCATCTTCAGATGTTTCCTGATATTCCTGTTTCTCCTTACTTTGGGGACTTGTTCCAACATGCTGTGATGTAACCTGTGTTAGACCTTCTACACCAAATCCTTCACTTCGCAGGCACTCTGTAACTTCAACTTCTATTTTTTTTTAACTTCTACTTTACTAATCTTCTTTTCTACATTCCCTCTTTGTGATATTATTTTTTTATTGTGAAATTTTCCTTGTCTGGATGCTTTTGTCTGTATTTCTCTTTGAATATCTTTCGGGCGGCTCTCTTTATATTGATTAATTTGGCTTCCACCTTTGCATAAATATTGCATCATATTAAATCTCACTTTCTTTCCCATGTCCATATTTCTTTTTTATACTTTTCAAAAATCACTAGGTTTTGTTTTTTATATTTTTGCACTTCCTCAGGTGCTTGTTTTTCCAAACAAATCAAAGTTTCTTGGTCTATATACTGTTTTTCACAAATCTATTGTATTAATGAGCATAAATTTTTATTTGAGGCTTCTGACAGTTTTTCTTGTGGAAGTATTTTTCTTTCCAGTAAATTTCTCTCTTAATCTTTTTGTGTATCTTGTGTCTGGGAATTCTGATCTTTTTGCATAATAGTAACAAAATATAATTTCTTTCTTATCCTCAATAGTCCACTCTATCGTCTTTATGGCTCTTCTTTGGCCTATCAGTTTTTGTGATTTTTGTGGACTATGTCTTTCTACAACAGGGTGGCCATCCTCCCACTGGGCCTGGCCTGGCCCCATTGTATGAATGTTTATGTATTTTGAGGATTCTACACTATTTGTTTCAGTCCTGGCACTAGTGTGCCTAGCAGGATTTGAAACTTTTTATCCTGAGTCTTGTGCATCCAACTATCTTTTTTAATTTTTGACCTACTTCTGTCCATGCTATATACTATATAAATACAGTCTATATATCAGTGTCATCTTGGTGAGATTTTGTAAAAAACAGGGTCCACCTCATGAAGGTACTCACCAAGACTTGAGGATGAATTCAATTTCAGCAATACTACTCTTCTTTGCTTGCTGACTTATCATCTCTCCATTCAGACCCCTGTATAGATTGGATCAGGTGATTGACTTGCATATGATTGATCTTTTTATATGTGGTTTCATCAGAGAGCATAGAAACCATCTTAGTTTCAGAGTAGGCCTTTTCCAGGACAACAATAGCACCTCCTTTGTCTGTAGATTGAATTATGATGTTATCATTAGTTTGTAATTCTTTAAGTGCTTCTTTCTCCTCTGCAGTTAGGTTATGCAAATAATGATAAGACTCATTCAGCTTCTTAAAAATGTCTGCCTCACATACTTTCAAAAACATACACATTGTATGATTGTTCTGTGGAACAAATATACTGTTTTTAAGAACTGTTGTTGCACTATCATTGTTCCCAAATAAGTGTTTCGGTATAATGTTCCTACCTAACAACCTTAAGTTAACAATGACATCACTGAGTCTAGAAGGAGCCACAGGAATAAACAAAAGGCCTTTATTGAGTAATGATAGCTGTGTCTCAGATAGATTAAATTTACTTAAATTAACAACCAATTCATAACACCCTTCATTCAGGCATTCAGATTCTAACTTTTGTATGACATTTTCCTTCTTTTTTGGTCTCTGCTTATTGACTGATTTCTCTTGTTAATCAACAGTTGTTTTATTAATATTGGTAATGTTGGAAAAAATGACAAAACTGTAGAACTCTCTTTGTGTCTTGCCCCTAGATTAAAATTAGATTTATAGGTGCCTCTTGAATTACTGGTCAGTTTTATCTATGTTATCACAAATTGTTATGTTTTACTTGGTTGAATGCTTTTTGGTCAGCAAAGTGAACTGTAATGATGTTTGCATGACCATCAACTTGTATGAATGTCTTACTGAGTGACTGCAGGTTTGGTCAACAAAGGTAAGTGGCTTTTTGGTAAGGCTGGGTGTTTGTGTGCTAGAGCCCCCTACTGTTTGGTATATACTTCTCATAGGTTCAGGTCAAAACTAAAGGGTTGTGACTGACCAAGTTTGCAGACAACTGCAAACTAGGTGCAATCATTGAGTCCCCAAATAATATCAGTATACTCCAGGAGGGTCTCACACAGACCAAAGACTGGTGTATTAGTCATGGTCTCAAATTGAATGCAAAGAAATACATCATCATTCCCTTCAGCACAAACAATGTCCCTTCACACTATCAAATCAACAACAATACCTAAATACCCATGAAGTGGTAAGAGACCTGGGATCTCAGGTTGACCGTGACCTTAACTTCAAACACCACATGTCTACCATTGTAAGGAAAGCTTTCCACATATCACTTGATTAGTAAAGGTATCGCCTAAAGAGAAAAAGAAGTTATAACCTCCCCTATACTCGGCACTTATCCAGCCCATAATTGACTATAATGCCCCATTCGGTATGTACAGTACTAAGCACCTGTAGCAATTAGAGAGACCTCAGAGTTTTTTAACAAAGAAGATCAAGGGCCTCCAACATGTGCCTTACATGGACCGACTAAAGTCCCTGTCACTGTACTCCATATTGTATAGACTTCTTAGGGGACACTTATGCCCGGTTTTCAGAGCAACCCAAGACCCAAATCTAATGAATTTACTGCATATCCATAAATCAAATGGGTCTAGGAATACCAATTCCAGGGGCATAATATGGCCTGTGATTTAAATAGGACATGCTGGAGGGACAGATTTATCTCCCAGCAACTGCCATGTCTTTGTAACAAGCTACTAATTCATGTGAAACAGAGCACCTCTATGACACTGTTCAACAGGAATCTGGATGAGTGGATGGGGCACTGTAAAGTCTTACCAGTGACAATGTCCACAACCCCCCTGGATATGGCCAGACATCACTGAATGCAATCCTGGGTATTGACTAGTACTTCTATGGTATTACATTGGGTTGAAACGGCTAGGCTTAAAATGACCTCTGGGTCGATAGCCTAGTAATCTGCTATGATCCTATGATCCTAGAGAGTATGTGTGTTGGGGAGGGTGTGCATGTGTGCTTTTGTTAGGGTTAGTGTTAGGGTCAGGTATTCAGATAGATTTATTGTATGTGTGAAAGTGTGGGTTTGAGTAAGTGTGTCAGGTAAGGGGTTAGATTTAGTGGTATGTGCTAGTGCGTGAGTGGTGAGCACATGAGCTGTCTTCTGTAGTGATAGTATAGTGTAAAGGGTTGTTTTAAGGTAAGGGTTTAGGGTTAGAGGCAGGGGTATGCTTAGGATTAGGGTTTGCACAAATTAAAGGTGTTGATTGGGGAGGGGTGAAGCAAATAGTTCTGTGTCTGTTTCTGAGAAGATCTTCCTATAGGTCTCATGAAGTCTGGATTGGTTAATCTGCCACGGTGATGTACTATAAGGAGATATAATTGTCATCTAGCAGGAGACTGAACTGCAGCGACATGTTCCGAGTCTGCATTGCTAGCTACTACACTTGATAAAAAGTGGAATCACACTCTTTGTTAATGTAAAACGATAGCGGTATTTTCTGTAAGCCATTTCATTTGTCTGGTTACAAACTGTACTGATGACTAGGAGTGCATAGGTTCATAGGTTCATAGGTGTGTACTAGGCCAATGGCCCTGAAGCCTTTACAAACCTACCCCATAGGATTACCCTGGCATCGTGCCAACCGACCTTAGTTCCCAGTGCCTCTGTCGAGTAGAACCACTGGAGTGATCCCTGGGGTGAATTTTCTATTTCTCATCCACTCATCAAGATTTCTCTTGAAGAGGGCCAGTGAGGTGCCCTGTTTGACATGTATGGGAAGTCTATTCCATAGCATTGGCAGTCTCTGGGTTATGAACCTCTCCTTCCAGCATGTTCTGTTGATTGTAGTAATGAGGCTGAGGTCCCTGGAGCATGTGGTGTGGCAGGATTGGGATTTCTTTAGATGCAGCATTTCTAACAGAGCTGGATCAGACATGGTTTTATAAGTCAAGCAGAGATCACCTCTAAGCAGGCAGTATGAGATAGAGAACAGTTGGGTTTTTTTGAGTCTGTCCATATAGGACAGGTGTTTAAGGCCTAGGATCCTCTTTGTGAAGTACTTTTGCAGCTTCTCCAGTTGTTGCAGGTGTTTAGTGAGGTACATGCCAAATGGGGCATTGTACTCGATGATTGGCCTTATGAGAGAAGAGTAGAGGGAGACAATGACCTCTTTCTTCTTGGATGCAAAACCCTTAGCAATGAGATGTGCCACATAGAAGGACTTTCTGACCACACTGGCAGTGTGGTGGTCAAAAGAGAGATTGCTGTTAACCTGTGTTCCCAGATCTCTTATAATGCCTTTTGTGTTCAGTGGACTACCATCTATGTGGTAGTTCATGGGAACTGGGTTTTTCTCAAAAGGGATGACGACACATTTTTTGGCATTGAGCTTAAGGCCATGGTTCTGACACCAGTCATTATGGGTTGCAAGCATTTATTTCAAATGTATGTGGAATTTGGTCTTTGGTGCCTTCTAGTTGCCCTGTACTGTCATCCCTAGGGTATGGGATGCAAAGGAATCAACTGAAGCATCCATGGTACGCATCTGAATTGGTATGATATGCCTGAAGGGTAAACCATTATTGGTCATGATTTGTTGTTTCCACTATAGCTCTTTTTCATGATACAGGGTAAAGCATGGATTATGGTTTGTAGGGGCTGGTTTTCTTGTTCTTGGTAGCATTATATTGGTCCAGTAACCAAACCAAAGGACAAGAAAGTAAACCAGAAACGGGATTTTCCTACAGAAATTCTCATTAATTGCCCATGACATCTGAAAATTGCCATGTGCATGTAGGTGTCTATTAGAATCAGATTAACTATGATTGATTGGGGGCTTAGCATGGGCAGCACTGCTATGTCTTGAGGGGTCTACAATGGGTTTCCAGTGGTTATCTTTTCTGCGAACTAGAAACAGACAGGAATTGAAGCCTTTCTTTTCCTGTTATAGTCAGACCACTTTTATAGTTCTCTCATATAACATTCTTTATCTTTTGGTATATTGTGAATCCTTTTTTGCATTGATTTGAGAAGAATTCTACTTTATAGCACTTGGTGATAATCTTTAAGATCCACTCTTCTACCTTCATTCCTATCCATTGTCTGAGGTAGCACAGGCAGAAAAAGAGCAGATGTCTGAAACGATCATGAGACCTCTGCAGTGCAGTGATCACTTTGACTATTTGTATGATATTAGAAACATAAACATTAGCCTTCTCCTTCTGTTGGAATCACCATCTCTCAGATGCAATATTGATTAAATTTAATTGATTGCCTAGATTTTCTAGTCCTACTAGAATTGCCTAATGAATTGTGCTTATTTTTTTTTTTTTGCTGTGTTTTAAACCCTTAGCTTTGTTGCACAGTGTATTTACCTTGTCCATGACAAAATATTTCTTTATAATATCCTAGCTTTCATACCATATCTTTAGACTGGGTCTATATTATATGAATGGATGTTCATAATCTTGAATGTTCTAAAAAGCAAAAATGCCAAACCTCAAACTCGTTATTGTGAGGCACTGCACCCCCCACCCCCCTGCTAAATATATATACCAACTCCGAGATCGCACTATAGTGAGGAAAGGGCAAATATTCCCATCTTCACTGTACTGTGATACCACAAGAAGCACTTCAAGCTTCAGCGTTTTCACTCTTTAGAGCGTTCAAAATTATGAACATTCGTTCATATAATATAGACCCTTTAGATTGACCCATTTGTTCTCACAATGTGCTCTTATCTGAAATATAAGTATAAGACAGATCTTTATTCCTCCTATGTTAATATGCCTAAATACTTACTATTATTGTAACACTTTTTTTACTGGAGTTTTTCTCCTTAGGTCTCTGATGAAAAAGGGCATCTGCCCAGCCAGACTAACCCTGTTAACAAATGGCAAATAAATAAATAATAAATAATAATTAATAAGTTTTTTTTCTGGACATAGATACTAATTTTCTTTCAGCTATATATTTATGTTATGTTATCTCCCTCATCTCTTATTCTGGAACAGAGGAACCATGTTCCTTTAGCCTTTCTTTGTATGGACTGATGGGTAGACCATGCATTACATAGGCAAATCATCATGAAGTGGGCATAGTACCCCAGAAAGGACATTAAGTGTTTATACAGAGGGATAATGTCTTGATTTCTGTTCATAATTTCCTAGTAATAGCATATGCATCTAGTTGTGCTAACATCCTTCTTGCAGTTATTGCTTTAATTTAAATCACCCATTATAAATATCAGTCTGTGTAATGATTTGGACATTAATTGCAGTTAGTAACACATGCAACCAAATAACCAAAAACATTGTTATCCCAAATCTTGAATACTACCTTTATCACTTTGTCATAGGATACACAAAAAAATAACCAACAAAAGCGGGTCTCAGCAGTTGAAGAACTTTGGATAAACCAGAAAACCTAGAACAAACTCAACCAGAAGTCCACCGTTCCAAAAAAGCACACTTTAATAAAATAAAGCAATAAAAACTCAATAAAAAGAACAAAGCTTTCAAGTTAAAAACTCTTCTTCAGTGTTTCATGCATATTAAATAATTTCATCCTGTAGCTGTTGTACCTTCCCTACCCCTCTGTTTGTTGTGCCTGCACAGCAATTTGCATGGGTTTCTTTCCTGCGTGACCCCCCCACCCCCACCTTGGATTAACTGCATAAAGCAATTTCTACCTTTTCCACTGAAGCTGGCTATCTTAACTAAGTAAAACCTCTGGGAAGCAAAAACCTGACTCCATCCAGCTTTTCAATTGTAATAGTTTGCACGGGTTTCTTTCTTGCGTGACCCCCTACCCCCACCTGGGATTAACTGCATAAATCAATTTCTACCTTCTCCACAGAAGCTGGCTATCTTAACTAAGTAAAACCTATGGGAAACAAGACCCTGACTCCCTCCAGCTTTTCAATTGTAATAGTTTGCACGGGTTTCTTTCCTGCATGACTCCCACCCCCACCTGGGATTAACTGCATAAAGCAATTTCTACCTTCTCCACAGAAGCTGGCTATCTTAACTAAGTAAAATCTCTGGGAAGCAAGATCCTGACTCCCTCCAGCTTTTCAATTGTAATAGTTTGCACGGGTTTCTTTCCTGCATGACTCCCACCCCCACCTGGGATTAACTGCATAAAGCAATTTCTACCTTCTCCATTGAAGCTGGCTATCTTAACTAAGTAAAACCTCTGGGAAGCAAGAACCTGACTCCCTCCAGCCTTTCAATTGTAATAGTTTGCACGGGTTTCTTTCCTGCATGACTCCCACCCCCACCTGGGATTAACTGCATAAAGCAATTTCTACCTTCTCCATTGAAGCTGGCTATCTTAACTAAGTAAAACCTCTGGGAAGCAAGAACCTGACTCCATCCAGCTTTGCAATTGTAATAGTTTGCATGGGTTTCTTTCCTGCGTGACCCACTACCCCCACCTGGGATTAACTGCATAAATCAATTTCTACCTTCTTCACAGAAGCTGGCTATCTTAACTAAGTAAAACCTCTGGGAAACAAGACCCTGACTCCCTCCAGCTTTTCAATTGTAATAGTTTGCATGGGTTTCTTTCCTGCATGACTCCCACCCCCACCTGGGATTAACTGCATAAAGCAATTTCTACCTTCTCCATTGAAGCTGGCTATCTTAACTAAGTAAAACCTCTGGGAAGCAAGACCCTGACTCCCTCCAGCCTTTCAATTGTAATAGGTGAATTACAATTTAGTTTTTGTAAATTGTTGAGGCTTTATGGTGTTTGCACAACAATGAAGAGATCTAGCCAATTGTCACTAGATTGGGCTATAATACTTTGAATCAGCCTTACACTCACACAGTGTTCTAGTCCCAAGAATTTAGTTTTTAATTTGGTAAAGTTTTGCTTCTAGGCTGTCTCCGCAGTAATTTGGCACCCTCCATATTGACTACATTTGGTAGTTTACCCCTAGGATCCTATTAAAATTAGCCTGAAAATTAGTGTAAAAATAAAAAAAGAATAAAACAAATTAAAGTACAGCCAAAAACTTTGCTTACATACAATCATACAAATCAAACCAAAAGCCCAAGGTAACTCAGAGTCAGTGTTAGCCTAGCTCTGCTCACCCTCACTGTGCTCAGATGGCTCTGCTCCCCTCCCTGCCCCCAAATTCTACCCACCCCCAAAGTGCGAAATTTAAACCAGACTTTGCCACTCCCTTGCCACTCCCCTCCTGCTAAGTACCAATCAGCACCTCACACATCATTGAGCAACCCTGCCCCCTTAACCAATTTCCTTCTCTCCCATTCTTCCACACCCTGTTAGCACAGTCAGCCATCAACATTTGGCCCGCCCCCTATCAAAATGCAAACAAGCAAAAAAATGCTAATTACCCAAATGCCTATACTGTTTCTATTTTACCATCTCACTGCCTATGAACAAACAATTGACCATGTTATTCACTACCCAAATGGTCAAACAGACATCTATGACTTCACACATAACACCAAACACTTTACCATCCTCAGCAAACCGAATATACCACCCTCTATAAAATACCACCCCTGTACAGCCACAAAACATAATCCTAAAGACAAAGACTATATAAAACTTATAAACAAACTCCTAAAGCTCAGAATATCCTGTCACTACAACCTTATAACACATGGAGACATTCATCCCAAACCTGGCCCCCCCTCACCCAATAACCTCCACTCCCCTACCCAACCCCCACAGTCAAGCTACCCATGAATACTCCCACTAGTTCCCTCCTAGCATTTCAACTAAATATTAGAAGTATTAACAACAAGATTCTCAACTTACACACCCTCTTAGCAACCCAGTCCCCAAACATTATGTGTCTTATGGAAACCTGGCTAAAACCCAGTACTACTGACAATGAGATACTACTTCCAGGATACAATATTCACTGGTTAGACCGTGCTACAAGGAAAGGAGGTGGGATAGCAGTCCTTTACAAAAATACTCTAACTGTTAATAGAGACACCATTCAACCTCCCCAATTCAATAACGCAGAACTCCTCACAACCAAGCTACAGATTAACCAAAACAAGCACTTGAACATCGTCTGTGCATACATTCCAACAGGCAACAACCTAAATAACCTATAAGATCTCCTATACTGGTTATCCACTACCTATCCCCAAGAAACCATAGTTCTTGGAGATTTTAACACCGACTGGCACCCCTGCTACTCCGACCACCCTCATCCATATAAACTTATCTGGGTTTAAACAAACCATAACCTCTCCCACTAGGATAAACAAACCAACCAACAGGGAAGGTATCCTAGACTGGATCCTAGTTAATAACCAACCCCAACTATACACAGTTGGTTACTCTCCCTGATGACCTCAGCGACCATTGTCTAACCTATATCATAAAACAGAAGGCAGAAAACCCTCACCAGCCCAAATATAAAACAGCTAGAAACAGGAAAATCTTTGATGCTGCCATATTCCAAAATGAATTAAAAGCAGTTGACTTGTCAAAACTAAAATATCTAACATTAGAGGAGGCCATAGATCACTTTAACACTAAATTCGTAAGTATCCTTGATTCCCATGCTCCAGCACGTACAATAAAAACAAGATTAAATACAGCACCATGGCTCACAAAAGATACCAAAGCTAAAATCAAAACTAGAAATAGAGCCTGGGCCAGCTGGAGAACAACTAAAGCCCCACCTGAACATCTAAAATATCGTCAACTCAGGAATGATACAAAAAAATCTATTTTACTGGATAAAAAAGCTTTTACCAAAATCTCATACAAAAACACCATAACAACCCTCAAAAGTTTTGGGCAGGCTTAAATCAACTACTTTGTCCAGGTCATTCCACCACCCCAACCCCAGCTAACTACACCCATAGCTCCACAGAGACCATAGCTAGCGCCTTTAATAACTTTTTCACTGAAACAATCCAATCCCTAGCAAATCAACTAACCCCCTCTAACTTAAACCACACGCCTAACTTACCCAATAATCACCCTGAATTTAGCTTCCAACCAATATCCACTAGTTTTATCAAAACACTTCTACAACTAAAACCTACCACCCTCACTGCTGATCTCCTCCCTGCAGACTACCTACAAATAGCTGCAGATGCCATTGCATATCCCATATCTATCCTCATCAACAGAACCTTATCCAAAAATGCTATCCCCTCCCTCTGGAAAATATCTCACATCATCCCACTCCATAAAGGTGGTAGCTCCTCAGACATATCCAACTATAGACCCATTGCCATTATTTCCCCATTAGCCAAAATAATGGAGAAATGTGTACACAAGCAACTAATGCAATACCTTACACAGAATAACTTACTATCCAATTCCCAGCATGGTTTCAGGCCATACCACAGCACCACCTCAGCCCTCCTTTCCTTTACTACTGCCATAAACCAAAACAGGAATGACAATAGGCTAACATCCACCCTCTTTCTTGACATATCAAAAGCCTTTGACATGGTCAACCATGAACTTCTCATTCTTTCACTAAAATCTATTTCCCTCAACAAGCCTTCTATCCAGTGGTTTCAGTCCTACCTGACTGGTAGACAACAGGCGGTACTATGGCAAGGCAAACTCTCCAGCCAGCTACCTCTCACACTTGGTGTCCCTCAAGGGTCCATACTAGGTCCATTACTCTTCTCTATTTTTATCAACAACCTTCACACTGCTATCCCTAAAGCTACCTGCTTTCAATATGCAGATGATTCCACTCTCATCTGCTCAGCCACCTCCCGATCCGAACTGCAAACCTTAACCCAAAATACATTTAACACTATTGAGAACTGGCTCACCAACCAACACCTACTTCTGAACTCCAATAAAACTAAACTTCTACACTTCTCCCCCACTAGTAGATCTACTTGATCAGCCCTAAAAAAACTAATCTATCTATAATCGGCCAATTCGGTTTTATGAATTAAATCACCCCCATTCTTATTTATAGATAACACCTGCAAAATCCTGAACTGAAACCTGTGCTCAGAACCTACACTATCCACATGCTTCGCTAAAGCATTAGTAAGAATATTTCTACGAATATCTGATAAGTGGGAACTTATTCATTCCAGGATTAAATGGTCATGTTAGCACTAAACCTGTTTTAAAGGAAAAACATGATTTGGTGTGATTTAAGATCAGTATATTGTATTTGTAAAAATATGTATAAATACTGATGTATATTTTACTATGTATGAGGTATTTATGATGGGGCACTTTAAATTAATAATTGGCATTAGGGTTGGTTCTCATTGACTGGCTGTGCTTTGTGTATATAAAGGATGAACACTGTTAATATGTATGAAACACTAAAGAAGAATTTTTATCTCAAAAGCTTTGTTTTTTTTATTGAGTTTTTATTGCTTTATTTTATTAAAGTGTGCTTTTTTGGAACGGTGGACTTCTGGTTGAGTTTGTTCTACGATACACAAAAAATAATTAATTTTCTTTATACACAAATGTGCATGCACACATGCGCGCGTGTACACACACACACACACACACACACACACACACACACACACACGCACGCATGCAATCACACAAACGCACGCATGCACGCACACACACATATGCAATTAACAAAAGTTAACATTTCATTAATTTGTTATACTAAAACATATCTTTGTAAATTATTACTTACAACCATAAAGTTAATCATAAAGCCTACCTGCTATTGTAATATTGACCAGTATTAGGTGTAAGCTCCTTTTCCTAAACATCTGACCTCCACTACTTAACTGCTTAAGCTGCATTAAAAAAAAAAGAATATGTATGCATATATATATCTGTGTGTATATAAAGACATATAAACTTAATCCTGCTATATACAATTCATTCCCACCAGCCATAAGAATTTCCCAAACTATTTCTTTTTAACAGTGCTTCTTAAAATAATGCTATTTTGAGGTTATGCAATGTCATTATCTTTATAAACCTCAATAGCACCAGCCCTCAGAATACCTATTCTAATACATCTCTTAGTCTTTTTAACATTACACAAAATATAAACCTGCTGTAAATAAATATCTTTTATTAGACAATTAAGGCATTTCTTTTGTTAGTTTTTATCAGTTTTATAACATATTGTACCTCACTGTTCATATATTCAACAATAATATAAATTTTACTTATTTTTAAATTTGCCACTTTAAAATAATATGCATTTTTGTCACTTCCTTTGGCCCAGAGTGAAAAAAGGTCCTTTGGCTTGCTTACCTACCCAGTTGACAAAGGTAAATGAATGAATGAATAAATAAATAATAAAATAAAACTCCTGGATGTTTGTAAATACAGGTGCAGCAGCTGTTACCTTTTAAGTTAATAAAAAGATTGTTTTTGTGTTACTATAGTGACTTTTTTACTTAAGTTTATTTTACATTGTACTACAAATGTGTATATCATTGTGGGTGTGCGTGTGTGTGTGTGTGTGTGTGTGTGTGTGTGTCTAGTGCGCTAGTTTTTTTTTTTTTTCATTAAGTGGAGGATCCGTAAATCTTCTGTTCAGCCTCTTAAAAATAGCCTCCAGGAACTCTACCTGTCAGACTGACTTGTGTGTAAAAGTCAAAATCAGGACAGTGAGCTGGGGGATGTCTGGGAGGGGGTAGTGGGATAACTGAATGAATAACTTATTCAGACATTCAAAGGCAAGGATTTCCGGAATTTAATCTGAAGGGGATGTTTTGTTCACTTTTATTCTTAATCTATTCAACACTTCAAAAAAGAGAGACACACACACACACACACACACACACACACACACACACACACACACACACACACACACACACACACACACTTTTTATTATAATTGTTTGATCATGTTGAAGGACACTAATTTAATAGTGTGGGTGAAGGTTATAACTTCGACTTTATGAAGAAAGAGAAATATAAAGAGGAAAAGGCAGTGAATGAAAATAAGTAAGACCTACACAGTGAATAACTGCCTAGCATGCTAGCAGCACTCTGCTAACTTCTCTTATGTCCTGTCAGATCTTGGCTAATGCTTGCTCATTTAGGCCAAGAGATTTCAATTTTAGATTGGCTATACTAATGGAAATTGAATGAATACAAACGGTTGCTGGTGTCTTTGTAGTGCACTGGATTTTTTGTTCTCCCATGAATGGGGATGGTATTGAAAAGCCATTTAAGTAATGATAATTGGCCTCAATCACTAACTCCTAAACAGTAGGCCGGAGCTGAGGGGGAGGAGAAGTTCTCATTCATGATTTGTGACCTGACCAGGCCAGTAGTTAACATTTCCTTTTCAGTAAAGGACTGAGTGACAGAGTAATAAAAGTCACCTTATTCCTCAAGAGGAGCTTTAAAAGAGAGAAAGACAGACTTACACTCAAGTGCCACACTGTCATAGTGCAATAAAGCATGTCTAGGCCAATGTCTAGTACTGTCAGGAATGAAATACAACCTGAGGACAAGACAAGTATCTGCTAGGGTGATAATTAAGGCATTTTATCTTAGTTTAAGCTGTTATGAGACTTCCTCCTGCGTGTGTGTGTGTGTGTGTGTGTGTGTGTGTGTGTGTGTGTGTGTGTGTGTGTGTGTGTGTGTGTGTGTGTGTGCTTGTATTTGATTTATGATTCACAGAGTAAGACAAGATATCTTAACAAAGCCTGGTTGGGCTTGCCTGCTGCTCCTAGAAAGACCCAGTGGTCCTGTTACATTTATATAATGCTGATTAGGTATTTATTTATTTACAACATTATATCCTGTCACTGACTGATTCATTTCAGGGATATCTCATTTTCTACTGTCTTTTAACTCCTGCTATTGTTCTGGGTAAACTGCCCCACCCCCAACACACAGGCATGAAATGCTAGAAACTGTCTTAGATGGGAACTGACTCTCACTCTGTATGGACAAAATGACCTCAGTTCTTTGTATGCATAAGATCAGATAAAAAGACAAATTGCTCCAGGTTGCTATCAGAATGAAAAGGAAATGTTTCAGTTTATTTTATAAATCTTTTCAGTGCGATAAGTGCAATATACTCTTTTAGATAGACCCATCACCATAAACTATATTTATTTTATTTTACATTTGTTAACCGGGGTTGTCTGACTGAGCTGAAAAGGCCCTTTTTCAGCAGAAGCCTGGGGAGAAAAGCTCCGCATAGAAAAATTACAGTTACATTTAGATATTTAGACATGATCAGTATACAAACAAATTACAATAGACATGTTTTTACGGTGGTGGTGCTGCAGTAGCGTAGTCGCCTCACAGTAAGACGTTGTCCTGTTCAATTCTCAGCTAGAGAGTCTTTTATGTGGAGACATGCATGAATGGGCGTACCTTCATTGAAGGTTGTGTGTCAGGGCTGGCAACTCGGCATGTAAAAATCTACTGCCAATCATTAGCGGACCGGAGTTCCACTGTGGCGACCCCTTACCGGGAAAAGCCGAAAGACACAAAAAATGCAGCACATCAACACTTACAGTGGAGAGAACAAACAAGAAAATATTAATTTAAAAATGAAGGTAATTAATAGATTTGTGGTGTACAGCTGAAATTTGAAACATAGGTAGAATACATAGTACACAGGTACAGTACATACATTGTGCATTAGCCAGTGTCTGTGAGTAAGAGTGAAAACTATTATCAAGTACTCTAGATTTAGTATGTGTACTAAAAGACTACAAAGGGCCACATACATAAGGAAGTGTATCATAAAAATCTGTAGCCAGCAAGTAGAGTATATCTTAAAGAGGATAAGATATGAAGGTAGAAAAATGCTTTTAATAAAGTGGGAACATCCTATTTAATATTAACATCAGCCTGGCTATATTCATTTTCCACCAGCAATCTTATCTATAACCAGGTGGGTCCATTTGTAGGAGGGGTCTGTAAATGGCTGGCTACAGATTTTTTATGATACACTTCCTTATGTATGCGACCCTTTGTAGTCTGTATCACTGAATTTTACAGACCTGTATGTACACTTTTATAATGGCAGCACTGTTTCAAAATGGCAAATTCATCTATCACCACTGCTCTGAGTAACAAACATTTCTTTTTTTAATTTTATTTATTTATTTTCCATTTGTTTACCGGGGATGTCCAACTGGCCCAGAGACCCATTTTCAGCCCGGGGATAAAAGCTCCTTTGCAAAATAAGCATTACATACAAATTCATGCAATACAATACCAGAAACACATAACAATTTTACAATACAATACCAGAAACACATAATTTTACAATACAATACAAGAAAACACATTACAGGATAATACAAGAAATACAGGCAGTAAGTAAGCTAAACAACTAACTGACAAAGCAAATAGATGTGTAACAAAACATACAATATAGAGTAATAATATTCTGAATAGAAAAAATTAGCAGTCTGACAAATAAAAGCAGACTGTACCATCATAGGGAAATGGTAGATTTTCAGGGGAAATGTAATGGTATAGGAGGTAAATATTATTAAAGACGTTTTTTGTATAGAAGGCTAGAAAAAATAGATGATATGTTAGTGGCACATATACGTAAAACAGTGACAGCAAGGCAGTGTGGAGGTGAGTTGATAGGGATAGAAAGAAGATGCATATAACAGACTTAAGATCGGTGTAAAGTAATTAAAGTAGTAAATTAGCGGTAGGTGGAGAGGAGTTGAAATCTGTTGGGTGCTGAAAAAAGCAGCCTAGAATATAAAAAGAAAAAAAAAAGATAATTATGGTTGAAAGAAAAGGGATGGACAGAATAGATCAGCCTGGGTTAGTGCAGGTGCATAGCCAAGTGTTAGCTAAGTGCTCCTTAAGCGGCATTTTAAATTTGGATGTATTGCTAGTGTTTAGTATCATTTGAGGTATGGAATTCCAGGACTTGGATATTTGGTAGGAATTGCCATGATATTTACTAGATTTAGTTACTGTAAGTAATAACTTGTTGGAGGATCTCAGTGTTCTGTTGTTTCAGTAGGGCTGAACTAAGTTCTTAAGTGATGAACAGTAGTCTGGATGGTGCAAGATAGAATGAATGAGTGTTAGTTAATTGAGATATAGGAGATGAGGTAGTTCGATACATTTTAGTTTATGAAATGCTATGCAGTGATGTGATCTGTGAGGGAGGTTAGTAGCAAATTTTGTGATTTTGTTATAACCAGACTCCGGCTTGTTTAAGTGAGATTTTCTGAGGTTAGTGAATATTGGTGAGGCATAAAGGAGGGTAAAGAGTAGATAAGTCCTTGCTATGGAATGTCTAGTGACAACCATGACTCAGGCAAAAATACTCAGAGTTGAGTTTACATTTAGGGTTATAGTAGTGAATCAACTAGGTACAAGTATTTAAAACCTTCAGACATAGTAACATTTCTTATATACATGAACCAAGATGTTTTATATTCAAGCAGGAGTCAGACGAAGTATAACAATCATGTATGCTGCTACACTGTTCACTAAACTTCACTCAAACCTATGGCCAATTTTAGAGTCTGCAGAGAAAAGTGCTGTTGCCTCACAGCAAGAGGCTCCCTGGTTCAAATCTCACCTGGGGTGCCTTCTGTTTGGAGTCTGCATGCCCTTCATATATTTGTGTGGGTTTCCTCCAAGTTCTCCAGTTTCCAAACACATGCGATAGGTGGTTTGGACACTCTAAAATTGACCATAGGTGTGAGTATGGTGTGGAAGGACTACTACAGTAGGGCTAGCCACCTGGCAGTGTACACCTTGGCTCTAGATGATTATCACTGTTGAAGTGACACTCTGACCCCATGTGCAAAACAGGGAATAAGGGGTTGTGGATGGATAATTTTGTGTTCAAGAATTAGGAACATCAGTAGTAAGGGTAATTTACAGAGACAGAGAGAGAATGTGAGGAAGAAAGAGT
This sequence comes from Protopterus annectens, assembly GCF_019279795.1. NCBI lineage: Eukaryota > Metazoa > Chordata > Ceratodontiformes > Protopteridae > Protopterus > Protopterus annectens. Next base: position 313,588,435 of record NC_056733.1, read on the forward strand.
GTGGAAGAAGGATATTAACATAAAAAGGCAGCATGAAGCCTCTAGAGTGTATATTTAAACAAGAGAGGGCATGTTGAGGCCTATAGATTGCATATTTAAACAGGAAAAGTGCAGTCATAAACCTGTAGAGCTTGAGTTCTTTTTTAAACAGACATAAAGCACCTCAAAATGTACAGAACACATGTTAAACAAAAAGAGAGCACCGCAAAGCATCTAGAAGGAGAATATCCAAGGTAAGGTGGAATAGAAGATATATATATATATATATATATATATATATATATATATATATATATATATATATATATATATTTAAACTGCATATTATTAGGACAACTTTCCTGACTTTTGAATTAAGTACATATTAATAACTTATCAATTGTTTTTCATTTTTTGGTTAGCTGGTGTTGGCATGGATTAAATATTCACTTAAATGGCCATTTCAGTGGTGTAGAGTGATAAAGCCATGCCAACCCAAGATTGGTTAACAGCTCTGCAAACTGATGGAGTGGCAGAGGAGGAATGATCATTACCATCCGGGGAAGTCAGTCTCAGGGATATTCTGCACATGATCCCTGATGGAGGCAGATGATCTGTGATGAAGGGGGTCAGTCTTAGATTAGGCTGAGGACTTGGAATTAGCTGTTATATGGGCAGAACTATACATTAGTATTTCCCCATTACACATCTACTCTGTAGGTCAAACCACAAAGCTGCAGAGTAGGGGTGAAAATGGGATAGGACATAAACAATAAAAAAAAAAATCCCCCATCAGATGGTGTGACAGCCATACCCCCCCTCCCCATTTCAGCCGCAACCCTTACACAGAAAGTGAGGGTTGTGGAGAAGGCTGGTAGATCAAGTGATGGATGTGAGGCACTGGTGGGGGGCCATAAGATGAAGGAAGGGGGACAAAAATATTTTAGAAAAATAATTACATATCCACTTAATCACACAAATAATCAAAAACTATGAAAATCTAATGGTGAAAAGGCTTTATTGTAGATAAAAGCAGACATATTAATGGGCAACTTTAATTACCCACTATTAACTACGAATCCTATGCAACACCAACTGTACAGGCAGAGAGATTTCTGGATATTGTAAACACAAACTCCCTGAAACAGATAGTCAATACCCCAGTGAGGGGTGTAGCCATACTGGATCTGGTCCTCACTAATATGGGAGAGTGCTGCACACCCCCTAGTGTAATGTCTTCCCTGGTAAGTTCAGACCACAAAATGGTCTCCTTTGAAGTAAAAATAAAAATCTGGACCCCCCCGCTAAACCTGGAATATTCAGGGACTACTCTAAGGGTAACCTCCTGCTATTAAGTGATAACCTGGCAAAATTTCAAGCCCACATAAACCCTGAGAACACTGCTGCCTATGCAGAGCTTTTCACAGAAACCCTGAACAAGCATGTTAACACCTGTATAGGGGCACCTGTATCCACCAGAAAGTATAGAACTAACTCAAAAAACAAGCCACCTTGGTAGAATCACAAAATCAATAGGCTGTATAATGGAAGGAAGAAAATCATGGCAAAAATTTGGAGGTGCAGCACCCAGCAAGATAAAAGCACTCTCATCAAACTAAGCAAACATCTCAGAGGACAAATAACGTCTACCAAAGGCAAATTTGAGGTGAATCTGGCCTGCCAGACCAAGGACAACCACAAGGCATTCTTTAGCTATGTTAGCAACCTCAAAGGCAATACACAATTATGTGCAGAGCTCATTGTAAATGGAGCCACCTATACTGAGCCAGAAGACATAGCAAATCTACTGGCTGATAAATTCAGCTCCAAATTTACCCCTCTCTCCCCATCAACCTTCCCTTGGGAAATGCCATCTAATATAACTCCCCCTGCTGTCACTAGGGAATAGGTCCTTAATGCTCTCTCTAAGGCCAAGAACACTGCATAAATGGACCCAGACAATATTCCAGGATGCCTTCTAAATAGCATGAAACATGACCTATCAGGGCCTCTGGAACTGCTATTTAACTATAGCCTCTAAACAGACTTTGTGCCGCATGAATGGAGAACAGCAACAGTCATCCTTCTGTACAAAGTGGGCCATCTACTGACCCTGGAAACTACAGACCCATCTGTCTCACTAGTATTATATGAAAAGCCATGGAAAGAATTATCATGGAAATAATCAGTAGTGATGTAATAAACCTCCAGATACTGGACGCAACCCAGTTTGCTTTCGTCAAGGGCAGATCATGCCTACTCAACCTGGTGGACTTCTTTGAAAAGGTCACTAAAACAATGGATGAGGGAAAAATGGTTCAATGGTTTGTACTGTCTACCTTGATAGATTGCCCATACATGTCAAGCAGAGTGCCTCTTTGGACCTCTTCAAGAGGAACCTTGACGATTGGATGGGAGAAAGGAAATTCACCCCAGGGATCACGTCAGTCACCCTGCTAGACAGGGGTCCAGGAAAGTAAATAATGTGGGAAGAAATAGTCAGGGAATTGATATGGCTAGGCTTGTATAGGCCCTAGGGCTGATAGTCTAGTACCAACCTATGAACCTATGAACCTATGATCTGGTTAAGGCATTTGACACAATACCCTACTCAGGGATTGTTGACAAACTCAAAAGGTTAGGTACAAACTCATATGTCACCCAGTGGAGAGCCACCTGGCTCACAGACAAGACCCAGGAAGTTAGAATTGGGGAGTCCACCTCTACAAAGTGGCCAGTCACAAGTGGAGTCCCTCAGGATCAGTTCTTGGACCGCTACTTTTTGGCCTTTACTTCTCTTAAGTTAATGCCAATTTCAGTGGTCTCTGGCTAACTAAATTTGCAGATGACTGCAAATTAGGAGCTGTCATTAAATTCCACTCTGACACAAATGTTCTCCAGGAGGGGCTAACACAGACAAACAACTGGTGTCAGAGCCATTGACTAAAACTAAATGCCAATAAATGTGTACTGTATCCTTTGGAAAGTCATCCACCCCTGGTAATTATCATATTGACAACACACCCCTTAGAGCTGACCCAGTAGTCTGGGACTTAGGGACATACATAGATATTAATCTAACCTTTGACTATCACGTGTCTACAGTAGTGAGGAAATCCTTTTATGTTGTGCAACTTATAAACAAAGGTATGGCATCTAAGTTCAAGGAAGTCATTGTTCCACTGTATTTGGCATTCATCAGACCTATCACTGAGTACAATGCATATCCACCAATTGGAATGTTCACAGAGGTTCCTCACTAAAAAAATATAGGGCTTAAGTAAAATGCCCTAAGCAGACCGCCTCAAGGCTCCATCTCTGCATTCTATCTCCTATAGGCTTTTAAGGGGACCTCTATGCCTGACATACAGGGCATTTTCAGACCCCATTCTGATGGACCTCCTGCATATCTGCAAAACAAACAACACCAGAATTACCCATTCTAAAGACTTAAACCTTCTCTGTGATATAAATAGAACCTGCTGGAGTGACAGGTATGTATCCCAGAACGTAGCCCATCTCTGGAACCGGCTTCCCATTCATGTGAAGCAGAGTTCCTCCCTAACCCAATTCAAGTGCAACCTGGACAACTGGATGGGGAACAGGAAATTCATCCCTGGTTTGGCACCTATGTCTCTAATGGACACAGGCAATCTGTAAATCGTTCATATCCCAGGCACTAGCTTGTAAGTGTTTCATCTCCCAAGCTCCTGCTTACACTTATCAAGGGTATCAGAACTTGTGAGCGATTTGGGATGTATGGTTTGGCTTAAAGAGGCCCTTGTGGTCATTAGCCTAGTAAATACCTTTGAACCTATGAACTGATACATAAACATCCGGTCTGGCGGTCTCACAGTAAGCCTGAAACATGAAACTGTCACTTTATTCTGAGGTAGATAGTACTGTGAGGAAGAAAGCTTGTACCAGTCCACTTTTGTCTACAACAATGCCTTGATACCATTGGATTTCCATAGTGCTGGATTATTTGTGTGATTAAGTATGTATGTATATATATATATATATATATATATATATATATATATATTTTTTTTTTTATTTAATATATATATATATATATATATATATATATATATATACATATATATATACACGTGTATATATTTATGCATAAACTGTACATGTACACTTGTATACTTACATGAACATATGATGATATACATACACGTAGGCAATTATTCATTTTCCCTTCCTTTAGGCTGATTCACAGTTGATATTAACGGTGGTTACATTATCAATTTGTAGTCTGTAAATTAATTATTTCTTATTTTTATTATTTTTTTAGGTCAGCCAATGTGCTAGCTCTATCTTTCACACACCATTAATAATCACAGTGAGAATAAGTTAGAGCACTGTTTCAGCTAGTTTTAGTCGATAAAGAAAGACACAGCCATTCTGCTAAATGGAAATCACACTGCAGTGCAACTGAGTTGAACTTAGCAGTTGCATACAGTCATGAGACCACCACAGCTTACAGCATGCTTGCAACTTCAAATGCCGTTTATGCAAATACAACGCGATACACATTTGAGCAAGAATGCAATTCTTAAGAGTTCAACACAGCTGATCTTGACTTGCATAAGAATTTTCTAAATCAGTGCCAGCATTCGCCAGTCATCCCCAGTCCATCATGTTTAACTGCACTGAGCCACGCTCATTGACAGGTAAGGAAAAGCATGATTTACCTAAAAGGAATTAGTAAGACAAGAAAAAACCCAAATTAGTACAAAAGTACATTTCCTATTGATTTGAGATCTGCTTTTCCAAACCGTTATTTTACTGGTTAGACATATCAGTTTATATTATATTACAGAATTATGAGTCACGGGATTGGGAATAGGAAGATGCTATTTTTAAAGCTGTATGCATGTATTAAGTGGTTTTCCTGGTAACATGTTTACTATTAATGTGTCAAGGAAAGATAAACAGTAACAAAGAACAGTAACCTAAACCCTACCAGGAATCAATTATAAGTATGCACTTGGTAACTGCTGTACAGTTGGACATGACAGACAGATAGAGAACTACTGCAACAGTTACCACACTTATGTAACTTTTCATAATGAACTTGCATAAATTAAAATTTACTAGTATAGGGTTTCACTTGTCGGAGAATAGTTCCACTATGGGCCAGTATTTGATTGCAGAATATTAAATGCTGCAGTAGTAGCAGGGAACAAGACACAGGAGGAACAAGTTACTTGTTACTAGTATAGGAGAATGGTTTAACTGTGAATCAATATTTGCCTTCAGTTTAAAAATAGCTGCAGCAGCAAGGGACAAGACACCACAGAGACAACTTTACATTAGAGGAGAGGAGGAGAACCACATCCTCATGGATGATCTGGGAATGTTTGGGAAACATCTGTTTAGTGATGGGGGCAAAACAGGTAGACAGAAGTAGTGGTTCACATCAATGCTGCAAGGATAATGACTATACCTTGACATAGTGTAATGAAAGAACAAATGACCTGATGGGACATGCAAAGACAAAAGCTAGGCAGAAAGCAATTGCCCAAAACAGCACTGCTGGTGGCCCTTCTACACTCCAACCTTTAACATCGGATGAGTAGTACCTTCTGTCTGTAAGTGGTGATGACTTTGCAGATAAGGATTCCACTGGAATCATCAGAGGTGGTGTGGACAGAAGTAGTTTCACACAAATGCAGCAACAGTCATGCACTATTGAAAGCTAGAGAATACCTGATTTAAATATGTGAGATCAACAGTTATGAAACCTATGCACATATAGCCACTATAGTTTTCCAATATCAGATGGCCCATCCATAGCTCTCAACTGTCCAGATTTTTACAGAATCCCCAGATTTTTGCCTCATATTTTTCTTCTGTTCCTCATAAAATTTGTAGTTTTCTGGCAAATCACCAAGGACTGAAGTCACTAAATAATTACACACATTGGAAGTTTGGACTTCATGTTCTTCAGAAAATACATGCTGATGCAAATCATTTTGTCCTATCAACTTTTAAAGTGTTTTAAGAGCAATATTTAAAATGTGTTCTTATGTTTGGGGCTTTGTTCCCTCCATTAGTTTTGGCTTTATCCAGATTTCTTGAGATAAGAGGTTGAGAAGTATGGGCCCATCCAGATCATATGTAGCAGAAGGTGTACAGTGTGTAAATCGTATGTGTTGACATGATAATTTCAGGAAAAATCATTTCACCTGCCACAGACCTTATTAACCATACTCAAATATTTGCAGGGTCAACACTAGAAATAAACACAGCAGGCTGATATTGACAGCAGAATGTTGACAATGATGCCAATAGTCGGACATTCATGACACAGCCTGAGGACCATTGTACACAGTCACAAAAGGTACTGATAGGACCACTTCATGACACAGCCTGAGGACCATTGTACACAGTCACAAAAGATACTGATAGGACCACTTCACAACAGGTAGATAACTACATATGCAGTGACACAGGCTGCACATTCAACACAATGAGAAATGACATTACCACAGGTGGAAGGTGGAAGGTAGGTCAATTACAGTTTCTTATGAGCATTGTGGACCCCTTGATTAAGACACTAGCATTTCAGTGGTAACTGCCCATTGTAACATCAGTTCAAAGGTAAGTCAGCTAAAGGCATACATCACAGTTGTCTCCTGAGACATTCAATGTCTTGGCTTCCTAGCATCAGCTGTACCACAACATAGTTCAAACACAGGCCACTACACTAAGAGTCAGGTACAGATTGTTAGAGTATTACATGATGTATGTGGAATTTCACCAGTAAATGGAAATGGTGGAGGCCAGAGGCAATGCAACAATGCTCCTCATGTGCAGCATTGGCACACACACAGCATTAATGTCTACCTCCATGTGCACACTAGTAAAGACTTACCAGACTTACACTGGAAGACAGCTGGAAATTGATGGGGGATTGTCTGCACACATGTGGGACAAGTAACCCATACCATATATGTCTTTCCAGAGAAAGTGTTGCATTGATTACAGGAATCAACATCCAAATGTTGGAGTGAATGACTTGAGACGTACCTTTCTGGACTACATGAAAAGAGACATGGAAGAGCTCTCGGATCATGTGACCCAGGCAGGTATGACCCTAGCCCTGAGTAGCATCCTGCCTTCGCCCAGAATGATACCACAGTATAAGGACAAAATGATTGACTTCAACAATTGGCTAAGCTTCTGGTGTCATTCAAAGGGGATCCAGTATCTGTCTGCCTGGGACAACATGATCAGCAGATCATGATGTTTTGCCAGAGATGGTCTGCACCTGTCGCCCTTGGGATTCAGGATAGTGGCTAAGGATCTTACCACCTCTATAGTGCCTTTTTTAGGTAAAGTTTAAAGGACAAAACCACCACTGTAACGGGTACAAGCATGCAAAATCCGAAGGTAATGCTACTCAGTGCTAGAATTCTAAACCTCAAAATGCACTCTCTTGAGGCATTCCTAAAAATGGAAAACATTGATATCTGTGCAGTAACTGAGACCTGGTTCAAGGCTCCAGAGAGCACCCCTGCAATACCAGGCTACAACTCTTACATCACTTTTCGGCCACCAAACCATGACCGAAACACTAAAGTTGGAGGAGTGTCCATATTCACCAAGGATATTCACACCACCAGGCTAGTTGTCCAACACAATGCGTCTGAAATTCTCCAGGTGCAACTAACAGTAGGTAAGACTGCAATCCAAATTGTAGCTTGCTACAGATCCCCCACCATGCCCCAAGATTCTCACTGCACCTTTCTAAACATACTGGAAAATATTAAGATACAACCAGACACCCTAATACTGGGTGATTTCAACTACCCTGCCATTAATTGGGAAAACTACTCGTGTACCAACACCTTTGCCCAATGGTTCTTGGAATTCATAAATTTCAGTGCCTATATCAATTAATCCATAGTCCCACCAGGGGCTCCAATATCCTAGACCCAGTCATTACCAACATGGGAAATCGATGCTCCACACCTATGGTCACCCCCTCGTTGGTCAGGTCTGACCATAAGCTAATCATCCTTGACATCCACATCCATCCCCCACCCCCCAGTAAGGAAACCTCAGTAAAAAACTTCTCCATTACCAACTTCATGCTACTCAAGTCAGGCGTGACAAACTTCATGACACCCATGGGAACTGAAAGTTTGACTGCTGAATCCTAGACTAAGGCACTGTACGAGCACATCCACTTGTGCGTGAACTGTTCCATCCCAAATACAACCAAGATGATCTGGTGGTCCCCTGCCATAAACAAACTTTGCAACAAAAGGAAGAAACTGTTGCAGAAAAAAGGAAAATCCCAGGATGCAAAAAAACTCCCTTACCAGCCTCAGTAATAAGCTGAGATCCCTCATAAAATCCTCCAAAGCTAGTTACAAAAATAAAATTGCCAAAGATTCCAAAGACAACCACAAGGCATTCTATAGCTATGTCAAGAATCTAAATGGCAATGTTCAGATTTACTCTAAGCTACAACAGAATGGCATTAAATATACTGATCCCAAGGATATTGCCAATATCCTGGCAGATCAATCCCAAGGATATTGTCAATATCCTGGCAGATCGATTCAGTGCCAACTTCACTCCCTTCTCACCCCTAAAATTCCCATCTCAATACCGAAAGATTGCCAAATTCTGGTAATAATGGCCACAAAAGTAAAAACCGCACTCTCCAAAGCTAAGAATTCAGCATCAATGGGACCAGACGACATCCCGGGCTGTGTACTGCATGAACTACAAAATGAGCTGCATGAACTACAAAATGAGCTGGCACCTCACCTAAGTGTCATGTTTAATCATAGCCTCACCTCAGGCTTTGTGCCCACTGAGTGGCACACAGCTGCAGTTATCCCACTCCACAAGGGGGGATCCACCTTGGATCCTGGGAACAATCCACCTCATCAGTCTGACAAGCCTGATCTGCAAGGCTATGGAACGTATTATCATTTAACTTATAAACAAAGACATTGGCAACCTTCAAACACTGGACACCACCCAGTTTGGGTTCGTGAAGGGCCAATTTTGTCTCTTGAACCTGATTGACTTCTTCAAATCAGTCTCCAGAGCTGTGGATGAGGGTAATATGATCCTCACAGCCTATCTGGACCTCACCAAGGCCTTCAACACCATCCCCCACTTTGGAATCGTAGATAGACTTACTAAGCTGGGGCATTAATCCCTACATCACTCGATGGATTGCCAACTGGCTTACTGACAGAACCCACACTGTAAAAGTAGCCGACTCCAAATCCAGCTCCAGACAAGTGACAAGTGGAGTACCTCAGGGTTCAGTCCTGGGACCACTCTTGCTTGGCATCTACTTCTCTGAAGTACAGGCCAACACTAAGGGACTCTGGCTAACAAAGTTCACAGATAACTGCAAACCGGGAGTCATTACTGAATCCCCAAATTATATGAATATTCTGCAAAAGGGCCTTACAGAAACAGATGCTTGGTGCCAGAGCCATGGGCTCAAGCTCAGTGCCAAGAGATGTATAGTTATCCCCTTTGGGAAAAAAACATGTACCCATGAATTACCACATAGGTGGCAGTACACTAAACACTGAAAGTGTGACAAGAGACTTAGGGACACAAGTGGACAGTGGTCTCACCTTCGATAACCACATTGCCACAACAGTCAGGAAATCCTTCTATGTGGCACACCTCATCACTAAGGGCTTTTTATCCAGAAAAAAGGAGGTCAGTGTCCCGCTGTACTTATCCCTCATTAGACCCATTATAGAATACAATGCCCAATTTGGTATGTACCTCTCAAGACATCTGCAACAACTGGAAAGGTCGCAGAAATACCTCACTAAAAGTATCACAGGCCTAAAGCAGATGCACTATGCTGACATCTAAAAAAACTCCAGCTATACTCTGTCACATATCGTTTACTCAGAGGTGATCTCTGCTTAACATACAAGGCTATGTCAAACCCAGTTGGACATGCAACACTTAAAGAAATCCCAATCTCTCAGAGCCACATGCTCCAGGGATCTAAACCGTGTAATCACAATGAACAAAACATGTTGGAGGGATATGTTCCTGACCCAGAGACTCCCCAGACTCTGGAATAGACTGCCCATGCATGTCAAGCAGACCACCTCTTTGGCCCTCTTCAAAAGGAACCTTGATGATTGGATGGGAGATAGGAAATTCACCTCGGGGATCATGTCAGTCACCCTGCTAGACAGGGGTCCAGGGAAGTAAATATTGTGGGAAGAAATAGCCAGGGAATTATTATGGCTAGGCTTGTATAGGCCCTAGGGCTGATAGCCTAGTACCAACCTATGAACCTATGAACCTATGAATGCAAGCATTCCACAACACATGCTAGAAACTATCAGTTGAGGTTTAGGTTATGCAGCACTGTCAGATCAATATCTAGCCATTCTCCTGCATCTAGTAGATCACAGCATTATAAAGCTCAAATGGCAGCACTCAGTTATGATTTGTGGCACCATCACCCACACTCTCCTTAGGAGACATTGAGTATAACATCTTAAATATACAAGTCAAATTACAGACCCCAGTCAAGTCAAGGCAGTACTAACCCAACAGTCAATTTTCTTTTTTTTTATTTGTTTTTAAAACAATATATGAACAAATCAATTATGAAACAAGCAACTAACTATTTAGGCTAGTACACAGCTGATCAATACATCAAAGTTATAGGTATCAACAACGATTAATATTTTTTCAAGCAAGTCTTTTTAAGCCAAGATTTACATGAATGTGTAATATTAAAAGTTCTCAGCTTTATAGTATTCAATTTACTACTGCAAACATTTTTTGTGATAATAAATTCAACACTAGATGGGGGAACTTTACTTTTTCAATTTTTAGTCACGACATTTCTGGCTATAGCAAGAATAGACCAAAGATGAAGCACTTGAGTTTTTGGAATTATCACAGAAATCTGAGGATTAAATAAAACTAAAGATTTAGAAATATTAAATCTATCTGACTGCAGAGCTTGAATGAAGTTATGAATTTCTTGCCAAAAAGGGGACATAACTTCACATTCATATATCATTTGCATCCAAGCAGCTATTATTTCAGAATCACATCTCCAGCATTTAATTCTGTTTGATTTCAGTGACAAATACTCTGTATAAGAATTTCCAAGTGAAAATATTCCAGTATAATGAAGATGTGGTTTTATCTGTAGATTTTAATATTATTTTCTTGTATTCTTCAGATAAATCTTCATTATTATTTTTTGAGGAATAGTTCCAATAGGAATGGTCTAATTATTTGAAGCATAACTTAAAAATGTTATAAATTTGTGACAAATAGGATGTATTTTTCATTTTATTATTATTGATATTTATTAACAATTCCAATAATTTGGGTAATAATTTCTTATCTAGGTTAAATATCTTATTTATCTATGTGTTCACAAAGTCTCTAAATATTTGTAAAATTAACCAATTCTCAGAATCTTGATTGTATTTGCCCCTTAAATTTTCAACAGTATATATAGTAGTACCATTTAAGAATTGATGTCAATAAATTAAGTTACTTTGTTGTTTCAATACTAACATTTTGTTGAAGTTATGAGTTTCCAAGCAGTCATTTGTATATGCAATTGGAAACATAGAAAATATTAAGCCTTTAATGCAATGGTTAGAATATGTGAACTTTTGGAAAGAAGAAATTATGTTATTTAAACAGGGAATAATTAAAGATGATGTAATTCCGTTCACATAAAAATCTTTTAATGACCAGATAAAACTATTAGGGACTATTTGTTTATGACTGATTGTGATATATTTCTTATATAGTAATAATATTTCTTGATGCATTTGTTTCCATTTTGAATCATAAGATGTACTTTTACAACTGTTGAAGTAGCATACAATTGAATTTCAGGAAATCCTGTTCCACCATTATCACAACCCTTTATATGCCAAGCAAAGGAAACCCTTGGTTTATTAGGATGCTGAAAAATATAAGTAGAATATTATTTAGCTTATTCATTAATTTCTTTGACAGAGATAGTACTTAAGGTTATAAGACAATATTTTAGGTAGAATTATCATCTTAATAAGCATTAATCTTTCTTCCATGGTAAAGAAGAATTTGTTCCAATTTGTGGCTAAACTTAAAATGTTAACAACAACCTGTTAAAAGTTTGCTTGTATCATTTCTTTACTATTGAACGTAATGGTTATACCAAGATATCTCATTTGATTGCTATTCCAACTGAAGTTAGACTATGTTTTGTATGATTTATTTTTAATTTTTTTTATTTAATAATGTACTTGTTTTATCATGGTTAAATCATAAGTTTGAGATTTCTTCAAACTGAATCATAGAACTAATTATATGTTTAATAATTTTCTATAGCTCCTATTGTTAGTAAAAGATCATCAGCAAAGAGTAGAATTTTTAGTTTGAAATCTTTTATTTTGATACTGTTAATGTTCTTGTTGGATCTAATACTAATAGCAAACGGTTCTATAACTAGTGCAAAAAGTAAAGGTGATAATGGACAGCCTTGTTTTATGCCTTTTTTGAAATTTAAAGGAATTAGAAAGAAAAGAACCTATTTTAACATAAGCACAATAGTTACTTTATAACTTGGAAATTAATACAATTAGCTCAGGTGAGAAATTATATACTGTAAGTGTTTTAAACAGGTATGACCAATTAACTGAGTCAGAAGCCTTATCTGAATCAAGACTAATGATAGAAAGTTCTTTTTTATTTTTATCTGCATAGTCTATTAATGTATGTATTCTTATTTTATTATCCTGTACTTGTCTATTTAAAATAAACCCATTTTGGTCATTGTTAATCAGTTTAGATAAAAGTAGATTAATTCTATTAGCTAAAATGGACATGAACATCTTATAGTCCACATTTAAAAGTGAAATGGCTCTGCATGATGAACATTTTGTATGATTCTTATCTTGTTTTAAAATATGTAATATAAGGGAATATTTCCATGATGGAGGGACTTCAGCAGTTTTTTTTATTTCTCTATACACCTTATCAAATAATTTAACTGCATCATCTGATAGTATTTTATATAGTTCTGGTATAAGACCATCTAACCCCAGTGCCTTATTATTTTTTTAACTTTTTTATTTGATCTTTTATTTTTGTTAAAGTGAATGGTCTAGCAATTTTTTATTTGTTCACTTATTTTATTATTTATATTTTCCCATAGAAACGTTTCAACTATATAATCATTATCTAGGTAATTTGAACTATTATTTATATTTTCATAAACTATTTTAAAGCCCACAGGAATACCATTAATATTTGTTCTTATTTCTCTTTTATTATTTATATGTGTTATAATTTCTCGCATATGATTTAGTTTATTCATTTTCTTTGATCTAAGAGCAAGCTTATGCAAGATTAAAGGGTTTACTGAATTTGCCTGAAGTTTAAGTTTTTCCAGGTTTATTTAAACTTTCTGATTTAGAATTTCAACATATTTTAGTTAGGTTTTTAAGTTCAGATAGACTGATAACGTCATTTGGTTTTAGATTCAACTTTAGTGTGTCTATTTTGGCCTGTAGTGTATTAAATTCTTTGCCCTATTCTCTTGTTTTACTAATATACCAGCTTGTAACTTTTCTATTTAAGTAAGCCTTTAGTGAATCCCATAGGAGAATGTCAGATACTTCACCATTCATGTTTATTTCCATGAAATTTTTGATGTCTTTAACATACCAATCCTTGAACCTTTTTATTTTAATAATGTACCCTGATAATCTCCTGTGATGTGTTAAACTGTCAGTTTTTTAAATAATACTAAAGACAATAGCATCATGGTCTGATTATGGAAATGCAACTATTGAAACTTTTCTGATGTGCAATAACAGATTGTTTGAAACACAAATGTTATCGATATTTGTTTGCGCTCCATATCTATATGAATAATGGGTAAAGTGAAGTGAGTTTGTTTTCCTTAGCTCATATATATCCTTTAAATTCATTAGATTTACAAAATTCATTAAGTGTTTGGCTGAATATTTTATTTTCAGCTTTCTATATGCAGTGGAATCTTTGTCTGATAAAATACAATTAAAATCACCAGCCTTTACAACTTCACCTCTCATGTAATAGGCTATAGTGTCTAAGTAATTTTTTGCATCTTTAGCTCCAACCCCTGTAATCCAATAAGAGTTCACCAACATATATAGTTTTCTGTTCCACTCAGTTATAACAATGCTTAACATACCATTTTTATCAACATAAATATCTTTTACTTTAGGTATTACTGGTGAATTCTTCCATAAAATGAGGGTGCCTCTTCTTTTTGCTTGAATGCTAGAACCTGCTAAAACCAAATATTTCTTTAATGAAACTTTATTTACATCTTTATTAAGTAAATATGTTTCCTGTACAAATGTTCTTTGAGCTTTATGTAATTACAAGTACTTGAAAAGTCTCACCCTATTTACTGGATTATTCAATCCATTAATATTAATAGATATGCATTTAAAATCCGACATTTAAATAAAAACAGCTATAATGAAATCACATTTATGTACAGAACTCATTATATACATTATATATAACAATATGAAATTTTCAACTATGGATAAACCTTTTGAAGCAAATAAAAATTGCCTAATAATATAACCCTAAGACATTCTACCATGGAATTATGTGCTCCTAGTTTGTTGAAAAAGACAAATAAACTACCTCTCAAGCTATATTAACAAGGCTTAGCTCATGCTTCTAATTCCTATTACCATGTCTCATATTTTAAAGCCCATCAGTACATTATTATGAATAGAAAAGTTAAACAGGTGATAAGCATCTGTATTATAAATTGATCAAACTGAATATCCCTACAATCATCTTTTCCTGTACTTCACATTATATTCCTGGTCTACTATAGGTAGAAGTCAGTTGTTACATTCATATTTATTAAGTTATAGGTCAGAAGATTTTATATTTTTTCTATTTTATTTACTATGTGTAAAGTTGTTCATAGGAGCATAAGTTCAAAAATTAGTACCAGGCTAATTGTCCTAGTCCAAGCCAGCCAATTACCCCATATGTGAATCAAACATTGCACCTTGTGTCTTTATGGTGAGCACCTTAATCACTATGCCAACATTCCACCCTTGTAGACATATTTATATTCATTAATTATATGCACATTTAATTATTCTGATCACTTTCTATTTCTATTTGTATACTATGTATTGTACTATTACTATATTCCTAGGTTTTATATTTTATCTATAATCCCAGTGTAGAGTATCATATAAAATAACATGTATATTTACCCTTATATATTTTATAGTGTTTAATCTAGTAGTACTGTTAGAATTAGTCCTATTTTTTCTATAAATGTTATATCTAATAGTATCTGAACAAACATCTTAAAAATCTTCTCTTTTAAGATTCAAAATTTCCATAATAATTTGTTCTGAGATATTAAGTTAAGTTATCATTAAAAAGAGACAATACAAACATTTTTATCAGAAGTGTAATTCTATAAGCTAGTATATAAACTATTCTTTTGGTATACTGCAAGCATTCAGAACTATTTAATAACTAAAAGTGGTTTAGAATGCAATTCACTGTCTTTTGCTTATTATCTAACTTGTATTCATTGACATCTTAGCATATGATTCAAAAAATTATGATTATTTACTTTTGGACAGGAAGAATAACCTGGACAGTTCTTAGAATTTTCAGAACTCTCACAGCATTACAAAATTGCTCATAAAAATAAGTTATGTCTTACCATAATGTTCCATTTGTGTTGTCGATCTCCACTAATCCTTGATTGTTGGCTTGGTTCCGACCTCAGAACTGCCTCGGTCATTATTCCAGCTCATGCCTTCCAAAAACTCTCGAGCTAGGCACTATCCATAATGCTCCTCACTAAATTACCTCAGATTGAGTTTACATACAATAGTGACAGACAAGAAGTGCTAGATAAGAGACCACATCTGTGTCATTATAATGAAGCCAGTCCTTAGGAATACTCAGTCTACCAAGAGTTCTAAGTCAGGGGGAAGGAGGGAGGGAATGTCAAGGATTAGAGAAGATTGACAATACAGATGGAATGTTATGGTAAGACATAACTTCTTTATCTGATGTTGTTAATCTTCACATACTCCTTGACTCTGGGACAGAGTCCCTAGCTACCTGAATCTTGGGAGGTCTCATGGAAGAATATTCCTGAGCACCATCGAGCTGAATGATGCACATCCCTAGAGACCTGGTCCAATTTGTAATGAGTAACAGAGGTATGATGAGATGCCCATGTAGCTGCTGCACAGATATCATCTAAGGAAGTTCTGGCATGAAAGACTGCATAAGCTGCTATAGCTCTCATTGAATGTGCTTTCACAGGCCATGGTGGGTGGAGTCCCTTTCTGTTGTAAACAAACCTTTGAAACTCTTTTGCCTAAAGAGACTATAGAAAAGGCAGTAAACAGTTGGTCAGATTTTCTAATGTCCTTTGCTCCATGAAAGTAAAAATGCAATTATCTGTGAACATCTAATAAGTGTAAACAGTACACCCCCTTATTGGAAAAATTAGGAAAAAAAGACTGGGAGATGTAAGGTTTGATTGATATTTGACTATGAAACAACCTTTGGTAAAAAAGAAGGTTTCATTCTAAGGGAGACCCTGTCCTTATGAAATATCAAATATGGGGGGGTTGCAGGACAAGGCTTGAATTTCCAATATTCTCCTGGCTGAAGTGATAGCTATCAAAAATAAGGTTTTCCAACACAAGAACTTTAAGACACAAGTTGCTGAAGGTTCAATGGAGGAAGAAATAAGAGACTTCAGTTTGTTTGCGTCTTTCGGCTTTTCCCGGTTAGGGGTCGCCACAGCGGAACTCCGGTCCGCTAATGATTGGCAGTAGATTTTTACGTACTGACTTGCCAGGCCTAATGCACAACATTCAACGAAGAAATGCCCATTCATGCATGTCACTACACAGAAGACTCAGTAACAATGCAAATTCCACAAAGCAGAGGTTTCTTTAAATGGAGGCCTGACCATTAAGGATCCTTTCAAGAAGGCTTTACAAAGTTTATGTGGCATAAGTGATGAACCATTAAAACCAATATGGAAGTTAGAAATTGCAGCAATTTGCACCCAAATGGTAGAACTGATTAGCCAGAATCATAGAGTAAGGTTAAGAAGTCTAAAACTTTGTCTACAGGTGCTGTATATGGGTCAATATTACAGTCAAGTGACCACTTAGCAAATGTGAGCCATTTGTTATGATACAATTTCCTAGTTGCAGGGTTTGTGGTGGGCCAGAATGATGCATTTTACCCGGGAGGTGAGGGAGGAATGCCTGGCAATCATGGGAACTGGAGAATCCATGCAGTGAGTTTGAGATGCTGAAGATTTGGATGGACCATTCCGTCCAGGTGGGACAATAGGACTGGAGCTGTGTCCAGTATCCATGCCTTCCAAAGTAGATGAAGCCAAAGGAAGGGAAACCAGACTTGCTGAGGCCAGACCGGGGCAATGAGGATTATTCTGTTCTTTGATCTATTGGCTTTCTTTAGAAACTGACATATTAGTGGGGTCGGGGGAAAGGTGGACAGAAGACCAGGGGGAGGCCAATGGTGAATGAAAGTGTCTCTGGGTGACTCTCCCAGAGGGGGAATTGGGACAAAGTAACTGCAGTACTTGTTGTTCAGAGGGGAGGCAAACAGATCATTGCAAAGTTGACCACAGTGGCAGAATATCTTTCCTGCCACTACTGGATTGAGAGACCACTTGTGAGTTATGAGGATTGTTCTGCTCAACTTGTCTGTGATCACATTGGAGCACCCTGGGATGTGCATTGCTGATAGAAAGCAGTTGGAAGAAATCACCCATTGCCCAACTTTGAGAGCTTCTTGATAAAGAGGGTAAGACATTGTTCCCCTTGTTTGTTGATACCAGACTACTGACATGTTGTCTGTTTGAATTGCAATCGGTCTGAAAGGGAGGATATCTTTAAATGCTTGCAATGCTAGGAGCACTGCCCTCATCTCTAGAACATTGATATACAAATTGGCCTCCAGCTGGGACCAAGTGCCTTGGACTGTCTTTCCCAGATACTCCACCCCCACCCTATCTAGGACACATCCGTGGTCACTATGGCTGGGCATTGAGGAGGAAGAAAGGGACAGCCCCACAGGATTACACTGGAATGCAACCCTCAGCTTAGGTCTTCCTTGCAACGATTGGTGATCATAATTAAATGAGCCATTGGCTAATTCAATAGGGACCATTGGGAGGCCAGAAGTCATTGAAGAATTTGCATGTGGTTCTGGCCAGGGGAACTAGAGTGATAGAGACTGCCATTGACCCTAGAGTTTGATGAATGAGTTTCACTGTTATTTTCATGCTGCAAACGATTTGACACACTTGTGAGCTGATCCTTTGGAGTCTTTCTAGGGGAAGTGATGCAAGGCCAGTGATTGTGTCTAGCATTGCTCCAATGAATTCCAGTTTTTGCAATGGTTACAGATGGGATTTTTCATAGTTTATGATGACTTCTAAGCTGGAACAAAGATGAAGAGTGTAGTATCATGCCTTTACGAGTTGATGCCTAGTGGGAGCGGTAAGGAGACAGTCGTCTAGATATGTAAACACTCGGAATCCTAGCAGTCTGAGATGCACTGCTACCACTGCCATGCATTTGGTGAACACCCTAGGGGCTGTGGTGAGACCAAAGGGAAGTGGTCTGAACTGATAGTGACTGTCTCAAAGCTGGAAACACAGGAATCTTCTAGAGCACTTGCCCATTTTTATATGGTAATGCGTATCCCGAAGATCTATAGAGCACATCCAATTGTTCCAAGAATGAAAATATTGCCTGAACCATGACCATCTGGAATTTGGTTTGTTTAACTAATTTGTTCAGCTGACTGAGATCCAGGTTCAGTCTCCTGTCCCCTGTCTTCTTTGGCACTAAAAAGAACCTTGAGTAAATTCTGGATCCTCGCTGGTCTGGCAGGAGTGCCTGGATGACACTTTTGTCAAGCAGTTTTTGAATCTGTAAGACTGCTGCCTCCCTGTGACTGGGTGGAACATCAGGAATTCTTCTTGTTCTTTTTGGTGTCTTTGAAAGGATAATGCTGTAACCCCTGGAAATCCCCTGCACCCATTTGCTCATCATAATTTCTAGCCAGGCAGATTGGTGCAGGGATAATCATCCCCCAACTGCTTCCAGAGGAAGCCAATTGGGTCTCCTTTCAGGGGCGCTGGTAGGAGTTATCAGAGAAAGAGTCTCTGGAGCCCTAGTTCTGTGGGCCATTTCTGTCTCTTGAATGGCGTCTTTCATTATTACTTCCCTCTCTGCTCCAGGGGAAGTTATTGCCACGTGAGTCTTTGAAAGGTTCTTGGGTATTTTTAACCATAGCTTCCCACTTCTCTGGTTCCTGGAATAGGGCCATTGAGGAGTGGAAAAGAATACACCCACTGCAGAAAGGGTCTTCCCATCTTTCTCACATCTGGCTAGAGTCTCTTTAACTTTGGGGCCAACAGGGATGATCTGTCAAACGGAGCATTGATGAAAGAAGACTTAAATGGCTCTGCAAACTCACATAAGTGCATCCTGGTGTGTCTCCTGATGGCTACACCTGAACCTGCTACTCTTGTCTTCCCTTAAGCAGCATGGGCAATTAGCATCATGGACAAATTGGAAATAGATTCAAGGGCGGTGAGCTGAGAAGTAACCTTTTCTTGAAGACCTTCAGCTACTGCTCCTGTAAGAGTATCTAAAAGCTCTTTAATCAGATCTCTCTGAAGTCTGGTGAAGTGTGCCATATAATTCAAGGACCCGAGAGTGAAGGTCGATGAAGCATATACATGCTTCCCAAATCTATCCATCATTCTAGACTCCTTGTTAGGAGGGTGGATAGTAAGACTTTCTTTATCAAGTTCCTTTTTATTGGCTGCTGCTACCATCATGGTATTTATAGGAATACCCTTGGACCAGTGTTGCTCATCTTTTGGGGCAAAGAGAATCCAGTCAGGCCTCTTAGGTATCAGCTCAATTGAATTTTCCATGCCCACTGGGTGATCAGTTTAATAAGATCATCATCTAGAGACCCTGGAAACTACAGACCCATAAGTCTTACTAGTCTTATATGTAAAGCCATGGAAAAAATATCATGGAGATAATCAACAGAGCTATAGTAAACCTCCAGACACTGTACCCAACCCAGTTTGGTTTCATAAAGGGCAGCTCATGCCTACTCAACCTGGTGGACTTGTTTGAGAAGGTCACCAAAGCAATGGATGAGGGCAAAGTCATTCACACTGCCTATCTTGACCTGGCCAAGGCATTTGACACAATACCCCACCCTGACATTGTTGACAAATTCAAGAGGTTATGTACAAACCCATATGTCACCTGGTAGATAGCCAACTGGCTCACAGACAGGACTCAGGAAGTTAAAACTGGGGAGTCCACCTCTACAAAAAGGCCGGTCACAAGTGGAGTCCCTCAGGGTTCAGTCTTTGGACTGCTTCTTTTTGGCATTTACTTCTCAGAAGTCATGGTCAATGTCAGTGGTCTCTAGCTGACTAAATTTGCAGATGATTGGAAATTAGGAATTGTCATTGAATCTAACACTGACACATGTTTTCCAGGAGGGGCTAACAAAGACAAGCAACTAGTGTTAAAGTTATGGACTAAAAGTAAATGCCAAGAAATGCATAATAGTATCCTTTGGGAAGTCATCTATTCCTGGTAACTATCATATTGACAACACACCCCTTACAGCTGACCCAGTAGTCAGGGAGTTAGGGACACCCATAGATAGTAATCTAGCCTTTGATCATCACGTATCTACTGTGGTGAGGAAATCATTCTATGTTGTGCAACTTATAAACAAAGGTATGACATCGAAGTCCAAGGAAGTCATTGTTCCACTGTATTCTGCATTCATCAGACCTATCATTGAGTACAATGCTCCCTTTGGTATGTACCTAACCAGACATATCCAACAACGAGAACATCCACAGAGATTCCTCACTAAACAAATACAAGGCATAAGTAATATGTCTTATGCAGACCACCTCAAGGCCCTATCCCTGTATTCTGTCTCCTACAGGCTTTTGAGGGAAGATCTATGCCTGGCATACAGGGCATTGCCTGACCCTCACTCTGATGGACCTCCTGAATATCCACAAAACAAACAGTACCAGAATTACCCATTCTAAAGATTTAAACCTTGCCTGTGATATAAATAGGACCTGCTGGAAAGATAGGCATGTATCCCAGAAACTACCCCATCTATGGAACAGGCTCCCCATTCATGTGAAGCAGAGTTTCTCCCTAATCCAATTCAAGTGCAACTTGGACAACTGGATGGGAAACCAGAAATTCATCCCAGGTTTGACACCTATGTCTCTGATGCAAGCAGGTAAATGATTCATCTCCCAGGCCAATGCTTACACTTATCAAGGGTATCAGAACTCGTCAGAGATTTGGGATGCATGGTTAGGCTTAAAAAGGCCCTTGTGGTTATTAGCCTAGTAAACATCTATGACCCTATGAACCTATGAATCAGTGGGTGGAGATATCCAAGAAGTAGAGAGCTGGGCACAAAAAGCCTCTAGGTATACCGATTCCTCTGAGGAAGGTTGGAGTGTAATCCAGCCACCCCTCTGTTTCAGGATTTATAGGATGTACAAAGGAAACTTCTTCAGGGGTGACTTGGGGAAACCTTCCCCTTCATCGAAATTGATATATTCTGTGAAGGACTCTTCAGGTGAGTTCAAGTGCTTCCTCTTGCACCTTTTCTTCTAAGGTACCTCTTTGGTGGGGTGTTCCTGAGAGGTATCTGAAGATGATATAACCAAGGTGGTTCCCTCCTGAGGCTTCTCTGCCCTCTGTCCCAGGGAACAGGCTTGGGGAAGCTCAAGTTGAGGGGATGGACAAGTTGTTTGGCCCTACATGGAAGGCATAGACTGTTTGTCCACAATGGACAAGGTCCTCTCTATAGCCTGGAAGGCAGGCTCCTGTAGAGGCATGGGAGCCTAGAACCAAAACAGACTCCTTTGGAACTTTGGTCCCACTGCGAACCGAGTCCATTACATCTTCCAAGGTGTTAAAAATCTTCTTTCCTTCAGGAAGGTGAATCATTATTTTTGTTGGAAACAAGATTTGTGCTTTAAATTTGTTTTTTCTATAAGCTTTTAAGGAGTGGCACACATGCTTTTCTCTTTGACTTCACTAATGTTGAATAGTCATTGCCAAATCTTATAATATTTTCTTTAATTTTAGCTGGAGAATTAGTCCATGCAGCCTTTAAGACTAAATCCTTATCTTGACTGGAGAAAAAATCTTATAATCACTGACCTTGGTTAAAGTGTTTATTTTTTAAAGATGAGTTAGAAAGTGATCTATATGCCCCTTTGATGCCAAAGGAAAAAGCTTCAGGCAGGTTAAAATTTTTAGGTAGGCAGGTATTAAGGAAATGAATCATACTATCTCCCTCTTCTTCTTCAGGAATCCCGACCCCATAAACCCTGATTCTATTCCTTCTAGAGCCATTCTCTAGGGGCTGGATTCATGAAGGCTTGCACGGAGTCTAAGAGTAGAGTAAGACTCCATGCAGCCAACATGTCTGCTGAGCGATCGAGGAACAGCCGGCAGGGGCGTGCAAGAGAGCTCCTAAAACGACTCTTGCAGGGACAGGGTTAGTTTATGCAAATTACCTCATTTGCTGCTGAAAGCTATGCAAATGAGGTAAATTTGCGATCCAGGAAACACTAACCTGTCCGAGTAAGAGTAGTGTTATTTGCAGAAATGTACTCGGTTGGCAACTGAGTACTGTTATGCAAATAGCAAAACGGAGCCATGACAGCTCCAAATAAAAGATGCATCCAGTGTAGGAAGCATGCCAATGGCCAAATATATGGCCATTGGCATTATTTTCCATTGCAAAATAAAAAAAAAATAATTTTTTTCTCGATCTCCGATGTTTAAGCATAGCGCAGTGCCGCGCAAACGTGCTGCGCTCTAAAAACCAGAAAAACAAAAAAATAAAAGCCACAAATAGAGATTTTATTCAAAATATTCATCTGCCATGCAAGTGAATGGCAGGCTGAAGACAACATGGCTACTGAGTAGAGGTTGCTAAGGGGGGAAGCTCAGTCTGAGAGATGTAACCAAGCATTAGTAGGCAATCCTATGCAAATGAGGATAAGGGTAGTGAATCCCAGTTTTTCCTGCTATGTGAACCATGTCCCTAGAGTGTAAGAGTAGGATAAGGGAAGTAACAGAGTAGAAGATGGGTGACATCATGAGGGGGTATGTATCAAAAAGACTGTAAGCTTATTGGAGCAGAGTGGTATGTGTTTGCTGTAAGTTACTCAGGACTAAAAGAGGTGTGTCTACAGTTGTCTAAAGTGAAATCCAGAAACCGAAGGTGTACACCGTGGCTATCACTAAAGTTTCTTGCAAAGCTGTTTACACTGTGTGCGTGTGCGTGCGTGTGAGCGCGTGTAAACCCGTCTAAGCCTGTGTGCGCAGGTGTGTGCCCGTGTAAGCCTGTGTAAGGCTGTCTAAGCTTGTATATACGAATGTGCACCTGCCTAAGCCTGTGTAAACCTGTGTGCGTGTGTGTGCACTCGTGTGCGTGTGTTTGCACTCGTTTGTGCGGCGCTGCCCTGGGCGGAAACAGAAAGGCAAAGGGAAGGAAAAGAAGTAGTAGGAAGTTAACCAAGGAGAACTAGCAGAGCTGGCAGGTGAAATCAATCAGAATCAGCCAATTACACAGGCAGTACACTAGCCAAGCCCAGTCCAGCACTTAAAACTCTGCAAACAACATTCCCCCATGTTTTTCTCAGAAACACTGCAACACTGCAGTCTACAAAGAGAAGTGAAAACTTAAAAAGCTTAAACTGAGACATAAAAATGTTAGGGGCTGCCATTGCTGCTATAAGGCAACATGTGCAAGATGCTGAGGGTGGTGCCATTGCGAATGCTGCTGAGCAACCCACAGTGAGGAGATGGAGAAGAGTGTACAGACCCAGGGTAACCTACCAGGGGCTACATGAGCTGGAGATAGTGGAGCGCTATAGAGTGGACAGAGACCTCCTGCAGCAAATTGATGAGCTGTGCAGGCCACGCCTCACACACAGAACCAACAGAGAGGAACCCATCCCAGTGGAAACCAAGATATGTGTTGGCCTAAGAATACTAGCAACAGGTACCTTCCAGAGACCAACTGGTGATATGATGGGGATTTCACAGGCATCAGCATCAAGGGTACTGCATCAGTTCCTGAATGCTATGTCAGCACATGTCAGTGATCATGTATATTTCCCCATTTCCAGTGAGGTACTGGCCAGCAATATGCGTTTCTTCCAGCAAATAGCGGAATACCCTGAGGTAGTGGGTGCAATTGACTGCACGCACATACACATCAAAGCACCAGCTGGTGAGCGGGGTAGGGCCTACATCAACCGCAAGGGCTTCAACTCCATCAACTGCCAGGTCATGTGTGATGCCCAGGGCATAATACTGAATGTGTGTGCTGGCTGCCCTGAAAGCTACCACGATTCCCATATCTGGCATCTGTCACAGCTGTACCAGACATTTGCCAATGGGGACATCCCTGACGGTCATCTAGTGGGGAATGCTGGATATGCACTGGAGCCGTGGCTGATGACACCTATCAGAAATGGACACACACCTGAGCAAGAACTCCATAATGAGGCACACGCACAAACACAAAATATAATCGAGCGTGTGTTTGGGATGCTCAAGTCACAGTTCCGGTGCCTGGACACATCTGGTGGAGCCTTGCAGTACTCACCAACTACATGTACCCAAATTGTCATGGTATGTGCCATGCTACACAATATGATCCTGCGAAAACAGCTGCAGTAGGAACAGCATGGGGCAGGGCCAAACAACCCCCCACCATTGCCAAGGCCTTCACAGGCACAGTGTGACTCAGAGGAGGAACAAGCTGAACCTGCCCCAGTAGGCAGAAGGAGGCTTGCCCAGTATGCCTTGTCTTTGGCAAAGAGGCAACGCATAGCACATACACTGGCTCAGTAGGAACCATGGAAATTATACCTCTCTCTGACTCGCGCATAAAATAAAAGGGATGCCTAACTTGACACTACCTGTTTCCAAACATGTATAGGCAGTGTAGTATGTGCATCCGACATAGGCAGCACCACCTGAGGCATGATTGCCATGATTTAAGCAATATAAAGCAGTGCTAAGCAGCTTTTATCAATATCTAGTATATGTAAACAAAATTGCTCGTGCAATGTTGGGCAAGGTCAGGGCAAGTTGAGCAAAGTCAGTTAAACATGCTCATATCTGCTTTACTGTTCCTTAAGCAGTCTGGCCTGGCCAGCATGAAAATAAAAAGCAGTGACAGGCCTTGAACCCAGGATACTGTGCACTGTAGTCACAGTACTGAACCACTAAGCCATGATAGCATTTCAGTAGCACAGACACAGCAGGACAATTGTACACTAATGCAAACACAAAGCAATGCTGTATCATGCCCCTAAAGAGTCAAATGGGTAACCTTCCCCACACGTCTATGCAGACAGAGAACATCAGGCCAGGCGTTGTGATGTGGGTTGTGTAGGCTATGAAGTCACAAGCTAATATACGTGACATTGGACGCTAAGATCTGTAGTACAGTAGTATGCCTCAAGCCAGTACGATAGGCAACAGTACAGACTGTAATGGTGCCCTGTACATAGCAGTGCAGGCACAGCAAATGTGTATAAGTGTCAGGTGAAACCTACATCCTATGTATACCCCAGTAACAATCCGGTGTGCCCACGGGTAGAAATGTACAAAGAATAGCTGTCCCCCCTGTATGTAGAAATGTTGATATGTCTATGCAAAGTGTCTCCTGGAAGCCTTGGAGGCACAGCATGATCCCTGTTGATCTATGACACAAAGGTGAGCCCTGCTGTAAAAATACAACTTGATTTACCATACACATATAGTATAAATGTGTATACTGCGAGTGCTCACACACTCCAACAAATGTAGTGGATTTCATTCAGCATTACACTGAAAGGTCATACTGGGCATGCTCACACACATAGGCTAAATACAGATGTGATAATAAGGGATCTATGGACAAATGTGTATAGTCATCTCTACTTCTAGAAACACATTCACAAAGTGGTCTGAAAATCCTGGTATGTGTTCACACAAACTGCCAAGGTCTGTGTATGTAGGTCAAAGGAGGTTGCCACAACTCAGCAGTCATCAGACCTGTCAGAGAGTACCACAACACACTTGGAATGAATGTGACTAGGCACATTCAGCAGCTAGAAACACCAATGAAGTACATTAACAAGAGGATTACTGGCCTCAAAGTTGCCCCATGCAACAAGACTGAAATGTAACCCAGTCTGTACTCTGTTGCATACTGTCTACTCAGGAGATCTCTGCCCAACAGACAGGTCCATGTCATGGTTACACTCAGATCTGTTCTGAGTTACAGCTCAATGGCACTAAATGTACAGAGCCAACTGATATTGCCAACACCCTGGCAGATAGGATCAGTGTTAACTTTACCCCCCTCTCACCCATGAAAGAGCACATGTCTATAATGGAAGACTGCAAAGTTGCTGTCATCATGGTTGCACAGGTAAAAAACACTCTCCAAAGCCAGTATCACAGCAGCCATGGGACTAGATAACTTCCCAGGCTGTGTAGTATCTACATCCCTGAAGTAAACATTAACATGGAAGGCTTGTGGCAACTGAAGTTTCCAGAGGACTGCAAACTAGGAGCCATTATTGTAAACATTAAAGATGTGGACATCCTACAAAAGGGCCTCACTGAGACAGATGGCTGTTGTCCAAGCCATGGGCTGTAGCTCAATGCCAAAAGGTGCATTATCATCACCTTCTTAAAAACACTGTAGCCAAGAACTACAACATAGGTGGTAGTATACTTCACACTGTAAGCGTGGCAAGAGACCCTGGGTCACAGGTGGACAGTGGATACAACTGTGATGAGCACATTCCCACAGTAGTCAGGAAACCCTCTTATGTGGCACACCTAATCACAAAATGTGTCTCATGCAGAATAGAAGAGGACATCGTTCCCCTCTACTCACCACTCACTAGAACACTAAAAGAGTACAACGCCACTGTTGCTATGTACCTCACAAGACAACTACAACAACTGGAAAGCCAGCAGCAATACCTCATAAAGAGCATTAGTGGCCTGAAATACATGCCATACACAGACCATCGCAAAATGCTCCATCTGTACTCCCTTGCATATCACCTACTCAGTGGTGTTCACTGCGTAACATACAAAGCTATGTCAGACATAGAGCTGTTGGATATGATCCACGTAAAAGACTCACAATCACCCTGACCTTTGGACCCAAGACCACGAGTGAAATACAAAAGGAAGGGGGGTAGCTATTTACCTTATGGATATCCACACCTCCAGGTTACTGGCACAGCATGAGGCCTTGGATACCATGCAAGTGCAACTAACATTGGGCAAAGCTGCCCATCAGAATGTAGCCTGCTACAGATCACGTACCTTGTCTCATGAACCTCACTCAGTATTCTGGAGAACAATGGCAAATATAAATGTCCTATCAAACACCATTATATGAGGAGATTACAACTACCCAAACATTGAGTGGATGAATTACTCGTATACAACTTCCTTTGCCCAATGTGTCCAAGAGTTAAGAAACTCTAACACCCTGGAATTGCTGGTCAGCATGCCCACTAGAGGTGACAACATACTGGACATGATCATCACCAACATGGGGTACCAGTGTTCCACAACAGAGATAAACCCCTCGCTGGGAATATCAGATCATTAAGTAATCACACTGGACATCCACATCCCGCCCCCACACCCAGTCAATGAAACCACTGTGAAGACATTTGCAAAAGCAAACTGCACACTTCCCAAGACCAAAGTGGAATGTTCCGAAGACCCCTTGCTATAGGATAATGGTATGCAATCTGCAAAATCATTTACAAGTGCATCCTATGAGCATCTACAGGGATGCATGGAATGAGACATCACAAATAAAACCAAGATGCACTCCTCCAAAAATAGGACAACAAGCAGGTGTTTGTTGTCCATAAATAAGCTAGACAAGAGAATGAGGAAATGAACACATGATAGATCCAACTTCACTAAAGGGAAGGCATCACTGATCATTTTCAGGAAGAAACAATGATCGCTCTTAAAATAATCCAAGGACGGTGTCTATAGACAAATAGCCAAGGAATGTAAGAATAACAACCACAAAGCCTTCGGTAACTATACCAGACATGTAGGTATCAACTTCCAAATATGCTGTCAGCTACTGAAAAAAGGAATGACATACACCAAACCAACTTTCATTGCCCACACCCAGGGGGACAAGTTCAGTGTAAACTCCCCCCCATCACCCCCAAAAGGGCCTGTGTCCATCACAGAAGGATGCAGAGACCCAGACGTCATGGACATGCAGGTAAAGACAGCCCTCACCAAAGCTAAGAACATAGCATCAATGTGACTGTATGTTGTGCCAGGCTGCGTCTTACATTAGGCCCATAAGGAACTACACCCTCACCTACATTCACTGTTCACACTCAAGCGTACCACAGGCTATGTACCCAAAGATAGGCATACACTAACAGTCATCCAGCTCCACAAAGGGTGTGCCAAAACAGAACCTGGAAACCATTGCCCAATATGTGTACTCAGCCTGGTCTACAGAGCTATTGAGCAAATTGTCATGGAACCCATACACTGAGACATTGGAGATCTGCAGACACTGGACTCTACACAACATTGCCTTGCTAAAGGCAGAACCTGGCTGCCAAACTTAGTTGACTTATTTAAAACAGTTACCATGAACATAGATGGAGGTGAAAGTAGTCCACACAGCCCACCTGGATCTCACTAAGGGCTTACCACACCATTCCCCACTCTGTCATCATGGACAAGTGTACCAGCTTGAACATGAGCAGCTATGTCATAGGATGGGTGGCCAAGTGGCTCACAGATCAAACACACATGTTCATAGTTGCGGGTGCCATGTCCAACTCTAAGCCAGTTACGAATGGCATCACACAGGTCTTGGTCCTGGGACCCCAGCTGTTCAGTAGATACTGCTCAGAGGTACAGGCAAGCATGGCAGGCATAAGGCTGAACAGGTTTGCAGATGACTGGAAACGGTGGTCCTTAATTGACTGTACAGCTGACACAGACATCCTCCAGAAGTGTCTTACAGAGATGGATACCTGGTGTCAAAACAATGCCCTCAAGTTGAATGGCAAAGAATGCATAGTCATCCCCTTTGGGTAATACAAAGTGCACACAAATTACCACATAGGTGGTAATCCAGCATGTACGGAGAAAGTCATTATGGCCCTGGGGACACAGGTAGATAGTAAACTCACCTTTGATGATCACATGGCCAAAGTATTTAGACATTCCTTCAATGTAGGCCATCTAATGTCACCTAATGTAACCCACTTCATAGAGTCTGATTATGTCACCATCCTACAAATATACCTGTGGAAAAGATAACTTCCAGTAATATGTATAGCATGTCGTGTTAATGTGTACTCCTCTAGTATCATGAAGTAGTTAGGTAGAGGTTAGAATCCTGCACTAGACAACTGTGTGTTTGTGTGTGGTCTCCTTGGGAAAAGCAACCTTTTAGGAGAGTAGTGAAACACCTCAAAAGTGGTAATCTAACCTTTGTCAAGTCTGATGATGTCACCATCCTACAAATATACCTGTGGAAAAGAGAACTCCCAGTAATATGTATAGCACGTTGTGTTAATGCACACTCCTGTAGTATCATGAAGCAGTTAGGTAGGGGTTTGAATCCTGCACTGGGCAACTGTGTGTGTGTGTTTGTATGTGGTCTCCTTGGGAAGGAGCAACCTTTCAGGAGAGTAGTGAAACACCTCAAAAGTGGTAATCTAACCTTTGTCAAGTCTGATGATGCCACCATCCTACAAATATCCATGTGGAAAAGAGAACTCCCAGTAATATGTATAGCACGTCGTGTTAATGCGTACTCCTCTAGCATCATGAAGTAGTTAGGTAGGGGTTTTAATCCTGCACTTGGTGAGTGTGTGTGCTGTATGTGTGTGACACTGTTGGTCAATGTGTTGTGGGTTTTGTTTTTACTACTGTATGACATATCAGTATGCATTGCACATGTGAGCTAGCTGTGTGGCAAATACATATACGTAAATGTTACCTCAATGATTGCATGTGTGGGAACCCTGCTTTCTCCAAGAACACAGCTGTCATCCTTGCCAGACTGTGCTGCTGCTTTCCAGACCTTTGGTCACATCTGTATGCTTGTGAAAAGCCCAGCCACTGCAGTGATCCCTGGCCTAGGTCATCTGTGTCACACAAAGTCATTACGGTTCCAATTGGAATGTGTGTGTGAGGGTCTATGGCTGAGGTATATGTCAGACCTGTTCAAACGCAGCAAAGTCTGTCAATGATGACTTATCATAACAGGTGTTGAACAACCTTTGCGGATATGCATGCAGACCCCATATTGCTTATGTGATCCACCGAGGGATCTCATAATACCTTTGGAAATGTGATTAACAAAGGACAGATGACGTGACACTTGGTTGCATGTACATATCGGTACCTGTTCATCATGTTGGTGGCTACTACCTATGTGGTACTGTGTGTTCTGTAAAGGTGGATGACTATGCTTAGTTTGGCTTATAGCCTTCCAGCATGGGTTTGACAACAGGCATCTGTCTGTATGATACCCTTGTGCAGGATGTGTGTGTCATCTGGAGAATACATTATAGGCCACAGTATGCATTACCAGACGTGGACGGACATATTCCTACTGTGATTGCTCATACCTAAGAGAGCTATATGCCAAACAGGAGTGGTGTCAGTAATGGGTGCAGGTGAATACCAGTGGTTACTGGCATAGTATAGTACCTGAAGGATCCAAATGTTGCTGTGTGTCCTACATCTGTATGTCGGTTGTCAAGACATCATCTAACGATTGGTTATGGTCAGGCTGTGGAAGTGATGTATACTACCAGAATGCAAAACAATGACAGATAGTAACAGTATCACCCAAAGCACAGTGTCAAACCATGTCATGCACACATGTGTAGTCAGGTTCCGAAATGTGTGTAGTACAATCCATAATGGCCACCAATAGAAACTATGGAGTGTTACTGTGTAATACAGTGCATGTCACCCTGGCCATGTGTCCACTATGCACGTACATGCAGACAGTGCACCTCCACCATGTTCACAACTGTACACCTGAAAATCTGTGCTACACACATCCCACACATACTGTCCACTCTCTAACACATGCTGCCAATACTGCACTCATCAGCCAAGTGGCATGTGGCCGGACAATACACAATTGGAACCAACACTGGTGTAAACAACACTACAATGACAATCACAGCATTAATGCATCATGCCTGCTCAGCTACACCTTCAAGCATATCATTACACTGTACTGCTGACAACATGCTGACATTGCTATACTGCTATAAAGACACCCTGTGCATCAGCACCATGGTAGCCTGTTCCTGCATCAATGTTACAGATGACAGGAGGCGGCACAGGTTTCATCATATGCACAGGGTGTGTTGTTGGTTTGCCAGAGGCCTACAGTGAGCCATCCAATCGACATGTGTGTGTGTGTGTGTGTGTGTGTGTGTGTGTGTGTGTGTGTGTGTGTGTGTGTGTGTGTGTGTGTGTGTGGGGGGGCAAGAATACTGGAATGGGCCAATGTTGATGTAATGTGTGTGGGTATGTGTTAGCCCTAGGTGTCTGGAGTATGTGTGGGTGTCTGCATGCACACAGTTCCACCATGTGGCTGCCATATATGGGTATTTGTGGGACAGCCACAGACTGTACCTGCGAGGCTTCACAGATCACCGTCTCTGGCCACGGATATGGTACCTGTGCCTGGCAGGGGTGCTACTGACACTATCAGGTACTAAGCCAGACTGGGTGCTATCCCCAGAGGTGGATGGATGTACACTGGACACAGGTCCCTGTTGGGACTGTCCAGAGCCATGTGCACATTGTCTTCTAGGATGTTCTATGGACAGCCCACCCCCAACATTGCTGGGGCTGGTACTGGCACTAGGGAGCGGCTGCGACTTGAGGGACATCCGCGGCAACTGCCAGCTGCTGATGTTGCTGGCATACGTCCATATCGACGACTCAACCATCCCGCACTGTCCTGACACATGGATATGACATTGCGGAGGATATCTAATGTCTCTCCTCAACGTCTATCAGTGACCTCGGTGTAATGACAGATGGCACCTGCTAGGTCATGGATACTGTCAATGACGGTGGTGTTATGTGCCCTCTGTGCCCTTAGTCCCTGTCTGGTGTACCGTTCCATACATGACTGTGCCTCCATGACAGCCTGGAACATGCATGACGTTGTCAGACCTGTGGCTCATCTGCCAGTGGCATGATGAGCAGCAGTGCTCCTACAAGAACCCCTGGACAACTGCCTATGTGGTTCCCTTCAAGACATCTGGGTATGGCTGCTGTGTTGGGATGCATGTGCCATGGATACCACACTGCCCTGGCCAATGCCAACTGTACACTGCCTCTCAGCTATGGGCATTGGTGATGGATGTATTGGCAGTATGACTGTATGCATGGATGGGGTGGACAGCTGTGTACTGTCGATTGGTGGCCCAACGACAGACCCTGGCAAACATGCCTGTACCTCAACACACCTATAATCAGTATCACTGTTTTGCTCGGTGACATCAGTTTCCCTGCTGCAGTGAACAAGCCCAAGGTCAGCACCTGTGAGAGGAAGACAGGAAACACACTTTACGACCTGTACATGATGTCGGCACACATGCACACATGTGTACATGCACACATGAACACATGCACACATGCACACATGAACACATAAACACATGCACACATGCACACATGCACACATGAACACATGCACACATGCACACATGCACACATGAACACATGCACACATGCACACAAATGCACTCATCATTAAAACACACACACACACACACACACACACACACACACACACACACACACACACACACACACACCCCACCAGCAATCCAGAACATACTCAATAGCGGGTGATGGTGGGGTACAGTATCAGAAGGCAAACAGTTATATCACACGTGTCAGCATGCAGGACGTGTGTTTCCCAACAGCATGCAGTGCGGGTGTTGACAGCCCTTGCCAATAACACTATACATGTCTCTGATGCATGTGTGTTGTTGTTCAGTGATTGGCCTCACCCTGGAACACACTGTGTACATGGACACGACAGTGCTGTGCAAGTATTATAAGCTCTGCCATATTCTGTGCACCATCTCTCACAGGTATACATACCATGGCTGGATGTGTATCTGTGTGTCACATAGATATCCATTTCTGATTATAGCATCTGTGTCTTCAGCAGATAATTGTGGACACAGGACTAGCACATGCATGCTATGTATACACACAGGATGAGTGGTGCATGTTTACCTGATGGAATACCATTGCTCAACATGGCCATTGTACAGTGGTTATGGTGAATGTAGGACATAGTGTGGACATGCCAGTGCCAGACATGACATGGCATGCTACAACACAACTGCAACATTAAACATCACACAGACACAGTGTGTGTCATGTGAACTATACACTCAATAGCATTACAAGACATATATGTGTCACTTTGTACAAATGGTGATTGCTATGCATATTGTGTCTAGGTGCCTATGTTTGCACACACACAACACTGAGGTGCATAGCAGGTAATGCTATGTGTAGTACTGTGGTCACTGTAACTGGATGGGGTGTACTACCATGAGCCATCATCATGCAGCATCATGTGGTCACTCAAGGCTACTAATGTGTGCCAGACCAGCACATACCATGTTGTACTGGAACTGCAGTACCATGGCTACATTCACCATTTCACAGCCAGTTGTTACATGGGTTTGTAAGGTGCACAATAGGGGGCATTGCCTACCATGAATGTATAATGTGTCAAAGAATGTTGCACAGCCACATGTGAGGCATCTACCCCTCAGGTATATTATGTGTGCTGTGTGGATGAAGTGTGGGATACTGTAGTGTGACCTTACAGCGGGCGTCAGAATACGCCATGTGTAGCATGTTAATGTGTACTGCGTATGACAGTGTTGTGCATGTTGTGTGCATGTGTATCGACTCTGTCTATCCAATGTCCACATCAGTGTTGCCACAGTTCTGAGGAATGCTCTGTGTATTGTATGTGTTTTAGGCAGCTACCCATGTTAAG
This sequence comes from Protopterus annectens, assembly GCF_019279795.1. Taxonomy (NCBI): domain Eukaryota; kingdom Metazoa; phylum Chordata; order Ceratodontiformes; family Protopteridae; genus Protopterus; species Protopterus annectens. The sequence goes on from NC_056733.1 coordinate 313,622,695, forward strand.
GGATGTGCATAGTCTCACAGCAAACATGCACAGCATGCATTATGCATATGTGTGTTATGTGTACATGGCCTACACCTCACCTATGACATACACATTTAATTAGCAGTATTAAAGGTAGAACACACTCACCAGCATGGGTCCGCTGCCTTGCTGTCACACCAGAGGGACCTACAAGGATATGAGACACTTTTTCAGTGGCAACAACTGTGGCATTGCTACTGTGTGTTTGCAATCGTACAGTAGTACAACGGTTGAGAGTCACAGGCCTACAGATTGTATTCCTAATTATTACCATTGCACAACACTAGGCACCACATAGTCTAACTACACAGTACACATCTCACATAAGCATGGTCTAACAATTGAGGTAACAGTAGTCTACAGCTATGCCATGTTACCTGCATGCTCCATGTCAGCTTGCTGGGTGACTATGGCCTCCATGATGACAGACGTTAGTTGTTGGGGTTGTTGTTGGCCAGGAGCCACCTGGCTCAGGAGCAGCTCCTCCACTCTGGTGAGGGGGGGATGGATGGCTACCCCCCCACCTGTGGCAAGCTGCTGTCTGCGGATATCAGACTCACGCTGCCAGACATGTCTAATTAAATCACTGCAGTGATGGCGTACCTGCTCATATGTCCTGTTATGCATGCCTATGTCATTTACCCGACGGACAAGCTTTTGCCACAGCGCAGTCCACTCATGCTGGTCCTGGCTGGTTCTAGAGAACAGCAGGTCATACTGCTGCACCAGGCTGGATGTTATGATCTCTTCCTTCGCCGTGCTATAGGCAGGATTATGATGGTGGGACATAGCCCTGGAAGACAACGAAACAATATATGTGAGCAAGTCATGAGGCACACGTATATTTCTAATGTACAGATATCAATTAATGGCCATATATAGCATCCTATTGGTTGTCAGAAGATACACACTTTCAATACCACATGTCAGTACTCAACCCACAACTGCCTGACAGTGCTTGGCACACTCTATATATCAATCCACGTTTTGCACAGCAACAAACTTACAACAGTATGTAATACTGTACAACACTACATGGCACACTGTATGCGACACAATGCACAACCTAGACACAGGAGTTATATATCATGCTAATGCATCATGAAAAGTGTAATCCATTGCAATGATTGTAAAGTCCAGTGACAGTATCACCGGTATACCCCACTAGTCGTTGATGGCAGACCCCTGCCTAACAAATGTGCACATTCATGAATATAGGTGGCATACTGCTGTACTACACTATACATGTTGCTAGGGGTTGGGTGGGTGGCCTAATGGTTAAGGTGTTTACCTTAAAAACACAAGGTGCAGGGTTTGAGTCTCACAAGGGATAATTGGCTAGGCTTAAAATGGCTCGCAAGGGCTGTTAGCTTAGTACTAAACTATGAACCTATGAACCTATGAACCTAGATACGCACCTATATCCTGTAACACACATATGACCGAGGCCATGGTACAGGCATACACACACACACATATCAGACATACATACCAGACACATAGGTATGGAAACACAGGTGACCTTTACCTGTGTACCTTATAGTACTGTGTGTCAGTAGTTACGAGACCGTATGCCTGAAGTATGTAATATGTGCGGACTACAGGGAACACACGGAACAGTGGTTCCAATCAATGTGGATGTACACCATACTGTGCTGTTTAGGCATACAGCCTCAGGTAGTACTGCAGTTCATACAGGGGTTGGATTTGCCAGCAGTAACACTCAATAAGCATGCATGTACTGCTTTGGCCTACAATGGGCACCCCAGTCGACAACAAGGGGACTATGTCAGAACGTATGGCATACTGCTTTTTCAGCCTAGCAATTGTATACACATCTTTTGCTGGGATCACAACTAGGACACATAATACCATGACAGAAACAGTTTCCCACTAAGCTATCACACATAAACCAAACTCTGACACATTCACCAACACATTCACCATCACACTCAGTCAAACTCACATAGCAATTATTGCAACAAGTACATGTGGGTGTGTATCACTTCATACGTAGGTAAGAGGCTATTGGCACTAGGGCCTATAGAAGCCTAGCCATACGCTACTCTGGCCTTTGACACACAGGTCATTGCATTTCACATGGCCCAGTCAAGCAGAGATACAGAGATGAATGCCTGGGTGTATTCACTATCTCCCATACCATCTTCGTGATTATTTATGACGACTGCTAATTAAAAGCTTTGTTTGCTATGAATAGTTGGTTTGTTCCAGAGTATGGGATGTCTCTGAGATGGGAATCTATCCCTCCAGCATGTGCTGTTTATTGTGGTCAGAAGGTTTGGGTCCCTAGAGCGTGTAGCATGTACAGATTGTGATCTGTTTACGTGCAGCATGTCCGACAGCTCTGGTTTTTACATAGCTTAGTATGTTAGGCAGAGGTCACCTCTGGGTAGGTGGTATGCGACACAGTGTAGTTGTGGGTTTGTGAGATGGTCTGCATAGGGCATCTGTTTGAGGCTGGTATTACTCTTTGTGAGGTATGTCTTTGTCATTTCCAGTTGCTGTGGATGTCTTGTGAGGTACATATCACGTGGGGCATTATACCCTATAATGGGCTTTATGTGTGATGAGTAGAGGGGAACACTGACCTATATTTCCCTGGATGACACACCTTTTGTGATGAGGTGTGGCAGGTAGACAGATTACATGACTAGTGTGTCACTGTGATTATCGAAGAGGGGACTACAGTCCACCTGTGTCCCATGGTCTCTTGTCACACTTTCAGTGTTAGGTAGGCTACCACCTATGTGGTAGCTCATGGGTACGGAGATTTTGCCAGAAGGGATGCCAATGCAGTTTCAACATTGAGCTTGAGTCCATGGCTTTGTCACCAGCCATCTGTCACAGTAAATATGACCCTGTCTCTCTCGCTCACACTCTCTCTCTCTCTACATATATATATATATATATATATATATATATATATATATATATATATACATACACACACATAAATATAAATATACATTGGTGTACATATAGATATCCATATAGGCACATATACGGTCCACCTTTCATGGTGGGAATATCAATTAGGCGAAGGTTGTGAGGTATACTGTTATGTACTAATATTGCACAGTGGTGTGCAGAATGCATTGAAGGTGTTCTTAGCACATGTAGCTTTAGCAGGCCTCACTGCCTGCAACACTGCAAACCTGACAATTCATACCCACAGCATTTAACCACCACATGTCATATACCAGCACTGTATGCTGTCTTGTTTGCCACACACTACAACCTACATAGAAGTATGCACATAACAACCTTCACCAACATATATATGGCCACCCTTCACAAACAGTTGCAGTATGTCCCTTGCTCTATGCACATGTGCAGATGCTAATATATCTGACATAGACAGATCTCTCCATATGTGTGTGTGCCATACACACACAAGGTCCACACTGTTGTAAGTCCATGGACCTCACAGCTGACTTGCTGGGCCTTGCTGCAACATGAACAAGTGTCACATGTGAGCACACAGTAATATTAGAGGGTGTATTTATAGCTGCAAATGCTAGATTAGCTTACTAGCCTGGTACAGCTGTTGCCAATGCTAAGCTACATGTTAATATGACTATCATGCATTTGTTACTCTGTCACATCCTTGTTTATATAACTGTATGCACTACTCCTCCAAACAGCCATTGTCCACACTACTGTACAGAACAGAGATAACATGGATCAGATGTTTGACATTTAATGCTGAACTACATATATCACAGTCATATCCCACTGCACACACCTACACACTGATTTCTCCATGGCAGTAGTTATGCAGGGCATCTGTGCATAGATACGTACTGCTGTCACATATGGATGATTCAAAGTATGTAAAGTACTCTTCTAAAACATCTACTACATGCCAGTAAATACATATCAGTTACATACCTTGTATGGGTTTGTATTATTACGTTCTGTGTGTAGTAATACATGTTATATATATATATATATATATATATATATATATATATATATATATATATATATATATATATATATGTTTCTTTTTTATGTTGATTTTTTTTTGCTGTTGCTGTGGCTGTTGCTGTTGTTGTTGCCGGTGTCTGTCTGTCTGTCTGTGTGTGTCTCTGTGTCTCTCTTTCTTGCTTTCTTGCTTTCTCTCTCTCTCTCTCTCTCTCTGTCTCCATGGCTGCAATGAAATGATTGCATGTGTGGACAGCAAGTACAGCCTGCTTTTAGAGGTATCTGCACATGTGCATGTGATGGCCTCTGCACCAATTGATGACCACCATTTGGTAATTGCATGCAGCCTGCTGTGTGGTAATTGCAGTACTCACTGTCATTGCAACCCAATGCTATAAATTGCTAGGTCAGGTAGGCGTAGGCCTTTCAGCTTTCCAAAGTGGGGCCCATGCTTGTTTGCTGTGGACACCATAGTGTAGGTCGGAAGGTTGGTATACTTCGTCTAAATGTTGCTAAGGGTGTAGCCAGTTATTTGTATGTTGTACTCAGACCTGAATGTTGCCTCTTCCAGTACACAGTTGACAGTGTAGAATTATACTTACCCCTAGAAATGCTAACACAAGATACATGGGAGTATGGAGTTTCTTTACATTTACAATGTGCTGCCATACATATGTAGTTATTGAGATGTTACCATTTGGCACATGAACTGTTTGGGAACATCTATACTGTGGATATTAATGTACTCACTTCTGCAGTGTTTGTGGTTTTTATTTTGTTGACATTATCACAGGATGCTCATGAAACTGGACAATTCCAGTACTGAGTATGCCTACCTACATCCTTGCTGTACCTTGAACACACTGGTATTTTGTACATTTGTGTGGGGATTGTCCTGCTATGATACTGTGTGGGGGTTGTGAAGTGCTGCTGTAACAGTATTTACTGCTAGAATGTCTGGTTCTGTTATCACAGTCATGTAATGCAATTCCACAACAACTGCTGGTATAGTTCCACAGAACAGGTTTTGTGTTATGGTTTTCTTACCTTTCCTTTATATTCACACATTCTGATGCATGATATATATATTTCAGCAACATCTTACTGTATATCTACTGTGGCCTACTGGTACTTCATGCAGTCTAGTGTCTCTGGGGTTCGAGACTGGCAGTGGTGTTTTATTTTGCTGCTGAGCAGAACAAGGCCCCTCATATGCAGGGTGACTAAGGCACTTTTAAGCAGTTGTAAGCAGGTTTGCACGGATTTGCGCGACGCTTAGCAATACTAAGCTAAGCGCACACATGCGCAAACTCGCTAAAGCCTGCTTACTACTGCTTAAAAGTGCTTACTCCCGCTAACCCCCTCGCTCATTTCTTTGAAAGAAAAGAAAATGGGGAGATAGGAAAGTGGTGAAAAAGGGGCACAGAGAGGGAAAGACAGTAGGGAAAACAGTTCGGGGATGTGCAGGACGGGTGTAGGGAAGGTCCATAGCTGCCCATTTCTTTAACAGCAACAGCTATGCATATACTTGTAATTTGGAGGGAATTTTGAAACCTTACACCCCTGAGGGAGGGGTGAGGACAACGAAGTATGTTGTACTGCCAATTGAATTTCAGTGTCTGTGTCCGGCGGACATTTGTGTAAAATGGGCAGCTATGTATGGGGTGTAATTTTTTAGCGGGAGCAGATTGCCCATTTTTTTTTCAGGTGAGAGTGGAATGTGAGGTAGGGGAAGTAGGTATGTTGTGGGAGGTAGGCTGGGGAGGTAAACAGACAAGACAAACAAGATACATACAGGGGCAGAATATGACACATGAGGTGGGTGAGCACAATTGATGGGGAAGGATGTTTGGAAATCGCAAGCCCATGAGCCCACAGATGGTAACAGTGGAACTGAGATCCCCACCCATGGGCAGTCACCACTGCACCTTCACTGCCCGGAGGGTGGCTGTGCTGGAGGCTGCGTAGGAGGGGCAGGCTCACCCGTGAGTCACGCCACTCTTGCCTCGAGCTGGCGTAGGGGATCAGCAACTGAACGCTGGATTTCCCTATGCACCACAGCCCGGACCCTTCGGAGGGTGACAGGTGGCCCTCCTTCGTCCACGCTTGCACGGGGTGAATGAGCCCCATCCCCTGCAGCGCTTCCACCCAAAGGTGGCACAGGACCAACGGAGGAGGGGGGCCCGGGCTGGGCACCGGACCTGCTCGTGCAAGGTGCAATCGCCAGCTGAGGAGGGACAGGTGGTTCTGCTGGGACCAGCCTTCCCATACGTTCTCTGTTTAGGTGCATTTAATGACAACATACACAACAGCAGTCCAAATTAGTTGTAACAGCATGCAGTAATATTCCCAGTAACCCAACACACCAGGGTTCCAACAGTTGAACAGCAAGCATAACACATGCATATATTGAACGACAGTGGACATTCCAACAGCATGCAGGAATGAGTGGTGGCAACAGGCCACCAAGATTGTGGTGTTTGAACAGGGCACATGCGTCAAAGTAAATGCAGATATTTATTGAACAATAGAACATATGTCCCAACAAATGTTTTGAGATTAGACATACCCACTGAGGTGTGGAATTGCATTGTTTATGCACATACAGTAGGGTGTAAAAAGATACCTCCATTAACATCTTATATGTACTTATAATTTACACTACATTCCTATTGACTGCAGGTGTATATCCCCTACATGTCTTATTGCACTAGGCAACGCGCATTAGGTTGTGCAATGGGTTTGGCTAGTTCATTTAATACCTGACCTATATCTGACATACTAACTGTCCAGGATGCAGATGTTACTGCTATGTATTTATATATTTTATTTATAGTTATATATCTACATATCTGGATGTATTCACGTGACATTTTCACTTATATTTCTACAGCCCCCTACATTTCTAGCAGCACACTCACATTTCTGGGGAACACATTAACAAGCTACTCATGTGCCAGATTTACCTATGCATGCCAGCCATTAAACAACTGTTGAGGACTGTATATATGCTTCACAGCTACTGGCACTCCCTTCATCCACTTTATATGGGACTGCCCAACTGTGGGTTGACAGCGCTTAATACAACAGTACTATTTATATAATGCAAGAGTACAACAACATTTCAAAGTAAGTGACACGGACACACTCCAGGTATTATACCTTTATTAATTACATTACACACTTTTCTAGAGGCTCTCTCATTTATTTGATATTACAGTGCATGCAGAAGACTTATTCAAGACGTATTATACCTTTATTAATGGGTTACAACACTCTTTTTTCAGGCTTGCTCACTTATTTTATATAACAGTACATGCAGAGATATTATTCAGGACTTATTATACCTTTATTAATGGGTTACAACACTCTTTTTCTGGCTCTCTTACTTATTTTATACAACAGTACATGCAAAGAAATTATTCAGGGCATTTCATGCCTTTAATATTGGGCTACAACACTTTTTTTCAGGCTGTCTCTCTCTTATTTTATATAACAATACATGCAGAATAATTACTTACCTGCCTGGTGGCGCAGCCTTAGCAGCCTATCTGCATAGGTTTGCTGATTCGCAGCATCTACACCTACAGCTGTGAAGTAAATGAAGGGATATTGAGACATACCTGTCCATTATATAGACTACAATAGCTATTCTTGCATACTCCATTCCATGGATACCTACTCAGTAGTGGGGCATTCTCATTTCCATGGGCCTCCTGTATCCACTGGTTCAGTTGGTTCTGCTTCCGTCTCTTCAGGTCTGCATGGTGGTGTCTGACCTGCTCACCAGTCTGAGGGATGCCTGTGGCACTGGTGAGATCATGTGCTAGATGGTTCCATGCCTCCGCTTTGTACTCCATGCCTTGGAACTGGCTCTGCAGGAGTCTTGCATCATGACGATGGACAAGGAGCCAAACCATCAGTTTTAACTCCTCAATGCCCCACCGTTGCGCTCGAAAATGAGAGCCCTCTCCAGCACCAGCCATTCTGTCTGCAGATGGGAGCTACAACCAGTTATGGGGATTATTCCCACCTATGGGGCTTAAATATGGCTCATTTCCCACACTTATTTGTGATTGGCCGGTTTTGAAAATTCTCAGCTGAATGCAAACCTGCTTAGCACTGAGTAAACTTTCATTAATATGTATATGTATGTTGAGAGTGCATGAACAGCGAAAGCTGTCATGACTTAGTGGTTCTGTACTTTGATTATGATGCACAGTATTCCGGGTTCGAAGCCTGTCATTACTTTTTATTTTACTACTGGCCTGACCAGCTAGGAGGTGTGGCTATGTTTAGCCGACTTTGCTCTACTTTGCCCAACGTTGCTCTATGTTGCTCTACGTTGCCTGACGTTGCCCAACGTTGTGCTAGTTTGCGCTGTGCGCAGCTCTGCACAAACATGTTTTTGTATGTGCTAGTTGGCACGATGCGCAGCTATGTGCAAAGCCATTGCGCTAGTTAAAGCGGTGCTTAGCTATGGGCAATTATATTGCGCTAGTTAAAGCAGTGCTTAGCTATGGGCAATTATTCTTAAATGTGCTTAATACTGGTAAATGTTGCTTAGCAGTGCTTCACATTGCTTAACATAGGTTACTTATGCATTCATTAGTATGCATGATCGTTTCACCTTCTTATATATATTTAAAATATCATTCACTACTACATAGGCTATTTAAATGCATTTTAATAGGATTTAAAAGGTAAATGTCAGGAATTATTTTTATGCACAGATTTCCTAATGAAAATGGAAAGGGGAGTGGTGGGACTCGAACCGGGAATGCCTCCTCTTTGTGCGAAGGCTCTACCACTACGCTATTGCAATTTGGCTTAATTTGCATATTAGTAGTTTATTATCCTCTTCGATGTCTACACTGCTTACTGTAGCTAAGCAATGGGCACACCCGCGCACACACGCGCAAATACAGACAGCTATTTTGAGAATAATAAAAAAAAATAGTTTTAACTTTTATTTCATTTGTACAGGGGTTTTGAATGTGGGGGAGTGTAGTGTTGGGGGTATACACATTTCAACAGACTCGCTCATATCTGCTGACATTTGCAGATTTAGGCACTTGCAGGGGCATGGATATTTGGACTGCTCGGCAGTCTGACACGCCCCCTGCACTCCTACATGCTCCATGTTAGCCTGGGAGTTGAGTCAGTGCACCCTCATGCATATGCATGACGTGGTGACGTCTAACTCTTAGACGGCAGTCTCCGAGTAGATCTTCATTCATCCAATACGGAGGATTACTGAATCCCCCCTTCAGTCTTCTATTTTCAAGGAATAAATTGTTTTGTTTCAGATGAAATTCAGTGTTGTTCTCATTTTCAAGTAATGTTCCATCAAAATCAGACATTGTCTCTTCTATATAAAAGATTTGTGATGATTGTTGTTTAAGAGAGTCACTCAGCACTTCAACTTATTTTTATATTCCTCTTTAAAATTGTCCATTTAGCTTTCTAATTTATCTTTCATAACTTGCAGATGTTACATAGTATAGCCTGTATGTCTTTTCCATAGTACTGGACATTGGGCTTAGAGTGGCTCATTCTGAGACAATTAGTACTTTCTAGGTTTCTTGACAGGAAAAAGCAATTAAAAGAGTTTCAAGCTTATTTATGTTTTGTAGTAATCTTTTAGCAGATGTTCAAGTATAAATCTGTCAAGTTTTGAAATGTTCTATTTGAGTTTTTTTTTGTAAAAATCCTGTCAGAGATTTTAAAATGAAGCAGAGCTAAAAAACAGTGCTGTTAACTACTCACCATCTTGGCTATGCCATCAACAGACAATTTTCTAACTGTGATGTCCAAGCAAAACTCTTCACTATATCTGGATTGCTGTGATGACACAGTGCAAAACAAATAAAAAACAAATTAAAAAATCATGAAGGTTTTAATCTTTGTGTGGTTTAACTGTCATACAATAGTAAGGTCAGTGCAAGGGAAAGTTTAACAGTAGCACAATGCATGTTTTATTACACCTTTCTTTACAATCCTGCGAGTAAAACTAATACTATTGTCACTTAACCCTCAGCACTGTACAGATGATGATGATTATTATGTGTTACTTTCTAATGCAAGCAGCATCTGTTGAGAATAAGTATAACAGTCCAATGTACAGAGTCACTTGACCGTGCATCACACAACATCGCCAATAGCAGACATAAAATCCCTGTTAAATATGGTAAATATGAGGTTCTCATGCAGCAGTCACTTTCCAGAGCAATGCTGTCATTGTTATATTCAAAAACACAATAAAGAGGCAATGACACAATCAAAAAGTAAAGCAGAACTCTTCCTTTTGGTATCAGTGTACTCATTATACTGTGCTGTGCTCCATGAGGTGAAACACTACACCCATGCATACTGCTGTACGCAGTCATTGGAATTACTGCTTACAATCTGGACAAAACACCACTCACACAAACAGCAGCGCTATTCCACCACTGCTAAACCTAGACATTATCTCTGTATAAGTTCACATATCAACATATCAGATAGTGTGTTTAATTTAGTATCTTTAACATTTTCTATGCCTTTTGTATAAATCACATAGCTAACAGCTGACAGTTAATCATGACAGTGGAATTATTCTGATACATATCACAATATACTATATAATAAAAATAAATAATTTCTAAGAAAGTATGAGGAAAAAAATGTCTGACATGAGTGTAAGTGGTCTATGCACCACACAGCATGGGTTGCAAGTAATACTGCATGCATCAAGTATTTTCTTTGTGATTTTTGTTGTTTTGCTAAGTGAATGTCATGGCCCATAGTTGTGGACTAGATGACATGTCTTTGCCTGTGCAGTCATGTAGTATACACAAGCCTGCCGCATGCTGCATGGGATCTTGTACTACTATCATTGGCTATCATCACTGATATTAGGAACAATAGCAGGATCTAAACTGTCATCATGGATCATTTACACAAACGACTAATGCATTATCATATTGTGCAGAATGCAACACGTAGTCAACATCCTGAATGCAGCAGCTGGGAAATACTAAAGAGTATATAGAAATAGGGACAGAACAGTTGAAAGAGCTGCTAGGAGGAGTAGAAGAAACATTGAAAAAGTATCAGTTATGACACATAGATGGAGTGGGGCATCCAGCTCAGACAATGAGTAAGGTTTGGGGTGGTGAATTTAGATTGTAAAAGTCACAGATATGAGGGATACAGATGTGAGGCAAGAATTGAAGGACTGACAGCCACTGTGGAGACAGAAAAGACTGTTTTAATTATGGTGACTCATTTACCAAGAGGATTTAGAGCCATGGTAATGGAGACCAGGCTACAAGAAAGGTCACATGAACATTTATACTCAATAAGGCAGGAGAGATGGTGAACAGCATGGGCAGCAAGAGGTCACACCAAGTTGTAAGGATGAGAGCAATTTATCTTGCTTTTAGACATCACTGACTTATCAGATGAGACAGCTGAAGTGGAATGTGATAACATTAATGGCCAAAAAGGTAGGAGAGAAATGTCAGAGTGAGGAGATGACAATAGCATACCTTGGAAAGGAGACTTTTTATGATATTAGACTTCTCATTAATGTAAAGATTCTTGGAAAAAATGAAAAAATGTAAAGAATAGATTTTATCTATTCAAAGCGTTTTGATTAAAGAAAGATTAAATATTTAATTATAAGTAGACTTTAAACAGGAAGCTGCGATTCAAAATTATTTAAAAACTTTGTGACACAGTGAATAAGATCAAGAAAAAAATATGATTACTGTGATGTTTGAGTTGGTGGTTGGGAAAATGATATTGCATTATCTGTTAAAAATAATGTCATCAAGCATTAGCCAGATATGTTAAACAGTAATGGTGCTAAAGGCATTCTAATTTATTTGGGGTAACCCAAACCTTTTTTTTATATGTTTCTGATAGACATTTAGTGAACATATGTTCACTATTCCCAGGACTGATCGGACAAAAAAAAAGGGCGGGGGTATAGCTGTTATGTTCAGGAATACCTTGAATATTATAAGGAACCCACTACAACCTCCTAAAGTCTCAAATATAGAACTTATTGCCCTTAAGATATGCCTAAACACCCAGAAATGCATTAACCTTATAGGAATCTATATCCCACCAGGGAAGAACACTGAAAACCTGGAACAAACACTCTGCTGGTTGTCCACCAATTACCCCCAAGAAACCATAGTACTTGGTGATGTCAATATAGACTGGTCTCACTGCTCAGCCCACATAGCGCCACATCCTATTAACTTACATGGTTTCTCCCAAAACATTCTATCCCCAACTAGAATTGGCAATACCCAGCAAAAAGAGAGCACTATTGACTGGATACTTACCAACAAGGGTCCTCATAATTATACCTCTGGGACCCTCCCAAACGACCTCAGTGACCACCTTATTACTTATATCATTAAACATAAATGCCCAACTACTAGCCCCCCCATATACAGACTAGTCAGAAACCCAAAGAAATTTGACCCACAACTATTCCGTGCAGAACTCAAGTCCTGTAACTGGTCTATCCTAAAAAACCTACCCCTCCAGGAGAGCGTTTCCTACTTTAATGACATGTTCCTTAACATACTTGACTCTCATGCCCCCAGACGTCTGATTAGATCCAAGGAACGGATAGCCCCCTGGCTAACTAGTCATACTAAAACCAAAATTAAACTCCGGAACCAGGCCTGGGATAAATGGAGAGCTACTAAAACCCCCCTTGATCGCATCAAATTTCAACAGCTTAGGAACACCACTAAATCAGCCATTACCCAGGACAAAAAACAGTACTTCTGCCACCTTCAGAATAAGCACCAGCATAATCCAAAGAAGTTCTGGGCAGGATTTAATAACCTTCTCCATCCAGGTAAATCCACCACCCCCACCCCTAAGAAACTAATTGGGAAAGACCCAGAAGATATAGCCAACACCTTTAACTCTTTTTTTACTGAGACCATCCAGTCTCTAGCTAGTCAGTTAACTACCTCCTCAACTCCCTCCTAGCATAAGAATAACTCTGCTCCTCCCTCCTTTAGCCTAGAACCGGTTTCCACCGCCTATATTTGCACCCTCTTAAAAAAACTGAAACCAACTACCCTAGCAGCAGATCACCTCCCAGTGGAATACTTACAAATTGCGTCTGACACAATCGCCTATCCCATATCAATCCTGATAAACAGGACTATAACTGAATCCACCATTCCCTCTATTTGGAAAGTTTCTTACATTATCCCTCTTCATAAAGGTGGTAACTCCACGGAAACTTCCAACTACAGACCAATAGCAATACTGTCTCCTCTAGCTAAAATTATGGAAAGATGTGTTCACAAACAACTACTACACTATCTAACCCTTCATAATCTCCTGTCTAACTGCCAGCATGGCTTTCGCCCTCATCAAAGTACAACCACTTCTCTACTCTCCTTCATTGACTCCATCAATAATAACCGCAATAACAAACTAATATCCTCCGCCCTCTTTCTGGATCTATCAAAAGCCTTCGACATGGTTAATCACCAGCTCCTCCTCTCCACCCTAGAAAGCCTACATCTTGACAACCTAGCCCTAAGCTGGTTCAAGGCTTATCTCACTGGTAGGCTACAAGCTGTCCAGTGGCAAAACAGACTATCTGACCTGCTCCCAAACACCATTGGTGTTCCTCAGGGCTCGATACTTGGTCCCCTTCTTTTTTCCATCTTCATTAATGATCTCCACTCTGTCATCCCTAAAGCCACCTGCATTCAATACGCGGATGACTCAACCCTGATCTGTTCTGACGTCTCTCTCTCAAAACTACAAACAACTACTCAGCATTGTTTTACTATAGTTGAAAAATGGTTCTCCGATCTGAAACTCATACTCAATCCATCAAAAACCAAACTGCTTCTATTTTTCCCCACCATAACCACACCACTAGATAAAGAACTTCCTATTCCAAATAATATCTCCTTTCATGTTGAATCCATCAATGGCACTATCATTGACCCTGTCTCTAGCACCAAACTATTAGGTGTCACCATTGACCACAAACTCAAATTTGACTTTCACATCAGCCACACCATTAAAACTGTTAACAAGAAACTCGGGTCCCTGTATAGAATAAAAAACTACTTTACTCCTAATACCAAACTCACTATCGCTCGCACCCATCTCCTCTCCACCCTCTTGTACGCCTCCCCAGTACTCTCTTTTCTCAAAAAGCGTGAACTCAATATGCTTACTGTTGCCTATAATCACATTGCCAGATTTATTACAGGAACTCCATATCGAACTCACCACTGCCTTAACCTTAAGAAAATTGGCTGGTTAGAATTGCCCAACCTTCTCAAACTTAACCAACTCACTGAAGCTTTTAAAATAATAAACCACCCAGATAGAACTCCATCACTGAGCAGTATATTGATCCCCTATACCAACCTTAACTGCCTTCGATCGTCAAACAGTGTTCAAATACTCACCATTAAAGCAAAGAATATGGGCGGCGATGCTCTTTATGCTAATTCCATTGGAAAGCCTTGGAATTCCCTTCCAAACCACATAAGAAATATGACTTCACTTAATCAATTCAAAAATAATCTCAAAGAATATCTTAAGTCACACTGGCTGTGTCCCTGTACTGAACCAGACTAACCTTGCAACTCGCTCCTCTCAATCCTCCACCCCCTCTCAGACTTAAATTCCTTTAATTCTGGCCCCACTATGTTATCATCTCAACCTTATATTTGAATATTTGAATGTTCTATAATCAAAATGTATAGCCTGCTGTAATTTTTTTTTCTCATCCTATGTTAATCCTACCTCTTATGCGTGTAAATGTACAATGTCATGTCATTATGTTGGAGCTTTTCTCCCCGGGCCTCTACTGAAAAAGGACATGTATCCAGCTGGACTAGCCCGGTCAACAAATGTAAAATAAAAAAAAAAATAAATAAATAAATAAAAATAAAACATGTGATAAGCATAAATGCCAGCCGTGTTGCAGAGATATTGATAAGGTGGATCACGTGACTATTAATGTCATCAGGTCAAGAAGTGGTGAGAAAGGAAATGAGTAAGATTATTTGGAGGAGGACAGTGAGGAAGGGAGAACAAAAGAAAAAAAAGATAATGGTGAACAGGGAAATTAATATAAAGTAGAGAGTGAGTCGTTAATGATGGTGGGGAGGACGGTTAGTGGGCAAGATTTTAATAATATCTCTCCAGGAAATACGTTCGATGCATTAAAATTAGACATGTTAGATACTAAAAATGAAGAAGAGGTAAGGATGGTTAAGATCAAATAATCTATTGGTGGAAGGGACAAAGACAGAAAAAGGGAGTTAGGAGGTATAGGCATAAACGTTAGAAAAAATGTAAGGGGTGACTTTTCATTTATCTACTTAAATGTAAATAGTGTGAATAATGATTTCAGAAGAATATGTTCTAGTCTGTGATGTCAGGATGTTGCTTGTAATATAATGAATCTATTAAATATCAGACATCTAAGTATAAAGAACTAAAAGCAATTTTAGGATGCATGAAGGACAGAGTTTTTTTTATTTTGAAATAGATAAGTCTTCTGTTTTGGCAGTAGTCTTCAAGAATATTAAAGTACTGGATGTTATTACAATTTAGGTAAGTAGGGCAGTTGTGTTAAATTTAGGTCTGAACTATGTTCACATTAGAATAATTATGATTTATGCTAATAGTAATGTGAAAAAGGAGGGAAGGAATTACTTTAGCAAATTGTATTGAATGTTTTATGTATGTGCATAGTGTTTTTACAAATGATTTAAACTGTAATCTTACAGAAAATGATTCACAGGATGTAATTAGATGTATGGGATAATTGGTAAGATATGGAAATTTACAGACAGGCAAATAAAAAAATACATATTCTGAAGTTTAATATTAAAACAAAGATTGACTTTGCTCTGTTTTATGATTCCTTAAAAGAATTGTCAGGGCAGGCGTAAAACTGCAGCCTTTTCAGATTATTTAGCCATTTGGGACATGTTTGGTGAGCATTTTGAGCAGTACAAAATAGGGGGGGGGGTACTATCTCCTGAGTGTGTCATCCTTCAGAAGAGATGTTAAACTGAGGTCCTTTCTACCTGATTTGATGGCAGCTCAGGTGGATGTAAAAGGAGCCATGGTACCTATTGAAAAGAGTAGGGAACGTTTCCCAATGCCCTGGCTGCTGCACTAGTTGGGTACCCTCGTATGAGTGCAGCTATGTGCGCTATAGTGCCATATGGCCCTTTTCTAGTTATAATTAGTGCCTTCACTGGTATTCATGACTACAGAACTGGGCCTCCTCTGAGCAGATACTCAATGATTTCTATGAATCCCATCAATGGATTTCACCAAAACTTCAGTTTTATAAAAAAAATATTGTTTCACAGAAAGCTGCGCTAGCTAACATAGCTTTCAGTACACACCTATAACCTGACAGTGATTGGGTTACATTTCCAAAGGCCTATGATCCTTAAAGATTAAATAGATATGACTAGTTGTGGCTTTCAATGAGAATATAAATGCTAACTAGTTTATAGTAGAATAGTTATATCTTTGATACCTTGCAAACAAGTAATATTATACATTTGAAGATGAATCTCTTTAAATAAATATTCTTACAAAGGAAGAAAGATAAAACTACTGTTTAAGTTATTATTCAAGTTTGGTTTGAATGTTATGTAAACATTAATATTTCTTCTAATCTGTCCTGCACATGTCCTGCTCTACATATGCAGAATGCCTATTTTATATTCTGATTTGTTTTCATTATTTCATATCAAACTAGATAAAATGTAAACAAGTTTCTATGTATGGAACATCAAGCCTTGACTTTGCTTCCCCTATATATTTCAAACAATGTAAAAAATATTTTTCCTTGGAAAAAAAATTATACTGTTTAGTTAAATCTGGTACAAGTGGTGTTTAAATGATAGTTTTAAACTGTTCCCCATTGCTGGAGCCTGTTCTACAGTTGGGCTTTTAATAACATTTTCCTTCTAACTATTCCAAAAAAAGGAGTGCTATTTATTTGACATGCTCTTGAAGTAAAGTGCCAGCTACATTTAAATTCTGAATTTAATTCCTTCAGAAATACTTTGGCAAATATGCTCAAAGATGATTCAGTTCTTCTGTTGACCACTGGAAAACTTTAGTTTCTCAAACACAGATCATGTTATTTTCGGTTCCACACCATTCCTCTCATCTGTACCTTATAGATCTATTTAGAAATCCTACCCTGGTGGCTTCTGGACTTTCAAGTTACTTTGCATTTTTATGCATCATAGGAGTGCACAGAAATCTTTTTGCTTTTAAATGTACCACAGACAAAGCCAGCAGTAAGGTTTCTTGCCAAGACTCATACTCTGATTTAGCACTGAGGGCAGATACAGTACTTATTCACCACTAATTCGGGACAATAGGATTAGCAGCTGTAAAGAATTAGGTATGCGGTGGATAACTTTTTGTACCACTTTGTGTTTCATGTTGCTATGATTTGAAGTGGCCTGAAATGCAAAGACTTCCTCTACTGCTAGCAGACACTTTCTTTAAATCAAGCTTTCAAAAAGTAAGTGGTGGCCGTATGGACAATTATTGACAATTTTGCTTTCTACTGCTTCTGTATTCTCCTCCTTGTCACACATTCTAAGAAGAGTCCTGAAAGGACATAAAAGCTCTCCTAATGCCACATAACTGAAGTGTACAGGGCAGAGTATTGTGTCAAAACAATATAGAGAACAGATCAAATGTTGAGTTTCTCCTGTTTGCTGTGTTCTTTGCACATATTATCTAATTGTTACATAAAAATACTACTTTGTATTTCATACATAGTAATAAGCACGTATTAAAATTAGGATTGCCACTGTGCCAAAGGTGCAGGAATAAACTTTTCAATACATGCTTCTCAAACAATTGCCACAGGTCAAATCGTACAGTCTGGCTTTTCATAAATTAGCAGACTTTATATGAATGCTGCAATAAGTGCTTTGCATTCTTTAGAATAAGAATGCATTTGTTAAAATGCCTTGGCTGTCAATTTCTTTTTCTAATGGGCCACTCATTAGTGCTACATAACCAAGAATCATATCAGATTATAATGTTAAGAAAATGGAAGCTGCTATTTGTTTGCTTTTATGTTTGGTACCCCTCTACAAGTTGCTTGGAAAAGGTGCCCTGCTATCCTTACCCTTGT
The DNA here is from genome assembly GCF_019279795.1 of Protopterus annectens. NCBI lineage: Eukaryota > Metazoa > Chordata > Ceratodontiformes > Protopteridae > Protopterus > Protopterus annectens. The sequence continues at coordinate 313,640,849 of NC_056733.1, forward strand.
TATAATACTAAAGAATTTCTAAGTTAAAATGGTTTAACTTAGATTTTTGAAAAGTAAGTGCTGTTTTTTCCAGAAATGTAGTCCATGGTTTGAATAGTAGAACAGAAAGCCTTACTTATGAGTCTTGCTTAGTTCTCTCGTGAGGATATACCTCTCAACTACATTTCATTATGAGGAACATTGCTCATTTTGAGTCTTAAAAATTCCATGTTCCATGCTGCTGCATACTGAAAAGACCTGGTGTGCATTCATTGTTATTTTTATCAAATATTCATAACAAGTAATTTTGAAACATATCTGTTCAATAACAGAAGTTCTTATAAGCATGAGTTAATAGTTTTAATCTTGCTGTGTGCTGCCTAGTTAAATTTGGTACTGTTTTATATTTTGCTCATTTTTGCACATTATGGGAGGTCGTATTCTTCTTTTTCCCAATATGGATGAAGGAGAGGTTTAAAAATGTGAGAATGATCATGCATGGGACACTGAGCTGGGTTAGTTGAGCCCAATGCCTTGTTAATACTTCTGTTGAAAACAATCACCCAGATAATTTCTTATTTCAGATTCAGAGGTAGACTGATTATGCTAGGGCCACATTGTAGGAGGAGACTGCAGTTAAGAAGTGACTGAACGAGCACTATGCCATCTCACTATTACTCTGTGATTGTCCTAGCCCATGCTACCTGTGTGTAGTGTATGCAGCAGTTTACCTTGCACACAACTGAATTAGACAAAAAATAAAACAAAAATGTATATGAAGTACTCCCCTTCTAAATAATTATTACATAAACCAGAAAATATAGGACTCAAAATCCGCTAGAACCCAATATTCCCACTGTATATTTGAAAATGATAAGTGCTATTGTTGGACCTGAGAAAATATAAGTGTAAATGCAGGAACATACATACCAAGTCCGAAACTGCTGTGATGTTGAGCATTCCCTTTTCTTTGAAGCACAACTGTCTTAGAGCTAATAAATATAAGGAGTAGGGGTGTATGTGTTTGTGGGGTGCACTTTTCCAACGCCAAGGGTGCAGATAATTTTTTTTAATGTATAGCAGTGACTTTTGCTGTTTGCTGTCACTTCCCTTGTATTACACTTAAAGGTTTTTGTCATGGAAATTGCACTATTGAGTCTCAAACTTCTGATAGGGCACCTAGATGCTGATGATGAACTATATAGTAAGCAATTTCTGCCTTCAGCAACTAGCAGTCCATCTGATATAGGAGGCAGGCACCAGGCAGAAGTGAACAGAATGCTACTGCAGCAAAAGAATGCTGTTAGAATTGAGCAGCTATATAAGGTTTAATAAGAGATTTATGCATGTTTTATGCATGTTAAAATAACACAATTCTTTAGCTGGGGTGTAGTAAAACTAAGTAAATAAAAAACAAAAGTAACATATGCTGAAAGAAAGCTGCAAGACAGCTGCATTATTTAGCAGTACTTAAATTCTGTTTTGGGAAATAACTAGTTAACACCATGTTACCTTCAAGGGTATTTGCCACTAGAGGAGTTTGTTTAATGAATCATTTGGTTGCAATACAGTGTTTTTCAGAAAAGAAAGCAACAGCGGTGATACAAGAGTGCTGTTTAATATTTGTGCAAATCTTACTAGCGGTATGAAAATCTAAATTGAATTAGTGCAAAACATTTGCTTTTGATTTGCAACACCACAACAGATTTAATCAAGGCTATTAAGGAAGAGGCAACCAATTTAGCAAAAGATAAAATATTATAATATAATTGCTATGATGTTTTTTTCTGTAAGACTACAAGCTGTATTAACACCTCAGCATTACTGTAAAAAAAAGGTCAAAAGTATAAAAGAAAATGCTATTGTAAAGCCACATACCAATGCACAACATGAGGTAATTGTACATAGCATAGTCAAAAGACTTTTCTTCCTTGGAAACACACCAGTGTGTTGCACTTTAATTAAGAAGAATCAAGATGGCATATAAAAGGAAATTTCCATACTTGTGTAGCTGACCATGGGTTTAGATAACAAGAAAAACCTTCACTTTGAAGTATGATGTAAAATGCTGCTTAGCGTATTGCCTACTGGGTATTTTCAATAATGCTAGTATGAGGTAGTAGGTCACATGCAAGCACAGTATAGACAAGTCAGAGTAGGGGGAAAACCTAGAAGGAATGCCACCAAAGAAGATAGCTCTTTATTTAAATAGAAATGGACTAGCCACCTGGCAGATTGAACATTTGCTGTGGGTGATGGACACCTTTGATGTGACACCCCAACTCCATGTACCAAATGGTAAACGGGGTAGATGCCAATGCCAATGCCACTGATTAACAGATACTTTTAGCAAGTAATAGCTATTGCTAATTTCCAACATTAATTTTTGAACTGTGATATCAGTTCTACATTAAAAGCTGGCAATCCAAAAGTCCTGAAACTTACAAGATCGAGCATAAATGCTCAAATCACTCAAAGAAAAAAAAAAACACAAAACACCTGTTTTTGCAATTGGGCAAGGCCCCCTGCACCCACCAGACTCCTTGATACTTATATATTCCAACTCTGAGCTTATACCATGGTGGAGAAAGGATTAATACCCTGATCTCCACTGTGTCGCAATCCTGCACAGTTCAGCTTCCTGCAAAAAAAGAAAACTATTCTGTTTCTTTTTGCCAGTTTGAGCATACAGGATTCAAGCATTTGGACTGAATCTTGTAAGTTTTGAACCTTTCAGATTTTGAGCTTTTCAAGTGGAACTCTTATATCACATGTTGTGTTGACTTGCGATATGATCATATTGGTGAAATAGTCTTGCCTATTTCCTTTTGTGTGCCATGAACCACACTAGCACCCAAATACTTTTCTGTTAATATAATTCTCCCAGAACTATTGTGTGAAATACATTATGGCTCACAATTGTAATTAATATAATCAGAACTGCACTACATCTGTACTGTGTTTTTTTTTTTTTGCTGCTCCTTCGTCGTGTGGGATGACATTTCTGCATTGCCATCCTGGGATATTTTTGAAACCATAGCTATGGGTTGTCAGGGCCTTTTAGGAGCAGAGACAAAGTTTTGTGTGTCCAATGTAGAAAATGTAATAAAAAAATCCAAAGAGAATAAAAGACACAAAAAATACCCAAGCATTTATAGCACAACCAATTATCATTAATTGCATAATTGCTTTCAATTAAACTAAAAAAACTTTCCAATTACATTCCACATTAATACCTACTGGACTTAAAGTTACATACTTTAAAATAAAAACAGTCTCTTTATACAAAGCCTTTTCTTTACATCCAAATGACATCCCTTTCCACAAATATGTTCTAATACAGTACACTGTATACCTATATTTTCATACCGTAAGAGTAAAAGCATTCAAGATATATTAGTACATGCTAATTTCTCCACTCCTAACTGCAGTATTGCTCCTATGATTAGTATAGTAGACACATTTCCATGTGGAAGATGTAGTGTATGTAAATATGTGTGTAATACATTCAAGTATATTAATGGAATCTCTTTTAAAGCAAACCATAAGTTTTCATGTAATACAGAATGTATCATTTATGCTATAAAATGCCCTTGCAATATGTTCTATGTGGGTGAAAGCAAGAGGGCTTTTAAGCTTAGAATTCAAGAACATGTTAGGGATATTAAAAATGCTAAGTCCGAAAGCCCTCTTGCAATACATTTTGAAAAATATCATAACAAAAGTCCAGATGGTTTGCAGTGTACTGTATTAGAACATATTTCTGGAAAGGGATGTCATTTGGATGTAAAGAAAAGGCTTTGTATAAAGAGACTGTTTTTATTTTAAAGTATGGGACTTTAAGTCCAGTAGGTATTAATATGGAATGTAATTGGAAAGTTTTTTTAGTTTAATTGAAAGCAATTATGCAATTAATGATAATTGGTTGTGCTATAAATGCTTGGGTATTTTCTGTGTCTTTTATTCTCCTTTGAAGGCTCTAAGCCGAGCCACTAGGGATTTTTTTATTAAATTTTCTACATTGGATCCTGGATGTGTCATTTTTCCTGTCTGGCCAGAAGTAGTGGATGTGCTTTGTTGTTGCTACAAAGTTTCTTGTGGCTGACTATACAGAAAATGGATGACCTAGCTCTGCAGTACTTACAAACTGCTCAATAGCTGATCACTTACTCCTTTGGATATGTTAGTTTCTTGATGTTATAGGGCAACCACCATGACTATGTGTAAGCAACCTGTATAGCACAGGAAAGAATTACAGAAAATCTCTGGGTCAGGACAAAATTCATTGAAGAGAGTAATGGCCAGTGAAACAATGTAAGAATCACAGCCATGCTTGAATATGTGGAAGGTTAAACATAAAAGCATAACCAGGCATACTTAGTGTAGTCAAATGCGTACATTTTTCCTGAGCATCCCCTAGAAAGTTCAACACTCAAAAAAGCACTGAATGTTTAGAACCATATAAATAAATATTTACAGTATATAACTATAAAAAGAATGCTTGTGCAAAAGGAATCACCCTCGAAAAATAGCATTTTGTATGCTTAAATGGTAACAGTTGAATATAATGTATAGGTCAGGAGGTATAATTTTGAGAGTTGAGTACATTTTTAAGTTGATAATTGGCTGGTGGGTGCAAAAACACTAAGTTTGAGAACAAAATGAAAATTTATGACTACACTGCTGTTAAAACATGAAGGTATTTCTCAGGCTTTAGATCCTGAATTTGCTGATGGATAAGAGGGATGAGTCAGAGGAAGTAGAAATATATATAGCATTAGAGGCCAGTCATAAGATAAAAAACAACCAAGGTATATAGCTGCCTATATAAGCAACCACAGACCGACTTTTTCATTTTGTTTGTTTAGTTATATGATTCTTTACAGTCCAGACAAAAACACAGCTAGAACAATTATAATACACACAACAGGACAGTATAACTGAATGAATGCAATAATTACTGAGCAATCAGTTACGGTAACTACTATATTCTTCAGCTATGATCAGGTTTTTACACCAGATTACCCTAAAAGCCTTCCAATAAGAAAATATATTTGGAAGGTTGGTATAATGGCTAAGGTGTTTACTTCCCAATCACAAGGTACAGGGCTTGCTTCTCATCTTTGAAAGGAAATTGGCTAGGCTTAAAATTGCCCCCAAGAGCAGCTAGCCTAGTACTAGCCTATGAACGTAAAAACTCATTATCCAGCAAAATGTCATTTTTCATGTTTGAATTTGACAATTCTGTCCCCTAATCAATGCAAGGGTTGGGTGGTTGGTATAATGGTTAAGGTGTATAACTCACAAATGCAAGGTACAGGGTTTGATTCTAATATAAGGGAAGCTGACTAGGCTTAAAATGGCCCACAAAGGCAGCTAGTCTAATATTTGCCTATGAAACTTTAAAGCACACCCTGGTTGCCTGCTGAAAAATGAATATGCTATTGATAGATCCAGCCTAGCCTATGACCTTTCTTTTTGGGATTTTTCTGTGGGTGTGTCAGCTAACATGAGAATGTTTAGTTCTTTTTTAAAAATCATTAGCCACAAGAAGACTGCACCATTTTGGAGACTTGTCCTATTTGAAGCAAATAAATCATCCTCACTGAACAAAAAGTGTATTCCTTCAGATGTCTGTAAAACATGTTTCCAATTAGAAAAAAAAAACTTTATGAAAAGCTATTTTAAAACAGCAGCAGAATCCTAGTGGAAATATAATTCTGAATAGAAAGAGTGATTGCATGAAAAGTGAATTGTTGGGCTTGATTTTTTTTTTGGGGGGGGGTGAATCCAATCAAAACAGTAATAGTTTATAATGTAAAAGAGTATGGTGCTTGAATTTAATGAATTTGGTTGTTTTCTTAGCAAATCAAAAATTTCCCAGTCTATGAAGTTTTAAAGTCTGTTATTTGTCTTTTGCTGGCTCTAGGAAATGCTTTACACGTTAGATATGTCTATTTTTACATTTCTTCCAGTTCCTTAATTTTACCTTTGTTTTGACCACTGTGTGTTAGTCCATTTTAATTCTATGTCATCTGCAAAGTTCAGATAGGACTTTACTTCTCTTCTCTACCCACTGCATATTATTGTCTGTTTGCATCTATGTCTCCCCTTTTACTAGCATTCCTGCTTAACCATACCTAACCCCTTCTCCATTCTCATTGCCTTTAGAATATATGAAGCTGAAACTGACAGTGATATAAATAAAAAGGTGGCATACCCCACCCGCGACTGTTCAACTAGAAACGATCTTTCTTTACTATTCGTCTTCACTAACCTCTCCCAGAAACCAGCTGTAACACATATGAATCTTATCCTCTGTATGCAGATATACAAACAAACATAAAACCATGAATAGAATAATCCAGCATTAGTCCTTTCTACTAGCTCATTTACTTTATTGCTTTACATGCTAGCATTAGAGAAACTGTTGCAATTTCTCCCCATAACAGAACTTGACTGTTTCTTCCAATGATTCCGAAACTTCATCCCATTTTCCTATTATACAAATCTTCACCCTAGGTTCTCTCCATCCAATCTACTCTCATAGGTTCATACAAGGCTATCTGCCCTAGGGCATTTATAAGCCTAGCCAGAATGTGTTTGGCTTTCGCCACCCATTTTAAATTTATTTTGCTATGCCCTTTTTCGAGGTTAGTATACTGTGCCTCTGTCTAACAGTGACACAGAAGTGATACCCGGGGTAAACCTACGATCTCCCATCCACTCATTAAGATTCCTCTTGAAGAGAGTCAATGAGAGACTCTGCCTAACCTGGACTGGGATTTTATTCCAGAGTGAAGGGAGCCTCTGGGTTATGAATATGTCCCTCCAGCATGTCCTATTTATTTCAGTGCTGAGGTTCAAGTCTCTTGAGCGCGTAGTTCGATGGGATTTGGATTTTCTGAGGTGCAGCATGTCCATTAATTCCGGGTTGGACATGGCTTTATACGTCAGGCACAGATCGCCTCTGAACAGGCGGTATGCCACTGAGTAGAGCTGGAGTTTCTTTAACCGGGCAGCATATGGCATCTGTTTGAGCCCTTTGATCCTCTTGGTGAGGTACTTTTGGGGTCTTTCCAGTTGCTGCAGGTGTCTGGTAAGGTACATCCCAAAAGGGGCATTGTACTCAATTATGGGCCTGATGAGGGATGAGTAAAGAGGCATGATGACCTCCCCTGATCTAGATGTGAATCCCTTCATGATTAGGTGGGCTATATAAAATGTTTTTCTAACCACTTTGGCCACGTGGTTGTCAAATGAGAGATTGCTATCAACTTGGGTCCCAGTTCAACAGTCTTTGTCCACTTGTACTTAAATCATCAATCTTTCCTAAAATCCTCAGATATACATTATACTCCATGTAACAATAAGCCAAGCCTGTCTGTAATTAGCATGCAGTCACTGACAAAGAGTTTGAAAGATTTATACCTCCCTGGTATGTGCTTAAGAAAATCTTTTACTGCCTTGCCTAGACTTCCCTTATCATTAATAATATGTTGCATTGAGCCAACACCTCTAAATGTTTTCATTCTATCTTTGCTTCATTTAACAGCCCGCCACTAGTCACCTTTGTTGATTGGATAAGTGAACCAATCCAGTAGACCTTTTTCAGACATGACTCAAGAAAACACCAAACTATTACACAGTCTTAAAATATATCATTCAGAGATTTCAGAATAAAGTGATTAAAATATAAGCTGGAAGAGTACAGCACTTCTAGGTATATAAAAGATCCAAACAAAAAAACATAAGCTGGGTGTTGTTGCTAGATTAAACCCTGGAAAGGAATTCCTATAGCAAGAACTAATCCTTACAGACCACTGATGCACTGAGAAAGCACTACAGTTAAAAGCAGCACTACAGTTAAAAGCAAAAAAAGTACAGTATTGCCACATGTGGTAAACAACTTAATGTAGCCAGTGCCCCACTCCAAGTGACATGGCAGTCAAGGCTCTTAGCACCTTGGTCAATGGTTCCTTCTTTTTAACCACTATGTGGCATCAGCAGTCAGGAAATTCTTCTAGATAGTACAACTGATATCTAAAGATGTCATCCAGATATAAAAAAGTTGTTGTCCAACTGTTCTCAAATCTGATTAGGCCAATTTAAGAATACAATGCCTACATTGCCATATACCCATCTAGATACATAGCACATAGCATCCTAAAAGTCACTGACTAAAATGTTTACTGTTCTAAATACCCTTGGCTAAAAAGACAGGTCTGATGCCCTGTGTTAATACTCGGTCTCTTACACACTTCTTAGCAGACATCAATGTCTTGCATTCTGTGCCATTAAGGACCCAACCATCCTTGAGCTATTTTATCTCTATGCAGCAAACAGCTCAACAAATGCTCAAGCTAAGGACTGAAATCTCCACCAACATGTAACTAAAAACATTGGAGGGACAGATATACTTCCTGCAACCTATATGATCAGTTAGTGAAGAATGAGGAAAAACTGTTAAGTTTTAGGTCTGAATTCTCAGTCAGGTTCAGTAGCAAAGAAGAAAACAAACATTATCAGTAATTGATAAGAAATTTGAGCACAGAGGAACATGCAGTCAATACAGCACAATTCCCACTCCATGTAAATAGGAGTTTGGCCTGAGTACGAATGCACAGATATTAACTGTGTGTGTGTGTGTGTGTGTGTGTGTGTGTGTGTGTGTGTGTGTGTGTGTGTGTGTGTATAGATATGTGTGTGTGTGTGTGTGTGTGTGTGTGTGTGTGTGTGTGTGTGTGTGTGTGTGTATGTGTGTGTGTGTATGTGTGTGTACATGCATGTGCGGGTATGTGTGTGTGTCTGTTTTTCAATGCGTATATATATATATATATATATATATAGATCTACTTCTTTGTCGAAATTTCATTACTTCGAAAAAGAAAAGTAGATGCCTACTTCAGCGAAAGAGCATTTCAACAAAAGTGCACTTTCGCTGAAGTCTAGTCGCCGGATCGGCTGACTAAATAAAACACACACAAAAAATCTTTTGTAAAAGGGGAAAGCCCCCATGAACCCCCATGTGGGGAGGTGTGCCCTCCACACCCACCCTACTTAAATATGCCAACTCAGAAATTGCACTACAGTGAGGAAAAGGGAATATTCCCATTCCATGCTGTATTGTGATCTCTGTACTCAGTTTTTGAAGCTTCAGTGTTTCAGTACTTCGAACAAGTGGTCTCACACAAGTGGGTTTCAAAGTATTGAAATTTCAGCCACCCGAAGTAGACCCATATATATATATATATATATATATATATATATATATATATATATGTATATGTATATGTATATATATATATATATATATATATATATGTATATGTATATATATATATATATATATATATATATATACATATATATATATATATATATATATATATATATATATATATATATATATATATAAAATGATGCTTCTAAATCTTGAAAGCTCATAATCTTGAAATTCAAAATACTGAATCCAATGTCTTGAAAGTTCAAAATACTGAAAACTCAAAATACTGAATTTCATAATATTGAAAAAAACTACAGGATACTAACACTTACTATACACCAGCAGAAGTACATAGATAAACAAATAAAAATCAAAGCATATTAGATTACTCCAACTATTAGCATGGGGGCAAGCTCCCATCACTCCCCATGTGGCGGGCTGCACCCCCCCCCACACCACCTGCTACTTAAATATATCAACTCCAAGATCACACTTTACTACACTAAGATGAGTTATGTTGTTGTATAGCAAACTAAAAGTGAACATGACTAAGGTTACAATAGGCAGTCATGAAGCACGTAATGGTATGTTTGCTATTTTCTTCTGTGAAATGTGATTTCAGAGTTGATATATATAAGTAGCAGGGGGTGTGGTGGGTGCACCCCCCACATACGGGTGCAGAGGGGCTGGTCCCCCTTCTTATAGTTGGAGAAGAGTCATATGTTTTGTCATGTCATTGTGTTGGAATATTGTAAGTGCTAGTGTACTCTGCTTTTTCAATATTATGAAATTCAGTATTTTGAGTTTTCAGTATTTTGAACTTTCAGGATTTTCGCTTCAGTATTTTGAATTTTAAGATTATGAGCTTTGAAGAGTTAGAAGCGGACCCATATCTATCTATCTATCTATATATATATATATATATATATATATATATATATATATATATATATATATATGTGTGTGTGTGTGTGTGTGTGTGTGTGTGCGCGTGTGTGTGTGTGTGTGTGTGTGTGTGTGTGTGTGTGTGTGTGTGTATGGAGAGGAGAGCTGGCCAGTGCACCCTGTATGATCAAAATGTTGACTGTACAACAAATACTTCGTTCACATATGCACAGTTGAGACACAGAAAAAAGTTATGTGTCAGATTGTGCAAATCAGATGACAAAGGGTATCTGGAACATTCTTGTTTACCTGTAGGATTCCCTGTTCTTTGTCCTCCTGATATCTGCACTTTAGGGAAGAGGCCTCCACATGTTGTCTGTCCATGCATCTCTCTAACCCTGTCTTGCTCAATCTTAAAAAGGCTCTGCAGGTCACCAACGGTTAACATCTTCTTTAGAACAGAAAGCAAAGACACTTGTGCCATGACAAAATGGCCTTTGGGCTAGTTAAAAGGGAAACAGTTACCAACTCATGCACATTCTAAAAGCTTCTGACACACTTTAAGGGATAAAATATTATTTGTGGACACTTTGATCCCTTCTCATGTTATGGATTTCCCTGGGCATAGTTCTACATAAATAAATGCAACATAGGCATCTTTGCAAGAGACAGGGTGATTCTCACATAGATGATAGCCTCATGAATGTCTAGTGGTATGGGGATATACAGGCTAATGATAACAGTTCTGTACATGTAAGGAGAACATTGCCACACCGGGTTGCTAACTGATAGGCCCATATCAGCCTCCATAGATTTTGAACTATGTGGAGCTTGCAACTTGCTATAGTCACTGTTGTGAAGCACATAGTTACTGACTTGAGGCCTCCATTTCAATACTAAAAATAATGGAAGTAATACTGAAATGCAGACCAAATTCCTCATCCCATTCCATCAGGCTACAGAACAAGAGATTGCATGGCACCTCACACTTATGTAACAGCAGAGCCTCAGCCAATGTATTTTCTGCTTATTGTCAGCTCTGATCACCCTGTGTGTGGAGAATGGGAATGGAGGACTGCAACAGTTATCCCACTTCTCAAGGGTCGACCATCCACCAACCCTAGAAACTAAAGGCCTGTTAGTCTGACTAGTATAATATGCAAAGCCACAGAATGAATTATTACAGAAATAATCAACAAAGACATAGGCAGCCTTCAAACACTGGATCCAAGGCAGTTTGGCTTCATACTAAACTTGGTGGTCTTCTCTGAGAAGGTCGCCAAGGCAATGGATGAGGGAAGAACACCCATGTGAACCTGGCTAAGGTGGTTGATACAATACTGCACTCAATTATAGTTGGCATACTAACTAAGCTGGCCATAAACCCATACATAACTCACTGGACTGACAGCTGGGTCATAGACAGGACCTAAGAAGTCAGGAGTGGTGATGCCACCTCTAAATAAGACACCAATCACCAGGGCTCCATACTGGGAGTGCCCCTATTTAGCATCTACTTCCCAGAGGTAAAGGATAATTTCAGGGGCCTTTAGCTGACCAAGTGCATAGATGACTGCAAATTTGGAGCTATCATTGATTCCTCCATCACACAAACATCTTACAAGAGGGTCTAACCCAGACAAATGACTAGTGTAAAATTCATGAACTAAAACTTGATGCCAAAAAATGCATGATAGTACCTTTTAGGAAAACTGCCAACCAGGCTAATTACTCATCGATAAGACACCCCTAAGAGCTGACCCAGTAGTCAGGGAACATGTGTAAGCAGTAATCTTGCCTTTGACCAATATGTGGCCAAGGTAGTAAGACAATGGTTCTAAGTCATCCAGCTTATAAGTAAGGGAATGGTATCCATATCCAAGAAAGTCATAATGCCACTTTATTCATCCCTCATCAGACCCATTATTGAGTATAATCCCTTCTTTGGCATGCAGTTGACCCGACGTATACAGCAGTTGGAATGCCCACAAAGGTTCCTTAGCAGGAGAATCCAGTGTATAAACACATGGTCCCATATGGATGTCATTAAAGCCCTATCTCTATACTTTTGTCTCCTACAGGTTATGGAAAGGCAATCTATACCTGACATGCCAAGCATCCTCGGATCCAGGTCTGATGTATGTTTTGCATATCTGAAAATTAACAGCATCAGAACCACTAGATCCACAGATTAAAATCTTGCTTGTGACGTAAGTAAGACATGTTGTGTGACAGATATGTGTCTCTGAGGATCTCCATGCTCTGCAACAGGCTCCCTGTCCATGTGAAACAGAGTTCATCTCTTCATCAGTGGATGAGGAAATCAAAAATTCACCCTGGGTCTTTCTCCCATGTCTCTGGTAGACAGAGGCAGACCAGTAATGCCCAAGCTATCATGCACCCCCCCTCCATATAACCTCTAGAAATCTCCTAACAAATAGACTCCTAATAAATGCCCATGATACATAGGGATGCAATTGGGCTGAACTGCAAGTCTAGACTTATAAAGGCCCTGGTGGTCATTAGCCTTGTACATAACTATGAACCTATGAACATTTGAGCCTATTCAGGGAGAGCAAGCAGCACTTTCTGTATTGTATATGTTAATGGCACTATAATGGCATGGTAATGAGCAATATTGTTAATGAAGCAAACATGTTGACAGAGTGATTCAGTAATGCATAAATTCCATGCAATGTGACTGTGTCCGCCGCATATTTGAACTCTGATGAATGTTCATGTTCAGATGAAGGAAGAAACTAAACTATGTTAGTTGTTGCCACCACAGTAAATGCATATCTGCACGAGGCTCTTATTGCCACTGTTTTGCTACATGGTGTGGTGGTCTGACATGACTGGTGGCACCAGACCATCTGACCATGCTTAAAATTTCACGGATTCACAAAACCAACATTGCAGACCTGTCCTGTGTAGATAAGGATGTCATCCAAGAAAATGTGAAATGTTTTAGCCTCATCTGCTGTCCCCTTAGAAGTCATTGAGTACCTCTCCCATTGGATAATAAGGTATGTGCATTTACATAGATTAGCTACTGTAACTTCTTAGCTACCTACCAGGAACACAATGGGAGCATCTCAGGCATCTGCCCTAAGAATACTCCATTAGTTTCTTAATGCCATGCATCGGCATATGGAAGATTATATGTGACTTCTATGCACCCCAAAGAAGATAACCAAAACCAAGAAGAATTTGTACTATATAGCCCTGAGGTACTGAAGACCATAGGATGCACCTACATTGAAATAATGGCTCCATCTGGTGAACATGGAATGAGGTACTGGGACTGTAAAGGGTACCACTGCATCAACTGCCAGGATGTCTGCAATGCATAGCATATTGTCTACAATGTGTGTGCAAGCGACCCAGGCAGTTAGCAGTACTCCTACATATTGTACATATGTGACCTGCACCAATGGTTTGTAAGGGGTGATTTCCTGTATGGACATATTGCGGGTAATCCCAGATATACCCTGCAACCACTGCATTTTTTATATGGTTGAAATTTTTACTTTATGCAGTCTATGCAGTCTATTTGTTTTGATCCCAGATATACTCTGGAACCCTGGTTCATTACCACCATGGGAAAGGTGGCCATGGTGGTAGTAGTCTGTGCCTTCTTGATGGCCCTACACATACTTTGGATTTCAATGACTGCCATACCAAATGCAAGTGGAGGGCATTAACTATGTTTCCAGCAAGAACCCTTAGCCACAGCCTCTGCATGGACCTCTCTGCCAAGGATGATAGGAACAGATTCTGACACTTGTCTAATGGGGACAAGAGCACTTCCATGATTTATAGTTTCCCCATTATCCTGTCTTCCTAGTGCAGAGTGGATAGCCTGGGTATCTGCCTAGGAAACCTGTGCTGGGTGTGCAGTGGTCACATTCCCTTTGTCCAGTACACATGCTGTACTCCTTGAGTGTGTCAGCTCATGCATGATATCATTATCGGTTACAGTTCCTCCAAAATCAGGAGGGCAATTAGTGCTGATGCTGGATAAAATGGTAACAATTAGTATTTGAATTGCATACATTGTATCTTCTGTTGATGGCTATGGAAGGTGAACCTATGATGTACCTGTATAACTCAAATCATCATTTTGACAGTGACTATAGGGTGCAGAGGACTTACAGATATTCTTATAGATAAATAGTACTACATACCTGGGGATCTTCAATTGGTTGCCTTAGGGGACAGTCCTGCTCTGCCCCAGCATCCAGCAGTGCAATGTGAGTCTCTTTTGAGGTGCCATTGAGAGGGGTCAGGAAATCTTCCATCTCTATGAACATGGTACACCTGATGGCCTCTCACCCATTGCCCAACCTTTCAGTGGCAAGAGCTGAATTCTTTGGTTGGCAGCACATATGATTTCACTCTCTTTACTGTACACCATTTCATAACTCTTCTTGTGGCCACCAACCACATTGATGTCTGTCACAACATCATCCTGGGCATGGTCCAAGTATGTTTGGTTATCTGCATTCAGGCAAAACAGCTGCCATCCATCGGGATGGATAGCCTGGAGTAATACCTCATTCTATTCATCTGACAATGTCAGTGTACAGTTGTATGTCTCAGAAGAAGTCCCAGAGTAAGCAGTGTGCTTCTGCTTTCCTTATTTAGGCATTGATCTGCAGGTATGGAAAAAAAAGCTGAATTAATGGCCTCATTCATGTGTGGCCTTGCCAAATACATAGAGTTATACAGAATACTGTTTGTATACCTGAGGGTTATGTATCTGTAACCACACTCTTTATGGAGCCAATATCCCTAAAAAAAATTACCTGTCTTATTGCAATGTCAAAGTTGACGTAACTGTTTTTATGAGGGTTAAGAATACTTTTGCAAATGACATATGTGTGTTGTATACACTAGACATACAACTTTCCAACACACTTACTGACAAATCAATCTTTTATTATGTCCTTCAATTCAATATCAGTTAAACACAATAGTACTTATGAAGATAGACTTCTAATAAGTATCAATTACCTTGCAAGAACAGAGCCGTAGTTTTGCTTAATCAATTCTTTGGTTATTCAGCTTTCTCATCTTCAAAACATAGCTGTTCTACAGTTTCTTCCACAGCACAATGAGGGTTTCTTCCTGCCATAGTGCATATGTAATAAAGAAAGCTATAACTGGCTGTGTATGATGATGATTATGCATATCAGGACCCAACTCATTACTGTTTATGAATTGCTTGATTTGCACAAAAACAATACTTGCTGACCATTACATTCAAGCCTCTTTCATGCTGAGAACACACCTGGTTCCCTGCAAGCAGCATGGCCAGCCTTAGGCATAGGCCAACTAGGCAGCCGCCTAGGGCACCACTCTAGCAGGGGCACTTTTATAGAATTTATTTGGGGTTGGTAGACCAGGATGGGGGCACCAGGTGGTGTGGTGGGGGTGCCATGGAGCCCTTTTGCCTAGGGCATCAGCTGACCTAAGGCCACTCCTGGCAGGCAGTACTGCAAATGTGACCGGCATACACGAGCATCATGCTCAAAACATTGGTTTATTAATAGCTAATACAAAAGACACAGCAAAACACTATGACTAAGTGCTTTCACCTTAAAAGGCATCATCAGAGTCATGTGCTTTTATTCAAACACACTTTAAATACTAACAGGGTAAAATCACAAGCCAAACCAAAAACTCCTTACTGCAGAAAAAGAAAGGTCCCAGCAGCCAAGCACAAGCCCACAAAAAGCCAAGGCATAGTTAGTAGCTAAGTCCACAATACCAACACTTCTTTATTTAAAAACAGCAAACAGCAAACAGCAAAAATAACGTAAAGCGCTTTTCGTCTCACTGGTAGTAAGACTTCCTCAGACAAAGTTTCAAGTAAAGCAACTCTTTAAATACCCTACCCAATGTCTAATTAACACTCCTTCAATTAATTCATTGAATTAATACCAACCAGTTCAATGTGATAGCTTTGCAATTCATTGTCGAACAGTACTGCAATCCTGTTTACATTCACATTTCCAAATGCAATGCTTCAGTCAATAATCTCAACATTCCGGACTTTACTACAACAGCTTTAAACCTAAGGTTCTGACAAACCTTCACTAAAACATTAAATCCATATTCAATTTAGTATAATTTCAAATCTTTACGGCTAGCTGGAAACATAACTAGTTAAATGCAGTCCGTTACAACTGATACATTCTCAGACTGAAATAAAACAGTTGATGTTACCTGTCTGTCCATACTCGGGTAGTAACCAACGTTCTTTTGATAATTACAATATCCAAATTGGAAAAATATTTTTTGTCCTTTAGTCATAAAAAGTAGTTGAACTGTTTCTATCATTGTTGACTAATTGTTACAATTCACCTCCACGTTGTCATTTATGAGTATACGTAACAGCACTATGTAGTGGAGTATGCATTTAAAGCAACAGTACTGTACTTAATAAGCTCCACTGTAACTTATTCCACATGAGCACCCAAAGCCTGGACAGCGGCATGGTCAATTAAACCCGTAGCAGTCAGGTGTTCTAAAGTGTTTCACACCTTAAAATAAAATCCTATGCCAATGTTAAAAACTCTTAAACTTCCAAATATAGTAAAAATGTTAAAAATGTACATAAAGACCCCTTCAACTACACATAAACATGCGACTGCACATAGGTAAATATGTCCTACAGACGTTAAAAATTAACAGTTTCATTTCAACCATAGTGATATAGAAAATGTTCAAAAATGTCAAGAAATAATATAAATATGTTTGCTGAATAAATGTATTGGACCTAGTCCCCAATCCCAAAGAAAGGTGCCCCCTCAGCTATTGATCTCCGTCATCTTGCTAGACTTTTCAGTTTTAATATACATTTGATTGAATAATATTCATTCAGTCCTGTGTACTGGCAGGTTCTGGTCCATATTTGCCACATTAATTCTAATTTTTCCAACATCAAAGAACAAGGACCTCCTCTCATCTCATCCACCTTAATTGAGTCTATAGCTTTAAATTTAAATGAATGTGTAGGACAGTCTAGGGTATGATTAGCAATTGCACTGTCCTGTTTCAAGGTTCGGGTGCTGTAAAGATGTTCATACACCCTTTCCTTAAATTTCCGGTCTGTTTTGCCTATGTAGAAAACAGGGCAATTCTGGCAGTACGCCAAATAAACCACACCTTTTGTATTACAATCAAATCTCTGTGAGGTCATATAATCCACCCCTGTGATGTTGAATCCTTCCCCTATGTCCATGTATGGACAATATGTACATCTACCACATTTGGTCATACCTACTTTTGCTATCCTTTGCCTATTTACTTTCTTTTTGATAATAAACACTTAAGGTTGTTTCCCCTTCTAAACACTACTTTAAGGGGGTCTTTTAGTTTACAGGTCAATACAGCATGTGATCTAATAATTTCCCAGTTTTTATAGATGATCTCTCTGATGCTATAACGATCCAAGCTGAACTTCGTGATTAGGTTGACCCCAACCAAAGAAGCTTTTTCTGTGATTTTATCACTTATTTGGGAGTCCTGTTGATCTAATTCCTGTATGTCAAACAGGATGGGTTGATAAAGGCCTCTTGATCTTTTCCCTTTTACCTCCTCGATTAGTTCCCTGATCAGTTGGGTGGGATATCCTCTTTTGGAGAACATGTTCCATAACCTGTCACATTCTCGTGAAAAATCATCTTCCCTAGTCACCATGCGGACAGCCCTGACTAATTGTCCTTTTACTACAGACATCCTTTGGACCAAAGGGTGGTAGCTAGTAAAATGAAGGAAGGCATTAGAATATATGTCTTTCTATAGATGATTGCAAAATAGCTGTTTTTATGTAAGTCCTTACTCAATAAGCCATCCAAATAGGCAATGTTAGTTTCATTATATGTGAAAGTAAATTTTAAAAATGAAGTTGTATTATTAAAGTAGGACACTAGATTTTCCGCCTTTTTCACTTTCCCATCTATCAGTATAAAAATGTCGTCCAGGTACCTAGTATAAAATTGGATTTTATTTATAATATTAGGTACCTTGAACACAAATTCCCTCTCCCAATATGCCATGATCAAATTAGCAAAGAAATATATTCTAAATAGTGAATATAAGAACAACTGGATATTTTATTCTAGGTTCCTGGATGACATTTGTATTTTTTGGACAGGGACTAATGATACCATAGTGGATTTTATGAACTATTTAAATTCCACTACTAATTTTTTGAACTTCACCCACCAAGTACATTTAGGAATGGTACAATATTTAGATGTGCCCCAAAGCATCCATGAGGAAGGTTTCAGATCTACCATCTATAGAAAACCTACTTTTTCCAACAGTTATATTCACTATAAAAGTTCACATCCCAGATATCAAAAAAGAGGGATTATTAAGGGCCAGTTTGTTAGGACATCCCGTATGACATCTGATGACATGGACTACCATTTAGAATGTTCTAGACTTACTGAGATGTTTCAGGACCGGGGCTACCCTGAAGACTTTATCAACAGTATTTGTCAAGAGGTCCATGAGGGTAGAAACAACAAATATCGACCTATTTTAGGTACAGGGCAATTGGAAAAAACTTCAGGGCCTAAAGATTCCCAGACAGAATTTAACAAAGCTTTTATTACTGAGTATAGTGCTAATTCTGGCATTATTCGAAGCATTATTCAATGTGAATGGGATATTTTTAGAGATAGTACAGATCTTAGCAATTTACAAGGAAAGAATGTTAAGACGGTATTCCGTAAGGGGAATAACATCAAAAGCCTATTGGAATATGAATCCAATATTAACACATTTTCCAGTAAGCGCAAGGATACATATAGGTGTGGCACATGTCCACAATGTAAATATATTTCCCATACGGATAAAGTATTTCTTTCAGCCAGAAACAGGGTGATAAAGTCTATCAAATTTTCAAATTGTAATAGTCAGGGGGTTATATACTTGGCAACTTGCCTAGAATGTCAAGCATTCTATGTGGGCAAAACTGAAAGATCTCTTAAGAGGAGAATTTATGAACATTTTTATGAAATACAGAAGGAAAATGCTAATAATGCCCTTTATCAACATCTTTCAGATTGCCCTAAGGCAAGATATGAATTTTTTGTCTTAGAAACAATGGTTAGAGACAATCGTGGTGGTCCCTGGGAGACGAAGTTGGAATACAGGGAAACATACTGGCAGATTTTATTAGAAGCAAATAAGGCTCCAGGCTTAAATGATACCATATCTATAATGCCTCTGCTTAAATTAAAAGCTGGCAGGGTATAATTCATCATTTCTTCTGTGTTTTATAATGACTTCCATTAAACAATTACATTGGTATTTTAGTGCATTTTTAAATACACATGTATTTTAATGTTTTATACATTTTTAATTGTGCAACGTGAATATTACTTAAATTTTGATACACTCAGTGTTATTTAATGCAGTTTTAAACAAGTGTCTCTTTAAGAGATTTAAATTAACAATTGAATGATTAATTGTGTTATATATTTAAGACACGTTGTGGTTTTAATGTGTATCTGACGAAGTCAAAAGTTTGGTTTGACGGAAACGTTTCATTGCAGTTTGCTTACGTTAATAAAATTGGTGGCTGCGGTCTTCCCTTACTGATATTCAGATTTTTTTGGCTGTTTTATATCAGTTGAGTCTCCGTTTTTGTTTTTGGTTGATTTTCGGTATGGATACTCGTTTGGGGGAGACCAAATCCACGGATATTTCTGAGTCTGTTTTTCGCTCAGAAGTGGGCGAAATACGTAAATTGACTGGCCAATTAAGTCAACTTATTGACCTTCTTTTACCTTTGGGTCAAGGGCTAAAATTTATTGTATCAGGCAATAGTGACATTATCCATACAGGAGGCAGAGATAAGAACGTACCTCCCTTGGTTGAACGTGAAAATGGTTTGGTCCACCAAGCAGAGAGCGGAAGCAGTACACCATTAACGGATTTTCTTAGGACGCCACAAGCTATGCAAGCTCCAAGTAGTGGTCCGGATAAACATCCTGTTTTGGGAAATGAATATCAAACACCATCTTTGTCCTTCCAAGACTGGTTTCAGGGCAAACCTATGCTTCAATTTCATGAAGGTAGTTCCAGCACTACAGATGATAATAGGACTTTTTTGGACTCCCTGGTGGCACTACAGGCATCTTTACACAGGTACAAAAGTTTACAACTGGACAATATGTACCTGAATGAATGCCTTAAAAAATGGATTGTGCCTAAAGGGCTCCGTTTGTTTAAATACCCCAACAATGTTATGGCTGGTAGTGACTTTTATAAAGATCTGGTCAGAGCTTTTGACAACTGTGGACTTGAAATTGTACAAGCTATTATTAACAGAAACGAAAAAGACATTGTTAAATTGCACAAAGACATAGAAAGATACAACCAAGCTGTGGTCAGTGACTTGTTGTTTAATGTTGAATCTGAAAAGAAAAAAATATTATAACATTAGAACACAGATTGATAAAAAATGTGATGAAACACTTAAAAGAAAGTATAAAAAGCTTAGTAGGGACATCAAGGAATACCAGGAGGGATGCCAGTATCCAGCACCAACACCTATACATTTTGGTAAAAATAGATATGACAATAATCCTAATGTTTTTGATTCAATACCTGGGGGTGAAGATTATGAAGATGAAGAGGTAGTGGATCATGGCCAGGAACCGCTTCTTAGGAGGTCTGAGAGAATACGCAATCAGCATAATCAACAAGATATTAACCATTTTTCTCCGGTACATCACCCTTACAGGGGGGTACAACAGGAATGCGAATCAGAACAGGAATCAGAATTGGCAGAAGGGACACTAGGTATTGTAGTGGAACAAGATGGTGATAACATTTGTGTCCTTAGCAGAGCAGGTTACCATATATACAATTATAGTGACCTTGTAGTTACTGACACATTTTTTGACTTGTTTACAAAAGATTTTAAATATGTACCGCAAAGGAACAGTAACATTACTAAGGTCATTTTGGACCTTAAAATGTTTATAAGAAAACTTAATCTGGAGAACTTGCTAGGCCATAGTACACAGGCTGATTCTTCTTTTCCTTCCAGGCCTAGTACTTATAACCCTCCTTTACACCCTCAACTAAGGAACTTAGAAAACAGAGTAGAACAACAAATAAGAAATTATACTAGAAAAAATAGATTTTCTGCCAATTTGACTACGCAAGAAAACGCTTTACTTTTTGAACTGAGCCATAATTCAAACATTAGAGTTGTGGAGCCAGATAAGCAGGGGCGGCTCGTGGCATCGGACTGCCGGACTGCAGCCCCCTCAGAAAAAAAGAAAAAAGTACCTTTTTGTGTAGGCAAGTGTAGCATTATTTTATTTTTTACTGTCTCTCTCAGGCAAACTGCAGACTAGTCTCCGCGACTCGTAATTCCTTCCGGCCTCGGCAAGTATGCACATGCGCACTTTAACCGCCTCGGGTTGCGGCGGTTTAAATAAAGACTATTTTTTGTTTTTGCTGCAGCCCGGTGAAGGAATTAAGGCATCAGTGTGATGCCCAGCAGTCTTTGCAGTTCCAAACCGCATAGAACTGAAAGGGGTTCGGACTGCGACATCCGCAGGCAGGGCAGGCACGTACATGACGTGCTTGGCCTAAAATGCTGCTAATTGGTTATCGCTCTCTTCCCGGGCTTTATGTGCTGGGAAAAGAGTGAGAATCAAGCAGTTTTAGACAGTTAGTGTTGTGGATTGAATTGTCTGATCATCGTGACTGACTGAGTCAATCGCATTTCGCAAGGGAAAGATTTACATAGGCTATTCGCCTTTGCCTTTGGAATTGGATTTCTATTTTTTTTTTTTTTTTGTTATTTTGGGTGGCCTATATTTTGTCAGCTGTGCTGCAGAAGAACAAGAACTGAAGAGAAAGAAGTAGTACAGTTAGAGTACAAGAAGAAGAAGAACAGAGTAGAGTACAGAGAGTTTTCTTCTTGGTGGTATGTATTTATATATTATTTTTTATTGTCCCAGCCAACTGCATCTTTTATTTTTAACTGTCAATTTGTTTATATCTGAACATGAAACCTGTTCATGACACATATATTAATTTTATTTAATCCTGACAGCTGCTATGAACAGAACATTACTGTAGACTCTTCAGTGTTTTTTTTTTAACTTGATTTGCTTACACACAAGGCAAAATGAGTGAAGTCTGTGTAACATGAAAAAGTTAAACTGTTTTGTTGCATGCTTGTTTAAACAGAGGCCTGAAGTAAAAAAGAAAACCACTTGGGTTAACTAAAAAACAGGAAAGTTATGCAACTGAAGTGTGTGTGTGTAATGCCCCAGTTGCTATATACTGGTGGCTAGAGAGAACAAATGGTGGTGGGTGGTGGGTAGTGGGTAGAGATACTCAGGCTTGAACCCTGTACCCTGGATGCAGGTGGCAAGGACCTGAATTCCCTATCCACCACCATTTGTAAAAAAAATTGCAGATTTTTGCCTCGTATTTGTTCTGTTCCTCATAAAATCTGTGGTTTCTGTATCTACATTTTTCCTTGCAAAGTCTGTAGTGCAGTGGTGCACTGGTAGCATTGCTGCCTGACAGCTACAGATTCTCTGGTTTGATTCTTGGCTGGGGTGCCTTCTGTGTAGAGTCTGCATGTCCTCCCATCGTACAAAGATGTGTCTGGAGTTTCTCTCTGCTCTGCTGAAAATTGTCTTTTGTTGCAAGTCAGACTATTTTCCTGGTTAAATGTTTAAAAATAACAGGCATTTGAATTTCAGACTTCATATTCTTCAGAAAGTACATGGTAACACAAAACCGTTTATTCTAGCAGTTATCTAAGTTTATAACATGGATATTTGAAATTTGTCCCTATTTTTGGGACTGTATTCCCCCATTATTGGCTTCGTCCAGGTATTTTGTGCTAAGGTTGAGAGCTATCTATGGTGAGAACTGAATTCACTGAATGTTTGGGGGCTATATTCCCCTATTATTCGCTTTATTCAGGTGTTTTGTGCTAAGAGGTTGATAGCTATGGTGAGAATTGAATTCACTAAATGGTAGCCATTTAAGTTTGTCTTCCTCTCTTTCACAAAACAGCTGATTTGGCATAGTGGTATGTTTCTCTGACTGTTTTGCACAGGGTCCCCTGGGTTAAAGACGTGGCAGTGAAATGTTTGGTGGTAACACAGCATTGTTTTCTAGCAACTTTCCAACATTATACAAGCAATGTTAAAAATGTGTCCCTGGTTTTTTGGGCTTTTGTCCCCCCCCAATAAATTTCGGCTTTTTCCAGATTTCTTGTGCTGCAAAGTTCAGAGATACAACTGCGTGTCAAGTAGATTTTACAAGGAGCTGAGAGCTGCAGGGGAACTAAACTTTAGTGCTGCTTATTCCGAATCTGCTTGCATTGTTAATAGCACAACAGGTAGTGTACTTGCTTTTGATGCAGAAGGCTGTGGGTTCTACTCCCACAGTCGATAGATGCATTGCTGATACTGTAGTGTGTTGTAAAGGGGGTGGATGCTGCAGTCCTTTTTGGCGATGATACCTAGAGTAGTAATTATGAACCCGTTATCAGTTTGCCATACATTCCCTATTGCGATATTACTTGCTTATCATTTTTTTAATGCATGCAACATAGGCAATTTATTCCTCAAGGGCAACAGGCACTTTATTTGTAGATGAATAAACAATGACATATAAAGATGTTTGCTAGCAGCAACCTCTTCATTGTTACAGATTTCTTTAATGTGGAATTATTTAGATGACTTTTACTACTTCAGATGTTGTGCATATTTACTGATACTGGTGGACTGTAGAAGGCTGAGTAGACTTTTATGATGAAAATGTTCTGAATTGGGTAGTTTTGTCATTGGTGCATGCATTTTGCTTCATTGTTTACTGGAAAAATGTTCAAAACAATAAATTTAAAATGCCCTCTAACAACTGTACTGTGTTGTACAAGGAATACAATTTAATACAATCGGGAATGTGTATCAAAGAGCATGTGTATGTTTCATGTTCTTCAAGGGGCCTATGATTTGAAAACAGCCCAAAAGGGGCCTGTGATTTGAAAACAGCCCAATGTTAATCTTTATCTGCCACTGGCAAAATGTATTTTCTTTGAATGTGGGTTTCAATGCTGTTTCAATGCACGTGAGTTTCAAGGGCAGAGAGGTTTTAATGCTAAGTCTGTTTTTATTGTGAGACTGCATTGCTTTGTTTAGCAGATATCTATTGGGGTTTGTGCTGTAAAAATGCAAAATAAAACTTTCAAATGAAATCTAAATCATCGCAAAAGTAAAGCAGTATGCACATTACAGTGTTTATGGTAAATGGGGCAAAATAACCAAGGAATGGGACATTGGAATGGTTGCAGGGGGGGAGGCTCCAATCAACCATGATTTTGAGAGGGGAAGGGCAGCAAACTCAGACAGCCCCAGTTGAACTATACCTCACAGCTGTCCATATTTTTGCAGAATGAATAGATATTTGCTTCTTATTTTTGGTTTGTTCCTCATAAAATGTGTGGTTTTCTGGCAAATAATTTAGGAATGAAGTCACTAAATGACAGACATTGAGTTTGATGTCATAACCTTCAGAAAAATGCATGCTAAAGCAAGACCTGTTAGAAATTCTATCAACTGTCTTAAGTTTATACAAGAGCAATTTTTAGTAGTGTTTGTATGTTCCCCCAATATATTTGGCCTTGTCCAGATTTCCTGCATTAACAGGTTGAGAGGTACATGCAAATAAATTGCTTTATAGAATTAGGCATATCCAAACCTCTCAACTGTCCCCGATTTTGGCTCAAAATATTGTTCTTCCCCTAATAATCCCTCTGCAAAATGGCAATTTTGGAAGAAAACATGGAGGGTTTACAATCAATAAATAACTGTAATAATCAGTTATAGATTACTTTTATTTCAGAAATGCACGTAAATTCTTTTATTTTGTCAGCTGCTCAAGTTAGCAGTACTAATATTAAAACGTGTCCCTTCTTTGACAGGTTCCCAGCTGTATTGTGTGGCTGTTTTATATTTTTGCATCACATTTTTGGTCCATTTTTCATAAAATTGTGTTTTTTGGCAAATTAGTGGCAAATCATTAAAGACTGAAGTTAGAAAATAATGAAAGACATTTGAGTTTCAGATTTCGTACCTTTCAGAAAATTCATACTAATGCAAGACCTACTATTCTATTATCTTTCTAGATTTATAAGAGCAATATTTAAAAATTGTTCTCATTTGTGGGCCTTTGTCCCACTTCTATGTATGGCTTTGTCCAGATTTCTTGCTCTGAGGTTGAGAGATATGACAAATGTGTCAGGGCCATCACAGTCAGCCAGAGACATTTCAAATTGTGACAACTTGTTGCACCCCACTACCCCATGTAGTGACTGTGGATGTGTCCAAGCAAGGCAAGGAGCAGTTATTCAGTGTAAATGTGCAGACTATCCCCCCCCCCATCCAAGGTAAACACAAGTACTACAATGGCTTTTCATCTGTCATTGATTTTGCAGAATGTTCTGGTTTCTGTCATATTTTTATACTGTTGATTTATGCTTATTATTATTCAGAAAGTGCCTTTTGCTCTATGTTTAAGTAGCAGTGCTTTAATGACCATCAGGCAAGCTTGTCCGATATTGTAAGATGCAAGTAAGTTTTAATAAGCAGTATTGCCAACATTGAAAGCCTTTCTGTTGTTGCCATGCAGACAATACTTACATAACTAGATAACGTATAAGCCTTGGGTACTGAAATGCATATGACAGTATTTGTAATAAAGGACAGGATTACATTGTTAAGCTCATTACAGGCTTTACCTGCAAACTAAACAGAATGCCAATCTATCATGTGTGGTCCATATCCTGTGCAGTAATCCTTTAAGCAATATATGTTGAGCTTGTTTCTTGTTTGCTTTTCATTTTTTACTTTGATCATGTTTTCCCCATGAAACAAGTAGATAGTTGTTGTCAGGCAGCATGTCTTTTTTGGATAAGAAAAATTTTTATAAGTGGGGGTATCAGAGAGATTACTACTTTCAGCATGTTACTTGGTACTTTAATAAAGCTGAATATAAATTATAATTAGAACTGGAGTGCAAGGAGAAGTGATTTGAGTTAAGTGCTGCTTGTTTTTCTTATACTTGATTTTGACTGGCATTCCAGTAATGTATTTAAAAAGTAATTTATTTTTTCATGCCTCGCATCCTTTTTGTTTCCATCTAGATATTAAGTAAGTTATCATGTAGCCAATGCATTGAAATATTTTTTTTCTTTTACACTTCATTTTGTCTTGATTGGACTCGCATAATGATGGTTTGGCACCCAGGGCAGCGTATTTAATTAAAGTTACAGTTTTTGTGGTTTTGAGCATAGCTCCTCCCCTTTCTAGTTGGCCACACCCATTCACATTGACCCCACCCGTTAAGCTGTCTCCTGCAGCCCCCCTTTGATTTGAAGCACCAGCTGCCACTGCAGATAAGGGTGGTGGTACTGTCCTTATGGACAAAATCATGTATGAAAGTAAAATGCATGCAGTACTAAATGACGATTCACGGTACACCCCTGTTTCTATTAATGAAATTCATATTTCATACAAAAAATAGATTTAGCTATTAAGGATTTGTTCGATCAGGGAGTTATTGATTACATTGTATATAGTTATTTAGAAAACAAGAACCCGAGGGTGCCTTCTATATTTGGGGTACCCAAGATTCATAAGGACATTACGGATCCACCCTTAAGGCCTATTGTTGCTGCTCAGGGATCAAAGATTTCACCCCTCTCAAAATTTCTGGATTGGAAATTTAAACTTTTGTGGCCCAGGGAACATTATTTACTCAAGGATTCATGGGAATTTTTGAGTAAAATTACACCGGAGTTTAATGTACCTAACTTGCGGTTTCTTACAATAGATGTAATTGACCTTTTCTCTGTTATACCTCACGAGATGGGATTACTTTGGCTTGAAGAGGCCCTTAGGGAGTGCCCTAGGGTTAGTGAGAATGATATTTTTCTAATTCTGGAGCTGGCAGATTTAGTATTACATAATAATTTTATTTACTTTTCAGGTGAATATTTTAAACAGACCTCTGGAGTAGCTATGGGTGCCAATTGTGCACCTACTTATGCTGATATTATTTTATCAGTTTGGGAAAAGAAATATGTTATAAATAGTGAATATAAGAACAACTGGATATTTTATTCTAGGTTCCTGGATGACATTTGTATTTTTTGGACAGGGACTAATGATACCATAGTGGATTTTATGAATTATTTAAATTCCACTACTAATTTTTTGAACTTCACCCACCAAGTACATTTAGGAATGGTACAATATTTAGATGTGTCCCTAAGTATCCATGAGGAAGGTTTCAGATCTACCATCTATAGAAAACCTTCTTTTTCTAACAGTTATATTCACTATAAAAGTTCACAAAGCGTTTATGCTTTATGGATGTTTTTTCATTAAATTGAGCGAATTTACGCTTTTGGGTTTTCATTTTTAGCTTACTGCACTCCGTTTGGATTATAAAAGTTCACATCCCAGATATCAAAAAAGAGGGATTGTTAAGGGCCAGTTTGTTAGGACATCCCATATGACATCTGATGACATGGACTACCATTTAGAATGTTCTAGACTTACTGAGATGTTTCAGGACAGGGGCTACCCTGAAGACTTTATCAACAGTATTTGTCAAGAGGTCCATGAGGGTAGAAACAACAAATATCAACCTATTTTAGGTACAGGGCAATTGGAAAAAACTTCAGGGCCTAAAGATTCCCAGACAGAATTTAACAAAGCTTTTATTACCGAGTATAACGGTAATTCTGGCATTATTCGAAGCATTATTCAATGTGAATGGGATATTTTTAGAGATATTACAGATCTTAGCAATTTACAAGGAAAGAATGTTAAGACGGTATTCCGTAAGGGGAATAATATCAAAAGCTTATTGGAATATGAATCCAGTATTAACACATTTTCCAATAAGCGCAAGGGTACATATAGGTGTGGCACATGTCCACAATGTAAATATATTTCCCATACGGATAAAGTATTTCTTTCAGCCAGAAACAGGGTGATAAAGTCTATCAAATTTTCAAATTGTAATAGTCAGGGGGTTATATACTTGGCAACTTGCCTAGAATGTCAAGCATTCTATGTGGGCAAAACTGAAAGATCTCTTAAGAGGAGAATTTATGAACATTTTTATAAAATACAGAAGGAAAATGCTAATAATGCCCTTTATCGACATCTTTCAGATTGCCCTAAGGCAAGATATGAATTTTTTGTCTTAGAAACAATGGTTAGAGACAATCGTGGTGGTCCCTGGGAGACAAAGTTGGAATACAGGGAAACATACTGGCAGATTTTATTAGAAGCAAATAAGGCTCCAGGCTTAAATGATACCATATCTATAATGCCTCTGCTTAAATTAAAAGCTGGCAGGGTATAATTCATCATTTCTTCTGTGTTTTATAATGACTTCCATTAAACAATTACATTGGTATTTTAGTGCATTTTTAAATACACATATATTTTAATGTTTTATACATTTTTAATTGTGCAACATGAATATTACTTAAATTTTGATACATTCAGTGTTATTTAATGCAGTTTTAAACAAGTGTCTCTTTAAGAGATTTAAATTAACAATTGAATGATTAATTGTGTTATAGATTTAAGACACGTTGTGGTTTTAATGTGTATCTGATGAAGTCAAAAATTTGGTTTGACGAAAATGTTTCATTGCAGTTTGCTTACGTTAATAAAATTGGTGGTTGCGGTCTTCCCTTACTGATATTCTGATTTTTTTGGCTGTTTTATATCAGTTGAGTCTCCGTTTTTGTTTTTGGTAAAAATGAAGTTGTATTATTAAAGTAGGACACTAGATTTTCCGCCTTTTTCACTTTCCCATCTATCAGTATAAAAATGTCGTCCAGGTACCTAGTATAAAATTGGATTTTATTTATAATATTAGGTACCTTGAACACAAATTCCCTCTCCCAATATGCCATGATCAAATTAGCAAAGCTAGCCCAGCATGGTGACTCCATGGCTATGCCTGTTGTTTGGGCATAGAATTTTCCACCAAATGTAATGTAGTTGTTTGATAAAACCAGTTCTACCATTTCTGCCAAGAGACTAATTTCATCATTAGATGCTCCTAGCTCACGTAGTAGCAATCTAAGCCATTCAATCCCTTCCACATGTGGGATAGACATGTAAAGATCCTTCACATCAATTGTCAAGAAGTTCAGATTATGTCTGAACTTCAGCTTTTAGATGTTAGCTAAAAATGACCAGGAATCTTTACAAACCTGTGGATGTGACGTTACATATTTTTTCAACTGAAAGTCTATGTATTTTGCACAAGCGTATGTTATACTTCCCCTAGCATCTACTAACGGTTTAATTGGGGGATCATTAATGTATTTATGGATTTTGGGGATCCCAAATAGGATTGGCATTCTGGGGGTTGGCATGCTAATATAATTATAATTGTCTACATCAGTTCTGGCCTCTATAAACAGTTCTTCTGTTAGTGACCGAATCCTCCCATAGGCCATGTTCAGTTTGTTACGTGACACTTCTCTATAGGCGTCTGTTCGTATAATTTTCTCCATTCTTGATTGATAATCATTGTTATTCATTATAACTAGCCCTCCACCCTTGTCCGGCTGCGTCACCCTAACTTGTGCTTCCTGTAAAAACCTAAGTGCCTGCCATTCCACTTTTGTTGTATTATTGTGCCTGTCTGTACCTCTTCTTTGAATATCAAGTAAATTATACAGGTCTAATTCACACATTTGTTCATACAGTAACAAAGTAGGGTGAATTTGTGGATAACATTTGCTAGTTATATAGAATGGGTTATTTACATTGTTCTCTTGGCCAAACAAAATTTTAAAATTCAGTTTCCTGATAAATAACCTCAAGTCAATAACTGAATCAACAATGTTGGCTTTAGACGTAGGAACAAATGTCTGGCCTTTAGCAAGAAGGTCTGCCAGTACTTTAACATTGGCATAGGATTTTATTTTAAAGTGTGAAACACTTTAGAACACCCGACTGCTACGGGTTTAATTGACCATGCCGCTATCCAGGCTTTGGGTGTTCATGTGGAATAGGTTACAGTGGAGCTTATTAAGTACAGTACTGTTGCTTTAAATGCAGACTCCACTATGTAGTGCTGTTATGTATACTCATAACTGACAAGGTGGAGGTGAATTGTAACAATTAGTCAACAATGATAGAAACAGTTCAACTACTTTTTATGACTAAAGTACAAAAAATATTTTTCCAATTTGGATATTGTAATTATCAAAAGAATGTTGGTTACTACCCCAGTATGGACAGACAGATAACATCAACTGTTTTATTTCAGTCTGCGAATGTATCAGTTGTATCGGACTGCATTTAACTAGTTATGTTTCCAGCTAGCCATAAAAGTTTGAAATTATACTAAATTGAATATGGATTTAATGTTTTAGTGAAGGTTTGTTAGAACCTTAGGTTTAAAGCTGTTGTAGTAAAGTTCGGAATGTTGAGATTATTGACTGAAGTATTGCATTTGGAAATGTGAATGTAAACAGGATTGAGTGCTGTTTGACACTGAATTGCAAAGCTATCATATTGAAATGTTTGGTATTAATTCAATGAATTAATTGAAGGAGTGTTAGTTAGATATTGGGTAGGGTATTTAAAGAGTTGCTTTACACTTGAAACTTTGTCTGAGGAAGTCTCACTACCAGTGAGACGAAAAGCGCTTTATGTTATTTTTGCTGTTTGCTGATTTTAAATAAAGAAGTGTTCATATTATGGACTTAGCTACTAACTACGCCTTGGCTTTTTCTGGGCTTGTGCTTGACTGCTGGGAACTTCCTTTTGCTGCAGTAAGGCGTTTTTGGTTTGGCTTGTGCTTTTACCGTGTTTGTTTTTGTCCATTATGGAGGGTTCTCCGAGCAGCACACGCAATGGATCACCAAACCAAGTGGATGCAGTAGAGAATTTAACAGCACTGGTGGGACAATTATCTAGACATGTGGAAACGCTTGCCCTTAGATTCGACTCTATGTCTGGGGGCTCATATCCTACCCTAACATCTACGAGACAAGAAACGCAAGCACTCCACCCCCTGGACTCCCCAACTAACGCATTGATGAACTTAAGCATATATGGGAGTCCAGATAACACTGAGGAGGTTACAGTCAACCAAGGAACCACAGCAGAAACATGGGATCAACCCTTGGGGCTTATGGGAGCTTCGGTCTGAGATTTAGATGGCTGGCTTCCAGAAGTACCTTCATTACAACCAGCTTTGACCAGTGGCCACATGGAAGCTTTGTCTGAAAGTCTCCGGCTAATGGAGTGAATATAGGAGAGAATCTAAGACTTTTGGACACAAAATGGTGAAATACAAAAAAGCCAATTAGAAATAGCATACTTTAAAGAATATATCAGGGAGGGGATTGTCCCTAAAGGACTAAGATCATGGCAATACCCAAGTGGACTAGTTGATGGGTCACCATTTCACAAAGATTTGATTAAACTTTTTAATAGACATGGAACTAAACTCCTGGAGGTTATGATAAAACACTACCAACTGGCAGCTGACTCCTTATTAAAGGAAATTGTCCCTCTGGATGAGAGCATAAAAAAAGACATAGATTTTATGCGATACAAATATGACTATGAGAGGTGTTTTGTCAGTATTGATCAATATATGGACAAATTAAAAGCAACTAAAATGAAAAAATTAAAGAGAGACAGGGAGGCATATAATTTAAGGGTGGCTTTCCCAAAACGTCCAAAGTCTCAAAATACAGCAGGGGTAAGGCAACCAGAAGATGAACAGGGGCCACAGAGAAGGACAGAACACCCCCAAGTGCAACCAGAAGGGCAACATAGTAATCAGGAGGCCAAAAAGGCATCCAAAAAAAAATAAAGGGATAATAACAACTACCAAGGTGCAAATAATCATGGTAATGCAAATTTTCGAAGGCAAGCCTCAGGTTATAACTTGAGACAGGGTCTCACCCAAGTGACCTACAACCCAGTGTGGAGGCAACAACAGTATCCCAAACAATGGAATCACCTTCCCTGAATTGTGAGGTGATGATGAATTCTCAAGGTGACTTTAACATTTTCAATTTCTTATGCTTAACCGTAGATTCAGTGCTAGCGGACCTTCTTGCTAAAGGCCAGACATTTGTTCCTAAATCTAAAGCCAACATTGTTGATTACGTTATTGACTTGAGGGTATTTATCAGGAAACTGAATTTTAAAATTTTGTTTGGCCAAGAGAACAATGTAAATAACCCATTCTATATAACTAGCACATTTTGTCCACAAATTCACCCTACTTTGTTACTGTATGAACAAATGTGTGAATTAGACCAGTATAATTTACTTGATATTCAAAGAAGAGGTACAGACAGGCACAATAATACAACAAAAGTGGAATGGCAGGCACGTAGGTTTTTACAGGAAGCACAAGTTAGGGTGATGCAGCCAGACAAGGGTGGTGGGCTAGTTATAATGAAAAACAATGATTATCAATCAAGAATGGAGAAAATTATTCGAACAGACACCTATAGAGAAGTGTCACATAATGAACTGAACATGGCCTATGGGAGGATTCCGTCACTAATAGAAGAATTGTTTATAGAGGCCAGAATTGATGTAGACATTTATAATTATATTAGCATGCCAGCCCTTAGAATTCCGATCCTATTTGGAATCCCCAAAATCCATAAATGCATTAATGATCCCCCAATGAGACCTTTAGTGGATGCTAGGGGAAGTATAACATACGCTTGTGCAAAATACATAGACTTTCAGTTGAAAAAATATGTAACGTCACAGCCACAGGTTTGTAAAGATTCCTGGTCATTTTTAGCTAACATCCAAAAGTTGAAGTCCAAACATAATCTGAACATCTTGACAATTGACATGAAGGATCTTTACACGTCTATCCCACACGTGGAAGGGATTGAATGGCTTATATTGCTACTACATGAGCTAGGAGCATCTAATGATGAAATTAGTCTCTTGGCAGAAATGGTAGAACTGGTTTTATCAAAAACTACAGTACATTTGGTGGACAATTCTATGCCCAAACAACAGGCATAGCCATGGGGTCACCATGCAGGGCTAGCTTTGCTAATTTGATCATGGCATATTGGGAGAGGGAATTTGTGTTCAAGGTACCTAATATTATAAATAAAATCCAATTTTATACTAGGTACCTGGACAACATTTTTATACTGATAGATGGGAACATGAAAGAGGAGGAAAAATCTAGTGTCATACTTAAATAATACAACTTCATTTTTAAAATTTACTTTCACATATAATGAAACTAACATTGCCTATTTGGATGTCTTATTGAGTAAGGACTTACATAAAAACAGCTATTTTGCAAACATCTATAGAAAAGACACATATTCTAATGCTTTCCTTCATTTTACTAGCTGCTACCCTTTGGTCCAAAGGAGGTCTGTAGTAAAAGGACAATTAGTCAGGGCTGCCCGCATGATGACTAGGGAAGATGATTTTTCACGAGAATGTGATAGGTTATGGAACATGTTCTCCAAAAGAGAATATCCCACCCAACTGATCAGGGAACTAACCGAGGAGATAAAAGGGAAAAGATCAAGAGGCCTTTACCAACCCATCCTGTTTGACATACAGGAATTAGGTCAAAAGGACTCCCAAATTAGTGATAAAAATCAGAGAAAAAGCTTCTTTGGTTGGGGTCAACCTAATCACGAAGTTCAGCTTGGATGGTTATAACATCAGAGAGATCATCTACAAAAACTGGGAGATTATTAGATCAGATGCTGTATTGACCTGTAAACTGAAAGACCCCCTTAAAGTAGTGTTTAGAAGGGGTAACAACCTTAAGTGTTTATTATCAAAAAAGAAAGAAAATAGGCAAAGGATAGTAAAAGTAGGTATGACTAAATGTGGTAGATGTACATATTGTCCATACATGGACATGGGGGAAAGATTCAACATCAGAAGGGTGGATTATATGACCCCACAGATATTTGATTGTAATACAAAAGGTGTGGTTTATTTGGCATGCTGCCAGAATTGCCCTGTTTTCTACATAGGGAAAACAGACCGGAAATTTAAGGAAAGGGTGTATAAACATCTTTACAGCACCCAAACCTTGAAACAGGACAGCGCAATTGTTAAACATACCCTAAACTGTCCTACACATTCATTTAAATTTAGAGCTATAGACTCCATTAAGGTGGATGAGATGAGAGGAGGTCCTAGTTCTTTGATGTTGGAAAAATTAGAATTAATGTGGCAAATACAGACCAGAGCCTGATAGTACCCAGGACTGAATAAATATTATTCAATCAAATGTATATTAAAACTGAAATGTTTGGGTTGGGAGGGGGAGGTTGGGAGGGTGGCGTAATGGTTAAGGTGTTTGCCGTACAAACACAAGGTGCAGGGTTTGAGTCTCACAAGGGATAATTGGCTAGGCTTAAAATGGCTCGCAAGGGCAGTTAGCTTAGTACTAATCTATGAACCTATGAACCTATGAATCTATGAACCTATATCTAGCAAGATGACGGAGATCAATAGCTGAGGGGGCACCTTTCTTTGGGATTGGGGACTAGGTCCAATACATTTATTCAGCAAACATATTTATATTATTTCTTGACATTTTTGAACATTTTCTATATCACTATTGTTGAATTGAAACTGTTAATTTTTAACATCTGTAGAACATATTTACTTATGTGCAGTCATGTTTATGTGTAGTTGAAGGGGTCTTTATGTACATTTTTAACATTTTTAATATATTTGGAAGTTTAAGAGTTTTCAACATTGACATAGGATTTTATTTTAAAGTGTGAAACACTTTAGAACACCCGACTGCTACGGGTTTAATTGACCATGCTGCTATCCAGGCTTTGGATGTTTGTGTGGAATAGGTTACAGTGGAGCTTATTAAGTACAGTACTGTTGCTTTAAATGCAGACTCCACTACGTAGTGCTGTTACGTATACTCGTAACTTACAAGGTGGAGGTGAATTGTACCAATTACTCAACAAGGATAGAAACAGTTCAACTACTTTTTATGACTAAAGTACAAAAAATATTTTTCCAATTTGGATATTGTAATTATCAAAAGAATGTTGGTTACTACCCCAGTATGGACAGACAGGTAACATCAACTGTTTTATTTCAGTCTGCGAATGTATCAGTTATAACGTACTGCATTTAACTAGTTATGTTTCCAGCTAGCTGTAAAGGTTTGAAATTATACTAATTTGAATATGGATTTAATGTTTTAGTGAAGGTTTGTTAGAACCTTAGGTTTAAAGCTGTTGTAGTAAAGTCTGGAATGTTGAGATTATTGACTGAAGCATTGCATTTGGAAATGTGAATGTAAACAGGATTGAGTACTGCTTGACACTGAATTGCAAAGCTATCACATTGAAATGGTTGGTATTAATTCAATGAATTAATTGAAGGAGTGTTAATTAGACATTGGGTAGGGTATTTAAAGAGTTGCTTTACACTTGAAACTTTGTTTGAGGAAGTCTCACTACCAGTGAGACGGAAAGCACTTTACGTTATTTTTGCTGTTTGCTGTTTTTAAATAAAGAAGTGTTCGTATTGTGGACTTAGCTACTAACTACACCTTGGCTTTTTTTGGGCTTGTACTTGGCTGCTGGGACCTTCCTTTTGCTGCGGTAAGGACACCTTAAATACTATACATCACTTCCTTTTTTCTATTGCCTTCAGAAGTTTAACCCTTGTCATACCTAAACATTTTCAATTCTATTGGTAATTTCACTTAGATCAAGGAATACAGACATAAAAAATGCATGAAATAAAAAATAAAAAATAATAAAAAAAAACACATAAAACTTCAAGAAACTATGATAATAACAAACTTGTTCATCAATTATATATACTGTTGTGACTCAGTCTTACAGAATTAACAAAATCGCAGTAAACAATGTTTCTAAAAAACAGTACTTCCATAGAACTCACATGCAATTCCATAACCTAACACAGTTTCCTCTTTTGCTTTATCACACTGGCTATAGAAATGTGTTCATTTATTCCAGGTTCCACCTTGGCATTCAGTCTAAGTGGCCATTTAGTTTCCTTGATTTCTATATCTAACTTAGGGTCACCTCCCCTATCTTCTCTGTAGGACTTATCAATTATAAAAACAAAAATCTTTTGTAATTTGAACATACAGATGAGTGTAGGAAAAGTGAACTGGATGTTTTCTTGTTTTTGATGTATCTGGTATGCTCAGCAATCATGTCTCTCAACCGCCTAGTGATTTTTCCCACATAGAATGCCTGACAGGAAATGCACGTGGCCACATAGACTACCATCTCGGTGTTGCAATTACACCTTCTGGGGCATTGCAGGTTCCTATAAAAACTTGCAATTTCTACTTATGGCCCATCATTGATGTACTTTTACAGGCCCCACATTTACTCATTTTTGAATTGTAATTTCCATTTGTACTTCTGTCATCTAATTCCAACCTCTCTTTAATGTTCCTACCTTTGCTTTATACCACTCTGGGCCTTTGCCCCAGCTTACCCCTAAGCTCAGCATCAAGAACATTCTCCCAAATAACATTGAACTTGGGGATCATTTGGGGCATTAACTGATTGTAGGGTACAGCAAATACCTCATCTTTCAAAGTAGTTCCCCTACAGTTGTTCACTAAGCTGTCTCCTGTTTTCAATATGGGTGCAAATTTTAAGGTCCTACCTTTGTTCACCTTGTTCTTTATCTTATGCCACATTTTGGTAAGGTACCCTCTAGTTTTAAACATGTCAGTAAGGATATTCATTTCATGTTGGAACATCATTTCATCACTAATTAACCTTGAGATCCGAACGATCTGGCCCTTAGCCACACTTCTTTTTTGGTGGGCCGGGTGACAATTGTCAAACTGAAGGAAGGTGTCAGAATAAGTGTCTTTCCTATTGATGGTTGATCTCAAGGTTCCCTGACTTTTGTCCAGTTCTATATCTAAATAGTGGATCTTGGAAGGATGCAGCTGGTGTGTAAATTTTAAATAAGATGTAGTCAAATTTAAAGAATCCACAAACTCCTTTGCTTCATCAATTGTGCCTCCCCACAAAATCAGTATATCATCCAAGAATCTCAAGAATAAAATTATTTTAGACCAAAACAGTGAGGTGAACACATATTGTTTTTCCCACTCTGTCAGAATTAAGTTCACAAAAACAGGGGCACATTTGGCCCCCATAGACACTCCTGTAGTTTAACAAAATAGTTCCCCTTCAAAATATAAAAAGCTATTTTTCAAGATGATTTCCATTAGGTTTAGCAAAAAATTGATTCTGTCATTTAACAACAAGTGCCCATTGGTCAAACTGTCATGATATAATTCCAGTCCCTCCTGATGGGGTATGACCGAAAATAAATTGATCACATCAGTTATAAGAAACATAAAGTCCCTACTCATGTCAACCTCCCGAAGCATTTCCAAACAATGCCAGGAGTCCTTAAGAACCTGTGGGAAACTTGAAAAGTCCGTTTCGAGTAATAGTCTACATATGCTGCCAGGGCTCAGTCTTTGAACTCCTGGCGGCAACTAAGGGACTGAAGGGGGGATTTGAAGGGTCCTTGTGGCACTTGGCGATACCAACAATTGATGGAATAACAGGTGTAGTCTTAGTCAGATAGTCAAATTACACTTTAGTAATAAGCCCCTCAAATAATGCATCCTGCAAAAAAATGTAAATTTTAGTGTATGCCCTGTTCACCTCACTTTTTGAGACTCTTTCATATGTGGTTGAATCATTCAGAATGTCATACATCTTTCCTGAATAGCCCAAACACGTCATAATTACTATCCCACCCCCCTTATTAGGTTTCATAAATTGGTAGTCCTTGTTTTTTGTCTCTTTGGACTACCCTTTCATCACTAATCAAATTGTCCACAAAACCAATCTTAGTGTCACATATTTTCTTAATTTTGATCTCAAAAAATTTTTCTAGGACACTGACTAGTGGATTACATGGGGGGATAAAAGTACCAGTGTGCTTCAAAGGTTGCAGTGCATTTTCCACATAATGGTTTGGGGATGAAAAAAATAAATGCAAATTCAATTTTCTAACATACATCTTTAAAGTTACCAACACATTTGCCACATCAACCTTGTATTCAGGGATGAAGTTAAAACCTCTTTTTAACAGTTTGAAATGTGTTTCCCTGATACACAAGTCACTAAGGTTATAGATGGTAAACCCATCTTTAACCACAACATCTGCAGTGTGTTTATTTACAATCTGTGTAGATTCTGACAATGCATTGTTAAGCATACTTGGGTTTAAATAAGTGGCAAAAAATTCCGAAAGGTCCATAAGTGACCTGTTAGCACTGTTTACTTCGCAAGACTGATCACGCTGTAAGTTGGAATCTAAAACAGTGTTATTCATTTCATCAAATACATCATTGCTTGTGCTACAAGTAACAGTATACATTTCATTGTTTTCAGTGCATAGTTTGACTATCAAGTTGCATGTGTAAATTGTCCACAAATTCATTTAAAACTATCTGTTCCACCTCTCTTTCCCTTTCCTGCTTCCCCTCCTGTTGTTTGTCCCCCTTTGTTGTCGTGCCTGACAACTCCTTTACCCATTCTCGGCCTGGTTGTCCCGATTCTTTAGGCATTCTGAATGCCTTAATTGGGGAGAGTACTCTAAAAAATGCTCCTGGTTGGCTTCATATTCACTTTCAAACTCATCATTCTGTATTTCTGGGTCTCCCAGATCCCCCATACCTCCAGCAGTCAAATCTGGGACATTATTTTGGTTGTGGGTTAGGGGTGGGGGTGGGAGGGTAAACAGTCTTATTTTTATAATCATTAAAGTCTCTATCGAGTTTCTTCTGTTTCTTGGAATAGCTGTCACAGACAAACTTATTTAAGTCAACAAAAATCTTCTTGTGATTTGTTAACACAGTTGGATATAACAAGTCATTAACTATACTTGTATTAATGTCATTAATTTCTCTTTGTAAAATTTTCAACTTACGTTCATTGTCCCTTACTACAATCACCATCAGCTCGAATCCCATCTTATCAAAGAGCTCAACAAGCTCTTTGTGCATGACAGAGCCTAAGGGACAATGAACGTAACTATTCCAAGAAACAGAAGAAACTTGATAGAAACTTTAATGATTAAAAAAATGAACATATTTATATAGCCAGTATGTTAAAACAAAAGAGGAAAGGGTCTATATTATAAGATCAATGGTTGAAAACATCGAACACCATATGGTTGACACCATATGGTCGATGTCTTCAAACATCGAACTTATAAAAACAACAAAAAAAAAAAAGAACAAAGTACCCTAACGGGTTTAAGCAGGGGGGCAAGCCCCCCTGCACCCCCCCCGTGGGGGGGCTGTACCCCACCCCCTCACTACTTAAATATACCAACTCCGAGACTGCACTACATTGTAGTAAATGGAAATCTCCCCTTATGGAGATTTCCGTTTACACGTTCGATGTTGCGCACTTTCGCTGTTCTTGTGTCGACAATATCAGCTTCGATATTGTTGGCTTTCGAGAATATAATATAGACCCAACAGGAAACTGTGTTAGGTTACGGACATGCATGTGAGTACTATGGAATTACTGTTTTCAGAAACATTGTTTACTGTGATTTTGTTAATTCTGTAAGACTGAGTCATGACAGTATATATAATTGATGTACAAGTTCGTTATTATCATAGTTTCTTGAAGTTTTATGTGTTATTTTTTTTATTTTTTTATTTCATGCATTTTTTATGTCTGTGTTCCTTGATCTAAGTGAAATTACCAATAGAATTGAAAATGTTTAGGTATGACAAAGGTTAAATTTCTGAAGGCACTGGAAAAAAGGAAGCGATGTATAGTATTTAAGGTGTGCTTGAATGAAAGCACATGACTCTAATGATGGCTTTTGAGATGAAAGCGCTTAGTCATAGTGTTTTGCTGTGTCTTGTGTATTAACTATTAATAAACCAGCGTTTTTAGCATGAAGCTCATGTATGCCGGTCAAATTCTTTTTGTTTTGTTTAAGTCTTTAGTTTTTAAAAGTATTTTTGTTTAGCACTGCAAATGTGCATTGTAGGTCTTGCCTTCAGGGGGTGTCTGTAACTCCAAATCTAACCATCTGTAAATGGTGTTACTGTAGTGCCTGATTAATTAATAACATACACATGGATATAGTACTGCCATGTTTCACACCTTAAAGTGTCATTGCGAACAATAATAATATAGTACCTATATTATCTGAGCCCACCATGTATTGTGCAAATGAGGTGCTTGTGGATGCCCATAAGTAAGTGGTAGATGGGACATGAGAGTCCTAATTTGGGTGCCAATTTTCTTCCATTTTTCACTTTTATAAGGTGAGGCGTCATGGCTGGAGATGTAGAAGGTAATGCTCATTTTTGAGAGCAGCAGTGGTGAGTGGAGGACTCAAAAAAATATTTCTCTACCTCCCTGCAGGATGGTTATCAAGGGTCTCATGTTAATACTGAAGCTGGGGATAGTTTAGCCCAGGCTGTCTCCCATGCCACTGGCATCCTACTGATGGGCAAATAGTGCTGTTGTCATTACAGTGTGATATGAGGCACCACAATCCTGACCTCCTTTGCCAATAGGATAATGAAATTAAACAGCAGTCACCACCTATGTACTGTAAATTGAAACTATGCCAGCTTCACATATAATCTGCCACTGCATGCCATCTAAAAATATCATATAGTGCTTTTCTTATCTCTATAGCCCATGAAGACATCAAAGTGAATAGGCAGTTGCACAGGAGGAGAATGGAGTACCTAAGTGAGCTCTAGAGTGAGTTACTTGCTTCATAATGTGCAACTTTTAATATTAACAATAGTCGATATTCATTTTTAAAGCATATACCTTTCATAAATCACTGCTGGTTCAGTGATAACTTTCATAGGTGATAGTTAACAGTATGAATGTCGAATGTTATTAGTGTGTATTTTTGCAAGTATCCTGCTGTACTTGGGCAAGTGGGTCTGTGTTAAGGCTGTTCTTCCACATTTTGAGGATACCTGTGGATTAAATACTCATTCTGAGTTCTCATAATGTTTCAGTTGAGGTTTCTGTCTTTTATACTGGCTAAGTCATTAGGTGTAAGAAATATGTATGAGTCACATTTTGGGGTGGCCAGATATCTGTGTCACGGACAATGTTTGTCAATATACTTGTTTACTTCCCTTATAACCTGTAAGGGAAAACTATGTCTGAGCTGCATTTTTTTCTTTGCACATTTGTCTCAGACATCATTACTGTATCTCGGAGTGCAGATCTCATTGTTTGTCCACATAGCTCATCATATTATTAATTTATCTGACTAAATGCAGGATGGAAATGGGTTCATGCCCCCTCTCACATGTGTATGCTAACAGCAATGTTAATATGTGAGGTGTTTTTGTGGTTAATTTACTTATATTAGGTGTACATTTAATTATAAGAAAAGTACATATCAGCTGTATGTTTTCGTTGTATTTGGATTTCTCTCTCCCCACCCTCTTTATCACTATCCTTTCTATTACCTACATTTATTTGATTTATTGTTTTGTTTCTATCTATTTATTTTGGTATTATATGCATTACACCATGATTCCATCCCTCTGGGAAGGCCTGCTGGCCCCCAGCAGGTGGCAGTAGTAGCAGCACCTCCACCACAAGAATCAGCTATCACATCTGGGTTCCAGCCTGCCACAGTCACCTCCATACCTCCTATTTTACTTGCATCATCAGCTTCAGGTAGTCCTGCACTAGATGCTGTGCCAGTGGAGGTGATACCTTTGTCCTAGAAATTGTTGGGGGGGGGGGATTATTGACAGGAGGTTGGATGACTGCATTGGCTGGATGGAGAATCTCATCTTATAATTCACTGAGTTATGTCTTTGTGTATCACTGTCTCTACCATCTGAGACATTGCCTAGTGGCGACTGTAAGGTTGTGAGTAATCTCACACTGTGTCAATACTGACAGAGACTGCGGCTGGAGACACCCAATCCTATACCTACCCTGGTGCTTCCCTCCTTTTTGTGTTCATGCCCACCCATGTTCTTTTTGTTTGATGTCTCCTTAACCACTGTGTTCCCTCTCCTTCAATGTGTTACCACACATCCTGTCAGTTGTGTCTGTCATCCCCGGTAGCTAAGCTAAAGTAATCTAACCCTTTTACATTTTTCTTCCATCTCTTACCTCCTTCCCCAACTTACATTCTTTTTATGTATGAAAGCTGGGCACCTGTCCCTCAGAAACAATCTAGCCCATGTTTCCTACCTCCATTCTGCCCATTCCTCAGTTGCTTACTTCCCATACTAGAGTATAATTTACTCCCATTTTTATCTTGCTCCAGTACTTCCATTGCCATCCTCTAAATGTAGATATGCATCCCTCACACATGCTTCCCAAATCTCTTATCCTTTGTGATCATAGTGTGTGCAGTGGATGGCCAAGAACACTGTTGGTACACATATAAAACAGGGGAGAACTAGCACTGCTCATTGTACAGCAAAGATCTAGGCTGCAATGTTCCGTAAGTCCAACTACTAAGTGCAACCACTGTCACGAACTACATAAATTGCCCTTGGCTGGCATCAGCCACACACATGGGCTGAGCATCACTGCACAGCAGTTTGGACATACAACATAAGATACAGCTATCAGGATTTAAAGGAGTTTACATCACAAAGTATTACAATACCAACTATGCTTGTGTATGATAGATTAGACCCAAAAGGATATGTCCTGATGAGTTCCTGGTGACTCTCTTATTCTTACATTCTGCAAGTGTGTGATACCTAACTGCTGTGTGTTTTTCTCCTGAACGGTTTTGCCTCAATACTTCTGTAGCTTAGTCTATAAATGAAATGTTTTGCACACTACAAGAGAGTTTTGGGTTCAAGTCCCTCAGGGGTCTGTTTTATTCTTTCATACTGCAAGTGTGTAACAATCAGCTGATGTGTGTTTTCCTGAAGCCTTCTTTCTTACTGTCACTGCAGTGTCAGTGGTACAACAGGTAGCACACTTGTATTTGGTACAGAAGGCTGTAGGTTTTATACCACACTAGGTAGATTGATATCTGACACTGCAATGCAGCATAGGGGGGTGCTCTACTCCTAGATCTGCCATCCTTCAGATGAGATGTTAAACTGAGGTCTCCTGATGTAAAAGATCCCATGGCATCTATCAAGAAGAGTAGAGGGAAATTACTTGATGCCCTAGCCAAATTTCCCCAAGTAGAATTAAATACCACCTCAGGCCTTTCCTGAAAAGAGGCTACTAGCCTAGTGGGAAAACTGGAGAAAATGGATTAGCGCACATGCCTTATGACCCTATAGAACTGCCACATGCTTTTTTTTCTTTTGTGCACCCAGGATCACACTGGGCACCCTCAAGAGCTCATGTTTGATGGCAAGCATTACTGGTTCTTGTAATTCCTTTGGCCACATCATACACCTACCTGCTCTTCTCACAGTCCTTGCTTTGGCTACAGTCAGGATATTTAATGAGATGTTCATCACAAATACTTGCCTGGTCACATTCATTGTTAATGAGCATTGGAAGCATTGTGCACACACAGTAAA
This sequence comes from Protopterus annectens, assembly GCF_019279795.1. NCBI lineage: Eukaryota > Metazoa > Chordata > Ceratodontiformes > Protopteridae > Protopterus > Protopterus annectens. The sequence continues at coordinate 313,684,590 of NC_056733.1, forward strand.
AAAATGTGGGGTGGGTGAGATCACAACCACAGTGTTTCTGAATCCCAGGGCTAATATTGATAAACTGGATAACTTTTATTTGAGACTTTTCGGCCTGCCAAAGAACCCAGATTTGGTTTTAGTGCAGTTAATCAGCTGCTGTTTCTGATAAAGCTGCTAGACTTAGAAATATGTACCTTACTCACATTTATTTGCTAGTGCTGTAACTGCTAAACTGAATATACAATGCTCAACTTGCACCTTTGTATAGTATAGCGTACTTACTGACTATAATTGCATACTAACTGTAAACGTTGCCCTCCACAGTAATTACTATTTAAAGAAAACTGTGCTACCATGTTTTACACAGCTATAGGGGCCATAGGAATTTACCATATGTATCAGTATATCTTCCTACCCAGTGAACACTAGATATTGTGCCTTGACTTTTGCTATTAACAGTCGGTTTACATTGATAAGAATCTAGCATTTAGTAAATAGGATTTTGTACTTCACAGTTGACTTACATTGTTTTTAGAATCAAAACATATCTGTCTGACAAGATTGTGATGTTATACTTGTATATTCTTTAGCCTGCTTGCTATTAATACCTAATAAGTGTATGTATATATGTGTTTTTCTCTCTGTGTATCTTACTACTGTTCATTATTTCCCCTAATATTACCAGCTACCCAACCTTATTGTTCAGTAATAATTGAGGACCTGCCCTGCCTGCTGAATAGCATCAGTTTCTACAGTATACTGCGGTCTTCCCAAACAAAAAGAACAGAACCCATCCTTCCCTGTGCAACAGTCCCCTCAAGGGAATACATTAAACGCGAGAATGTATGTGCTTTAAAAACCACTGTCTGTAGACATAATAGTGTGTACTACTGTAAGCTGTACATTTACTCTCACTAGCCAGGACAGCCAGCAACCAAACTCTATCTGTTCCTAGACCTAGTCTCTCTTCCTCTCTCTTTTAACCTCTAACTCCTATCCTACCATACTCAAACTCTGACTTCTGCTACCTTCCTTTCTCTCTCCCAATAGACGCTACTATTGCTATTTCACCTCTGACCACTAGGTGGCAATATTTCCCTAGACCTTACCTATTGTCTCCAAACTCACCTTACAGGCATCTCCCGATTCCCATATCTTGTTTCAGTGTATAGTCCCTCTCTACACTCCTACCTTTTATATTCTTCACTGCTTAATCACTTTGCATAATCTAACTACTATACAGGCTATCTGTTACCTACCTCTCACCACCTATACTTACCTTAACAATCAGCTTCTCTGATTGTTCTCCTAGGGTTCTATTCTTCTTTTGCTCTTCCCGCTCCGTTCTTCCTGCGGGCTCACTCCACTCCACTACCCTGTTCCCAAATTTCACCCGCCCCCAGTGGTCCTAAGTATATACACCGCTTACCACACCCACTACACTATCACCAAACACAAACTCCTCCCCTTAAAGTACTAGTACTCATCTCCCACCAATCCTCCCCATCTATCTTATCTGCAAATATCCCTGCATATCTACCTCATTCATATTGTTCCTACAATGCCTCCACTAATGTACCAAACATGTCGCAATCCCTTATTTTTACTATCACTGCTAACTATCCTAACTATTCCCTATCTACTTACTCACTATGAGCACCATACATATCTAGGATTTCACTACACCATTAGGCAAACAACTATACCTACACTTAACCTTCCCCTTAGTCTCAACAACTCTTTCTGCCCAGCAAAGTATTTGTCAGCCAAGTTTCATAGACTCACTCACATTTCTTACTATAGCTCAAAAGCTAGAAAATCCCAAAACCTAATTTCTAAACTTTTACAACTCGTCCTAAGAGTTCAGATGCACGTCCTCTTAGATGGTGACATACACCCAAACCCTGGTCCTACCTCATGTACAGCTACAAAGCCTGATACAACAACTTCTGCTAACACACAACTACTTACCAGGCCCCCCAACTCTCTTCTGATAGCACATCTAAATATTCGAAGCATCAATAATAAAGTTGCTCTCCTGCATGCCCTTATAGATGTACATTCTTTTGATATCCTCTGCCTTATTGAAACTTGGCTTAACCCATCAATACAAGATACTGTAGTTATTCCCCCAGCTATAATATCCTGAGACTTGACTGTAATGCTAAGAAGGGTGGAGGTGTAGCTATACTTTATAAAAATGGACTACAAGTTACCTCAGTAGACCCCATACTGCCTATTTCCAGTAATGCAGAGATTCTTATATCTAAGTTTCAGCTCGACAAATGTAAATCCATATATATATAATCTGTATCTACCGTCCCCCAGACAATAATACTAACACATTCGAAGCTATCCTTAGCTGGCTATCAACCAACTACCCACAAGAAACCATAATACTTGGTGACTTTAATATAAACTGGATTTCCTGTACATCTGAGCAGCCTTCAACTCATATTAACCTATATGGCTTTACCCAAACCATAACTTCCCCTAGCCGAACCAATAAGCTTAATAACAAAAAAAGCACTCTAGACTGCATTCTCACTAATACTTACCAGCAAACTTATATAACAGGCACCATCCCAGATGATATAAGTGACCACCCACTCACCTACTTAATCAGATATAAGACTGAATCTCTAAACTCAACCAACTATAGGACTGTAAGGACCAACAAAAACTTTAACCTGGATAGCTTCCAAACTGAACTTTCAGCCTGTGCCTGGACACCCCTGAAAGATCTCCCATTAGATGATGCAGTCAAATACTTTAATACGAAATTTTTAGCCATTCTAGATTGCCATGCCCCTATACGTAAAATTAGAACTTGAACTAAACCGGCCACATGGCTCACTAAAACTACCAAACAAAAAATCCTCCAAAGAAATAAACTATGGGCCAACTGGCAGGCAACAAAAAGCCCTTCCGATCACCTACAGTTCAGGCAGCTAAGAAATTAAACAAAAAAGCAATAGTGTCTGATAAACGGAACTACTACTGCCATCTTCAACAAACTCACCAAAATAATCCACACAAATTCTGACAAGGCATAAATAACCTCCTACACCAAGGACACTCATGCACTCCTACTCCCTCTGGCTCTAATCACAATAATCCTACCCAAATAGCCAACTCATTTAACACTTTCTTTACAGAAACCATTCAATCTCTGGCCAACCAGCTATATCCTAACATCACATGCTCCACCACTGCCACCACCAATAACTCTCTTTTATTTCATTTTCAGCCAGTTCCCACATGCCTTGTCTGTAAACTTATCCAGAAACTTAAACCCACCACACTCTCTGCAGACCAACTACCTACAGAATACCTGCAAAAATCAGCTAAAGTCATAGCTTACCCCATATCCATCCTCATTAATAGAAGTATTTCTGAAAGATCCATCCCATCCATCTGGAAAGTCTCCCACATTATCCCCCTGCATAAAGGTGGTACTTCCAAGGACTTTTCCAACTACAGGCCCATAGCCATATTATCCCCTGTGGCAAAGGTAATGGAGAAATGTATTCACAGGCAACTTTTAACCCACCTACTTGAAAAAAATCTACTAGCCAACTGTCAACATGGCTTTAGACCATTTCATAGCACCACCTCTGCTCTCTTATCCTTTTCTGACCACATTAATAGAAATTGAAATAATGACACTCTGCTCTCAGCCCTCTTTATTGATCTGTCTAAAGCCTTCAACATGGTCAACCATCACCTCCTCATAAACACACTCAAAAACCTGTCATTGGATGACCTTGCTATTCAGTGGTTCCAATCCTACTTAAATAATAGAAAACAGGCTGTACTGTGGGCAAACACCTTATCTTCCCACCTTCCATTTACCCTAGGAGCCCCACAAGGATCCATATTGGGACCTTTACTCTTCTCCATCTTTACAAATTACCTCCATTCTGTAATCCCACAAGCCACCTGCATCCAATATGCAGATGACTCCACACTTATATGCTCTGCCACTTCCCCATCAGAACTTCAATCTCTAACCCAAACGACCTTTAACACAGTTGAAAATTGGCTCCTGTATAGATGTCTTATCTTAAACCCAAAGAAAACAAAACTGCTATTATTCACCCCCATCCATAGAACCTCCCCACTTAACTTTACTGTAACCTCTAGTAATGGAACTACTATATCTCCTGATCCTACCACTAAACTACTTGGGGTTCTAATTGATAATAACCTCTCTTATGAGCCTCACATCAATAACACTATAAAAACAGTTAATAAGAAATTAGGTTCCATCTACAGGATCAAACCCTTTCTAACTCCACTAGCCAGAATCACCATTGCTCGCACCCACCTTATCTCTACTCTGCTTTATGCCTCTCCTATCTATACCAAATTATGTAAAAGTGCTCTGAACAAGCTGTCTACCTCTTACAACAATATTGCCAGATTTGCTGCAGGGTCCTCCTAGAGAACCCATCATTGTATCAATCCGAATCAACTAGGCTGGATAGAATTGCCAAATATTATACTATTCAATCAAGTAATAGTAGCCCACAAGATCCTGTATCAACCAGAAAATATACCTATACTCACTTCCCTAGTCACCCCCTATAATAATCTCAAAACCCTGCGCTCATCTAACAAACTACTAGTACAGATATCTAAATCTAATAACTCAGCAGGGGACACTCTGTTCTCTAATACAGTGGGTAAAACCTGAAACAGTCTCCCCAATCACCTCACTTCACTATCCTCAGCTAACCTATTTAAAAGTAAACTTAAACCCTACCTTAAATCACACTGGCTATGCCCCTGTGCTAACCCAGATTAAACAATTAACCCTTCCCATAATACCATGCTTCTTATCACATTATCTTATTTAGGGCATGCGCCTATGTGTATATTGTTTATCTTTATCAACTATAACCAGTCTACTCTTTAGACTTCTTGTGTAATTTTACAGTATGAGTGTGTTCACGTACTGCTTCTAATGAATACTCACTATATTTTAGTTTTTTGACATTTTTGTGTGACTTCTAATTAATAGTTCCATTGTCTTTATAAATATCATTGTCTTTATATATTTTTTTTGTGAAACTTGTGGAGCTTTTCTCCCCGGGCCTCCACTGAAAATGGATGTACATCCAGCTGGACTAGCCCAGTCAACAAATGTAAAATAAAATAAAAATAAATAAAATAAATATACCTCGTGGCTTGATATTGTCGAAGATGAGTTGCAATTTCTCTACAAGACCAAGGATTTTATATAATATACAGTATTCAGACTGAGTTTGTTAGTGGTATGTAGTTATGTCAAACTGGAAAAACAAGTCCTATATAGAATCCCCTGAGACATCAGACGTGATAGGATTAGCAGATTACACAGCTTGTGAGACTAAAATATCCACTAGAGAAGTACTTTTTAAACCATTTGCTTCAAGAAGCACACTGGGGTAGTTGATGCGTTCCTTGAGGAAGAAAAAAAAATAGAGTTGGACAACTGCAGTACTGTTTTGGCCTAAAACAATACTGCAAGTTATAGACCTGGGTAATACCACTAAAATGGAAGTGCAGCTGAATTGAGGCCATCACTTCATAGATTTAGGAAAGATGAGGGAAAGGAGTATTGCCTTATTAGTATTTCATAGATTATATCTCACTTACAGTCGGACAATTATAACCCACATTCAGAGGCCAGGCATAATTGCTGAGGCTACAGATTAAGAGATGTGTGCTATAAAAATAATACCCTAAGGGTTGGACAGTTTAATTATCTTTGGTTGCATTCCATCTAATTCACTATTGCCACATGCTAGAAGTCTGCTATTTTTTTTTTTAAATGGTACAACATATATTATGTGGAGGATGAGGGCTAGATAAAAGTCCAGATGTAGGGTGAATGGACAGTCAGTCTATGAGATTCATGGGGTTTGTGGCAATAGTATGATGCAGTAGGAGCTTGAAGTACCATTAATCTTGAGACTCAGGCTTTCTTTTTCTTGTTTGTGATAAGGGATTTAATTTGCCTCCTTAATTATATTAATTGGTCAAAAGGTTAGTAATGCTTCCAGTGTTACCATCCTCTCTTGCTTTGTGTAGTACTGCCACCAGCTAGATCACTTCTACATCCTTTCCTGGTTTATGTAGTATTGCCACCAGCTAAATCACATCTAACAACCTCGTATTACTGTTATACTCTGAAAAATAAGCCTCCAGAAATACTAATAACAAAAAAATTGCAAGCATTTTAGATGCTCAGTCTTTCTTAATCAGAGACAGATTCCATCAGTTAGTGCAAAACATAACCTTTAATATATAATACGTAATAAATTAATAAATGTGCAATTTGCCACATCCTTTTGGTATTCAAAATTCCTTACTAGAAGAAACAATACAACATGACAAATTTAATATGCCAGAGGAATGCTAAATAAAGGGTGCCCACAAGACAGAAAAACAGTTACTAAGAAGATACATCTTTCTTACTCAAAATGTATTTGAAATACTTACTAGGCCATCCTTAGACTCAAAAAACATATTTATTTCATCATGGTTTGGTGTTTCCTACATTTTAACAGCACTCTGGGACTATTCAGAGCTTTTTAGATATTCTTATATGCAATTTCTGACTCTGACCACATGGGGGCTGGCATTTTGAAATAATTCAGACTGTTTACTCTGCCTCTAAGTATCCCAGAATGCATTGTTTGTCTCCAAAAAATTGCATCAGATCTGCCACGTTTTCCCTTAAGCTGCTGTCACTTCATTGACTTAACAGGCATTCACTGCTGTCTTAAAGTCCCCTACGTTTGGTTAAAATGGTATCCTTTTTCAATGACTACTTCAAACACAAGCAGTGCAAATGCTACAGAACAGAACTGAAAAGTGCATTTTATTGCTCTTGCTTCTTAGAAATGCTAACTTGCTTTCTTTTGTGAAGGCTGAAATCTAGTTCTTCAAGGCATCTCCCCTCCCACTTCACACCTACCTTCCCTAGCTGTCAAAGAGCTAAGGGTAATCTGACCCATTATCTGCATGTGATTGACAGCTCACAGCAGGTGACCAGAATAATGTACTGTTTTCTTGTCAGCCTTTCCCTCCTTACAGTGGGACACTTTTTTTATTGCACTCCTGTCAAATTTAGAACCAAGCTACATAGCACTGGGAATAATCACTATTTTGCAAAGCATCAAACTCCCACTTATTTTTCCTTCTCGTTTGATTAAATAGCTAACAAATGACACTATAAACATGAAATATTTCACAGACTTGCATGACAGCACCAACATGCTTTTTTAAGACATAATTTAAAAAATTCGGTTACATTAAATTACATAAAAGTATGATATTACATACTTCTTGTAATCTGATGTAGTGTTGTCAATTAATTGTGACAGACATCTGCTTCTTATGTAAACACATGCAATTAATGTATACACATGGTTATTGCAAATTTATGCTCTTAGTTTTTGCAGCTGTTACTGTGCTTCTGCCTGTACTTTGTCACATATCGGTAGGGCAATGTAAAGCAATATGACAATACAAAAACAAAGTTTACAAAATTTAGAAATTACATCCAGAAATGAGACTCACCCACACTCACTCATTCACCCACACTCACTCACCCACATTCACTCACCACCCACCATCCTCACTCACCCACCCACACTCACTCACCACCCTCACTCATTCACCCACATTCAACTCACCCACCCACACTCAACCACTCACCCACCACACTCACCCACACCAACTCACTCACCCACACTTAACCGCTCACTCACCCACACTCAACCGCTCACTCACCCACCCATCCACACTCACCCACCCACACTCACTCACCCACCCACACTCACCACCCACACCAACTCACTCACTACCCACCTACACTCACTCACCACCCACCTACACTTACTCACTCACCACCCAACACACTCACCAGTTCACCACACTCACCAGCTCACCCACCCACCGACCACACTCGCTCGCCCACCACACACTCTCCCACTCACTCACTTACCACACTCACTCCCCACATTCACCCACCCACACACAACACTCACTCACCCACCACACACTCACCCACTCACCCACACTCACTCACCACATTCACCCACCCACACACCACCCTCACTCACCCTCCCTCACCCACCCCCCACACTCAACTCACGCACTCACTCAACTCACGCACGACACTCACTCAGCCCACACACCACGCTCACTCAGCCCACACACCACGCTCACTCAGCCCACACACCACGCTCACTCAGCCCACACACACACCCTTTCGCACACATAACCACAAGTTTGTTTGGCAACACCAAGAATGACCCCAGGCCTTCGTCCGAGGAATGCACGAGTAATTATGTACTTTGGCTGCGCAGACAGAAACAGAAACACATGCTTATACAGATCTTACACATCAAGCCGCTCCATTCAAATTGTACATGAAATGCACCCATTGAACAGTTTTCCACCTACAACATTATTAAAGTACTTTAATCCAACACTAGTGAGCCCTACTTTAAACAGCCCAGTAAACCTGTCCACAGATTCAGCTTCTACAACAGAGTCCAATAAACTGTCTACTGTACATTAGTGTTAACACAGGAATTTTCAGTTCTTATCAGCATAACCACATACACAATCTTCCACCTCAGACCTTTCATGAAAGATGTTTTATTTTTAAACTTTCATCCTTCCCACTTTAGGGGTCTTACATAAATCCCAGCAAAAAGGAGACCTATAAACTGCAATCACCCTGAGCCAAATCCATCCAAACATGGCTGCAAAACTAAAGGTGTTACGGTTTTGAGGGGAGGGTTAAGCAACCATGCCCACACCACCTGGGAACAATCAAATTCTTCCTGTCTTTATAACTACACAGTTCCACAACCACAGGAAAAAAATTACCCAGCAAAGGCACACCAGTACCTAATGGAATTAAGTGACAATTCGACACTAAATCATAAATCACAAAACAGACTTTATCAATTCAGTATATGAAGAACATAACAGTATAGTGTATTTAAAGTTACATCTAACTACCAGATTATGCTGGGACAGCTTTAGAGATAAAAGTGGTTTTGTAAAATTCAGCAGATACTGGCAGAGTGCACTTCATCACACAAACGTGCACACACTTGCCCCTTATCACACAGATGCGCACACACTTGCCCCTTATCACACAGACACAAAGTTTGTTTAGCAACAGCTAAAATGACCCAAGGGCTTCTTCCTTCTGATAGCAGTCTGTTAACTATAGGTTCATAGGTTAGTACTAGGCTATCAGCCCTAGGGCTTATACAAGCCTAGCCATAACAATTCCCTGGCTATTACTTCCACACTATTTTCTACCCTGGACCCCTGTCTAGCAGGGTGAGTGACGTGATCCCCAGGGTTAATTTCTTTCTCCCATCTAATCGTCAATGTTCCGTTTGAAGAGGGCCAAAGAGGCGGACATGTATGGGCAGTCTATTCCAGAGTCTGGGCAGTCTCTGAGTCAGGAACCTAACCCTCCAGCATTTGTTTATTGTGATGACAAGGTTTAGATCCCTGGAGCGTGTAGCTCTGAGGGATTGGGATTTCTTTTGTGTAGCATGTCCCAGAATGAGTACATGTTTTTTCCCAAAGGGGATAACTATACATTTCTTGGCACTGAGCTTGAGCCCATGGCTCTGGCACCAAGCATCTGTTTCTGTAAGGCCCTTTTCTACAGTATCCACAACATTTGGGGATTCAATAATGGCTCCCAGTTTGCAGTCATCTGCGAACTTTGTTAGCCAGAATCCCTTAGTGTTGGCCTGTACTTCAGAGAAGTAGATGCCAAACAAGAGCAGTCCCAGGACTGACCCCTGAGGTACTCTGACTTGTCAGAAGCTGGATTTGGAGTGAGCTACTTTTACAGCATGGGTTCTGTCAGTAAGCCGGTTGGCAACCCATTGAGTGACATAGGGATTAATGCCCAGCTTAGTAAGTATTCATACACACACACACACACACACACACACACACACACACACACACACACACACACACACACACACACACACACACACACACACACATACACTTGCCTCTTGCTTGCATTCTCACACACACACACACTTGCCCCTTGCTTGCATTCACACACACTTGCCCCTTGCTTGCATTCATACACACACACACACATACACACACACTTGCCCCTTGCTTGCATTCACACACACACACACACACACACACACACACACACACACACACACACACACACACTTGTCCCTTGCTTGCATTCACACACACACACACACACACACACACACACACACACACACACACATACACTTGCCTCTTGCTTGCATTCTCACACACACACACACTTGCCCCTTGCTTGCATTCACACACACTTGCCCCTTGCTTGTATTCATACACACACACACACATACACACACACTTGCCCCTTGCTTGCATTCACACACACACACACACACACACACACACACACACACACACACACACACACACACACACACACACACGTCCTTCATCTACAAGCAAATACACCACATAGGTTGTATAGAATAGAGAAGTACAGATAAGACCCAGCAAAAGAAAGGGGGATGGTGGGAGGGTAACCTGGACTGCAACAGTGAATACACTCGAACATCTACATTTATGGTAGGTACACAACTGTACTATGTTCATCGTGTTTCACTGTTGCAGTCATTACTCTTGGGTTGAATCCCAAAGCTGAGGATGGGTGGCTAGGGCTAAATAGGATTAGGAGAGGCTATGAGACCCTGCAGAACTGCAGTGGCAAAGCCTGCTCTGCATTTAGAGTAGAGAGGTAAGTGGTAGTGCTTTGTAAAGGTGTGCACCGAACTCCAAGTTGCAGCCTCTAAGATGTCTTTGGTTGGTACTCCTCTGAGGAAGGCTGCTGCTCTGGTTGAATGTGGCCTAATGTCCTTAGGCACTGATTTGCTATGTTGTGAATAGCAGAAACAAATGCAATGGCCTATCCATTTTGAAATAGTCTGTTTTGAGATAGCCTTTCCTTGTGATCCTGCAGCATATGCCACTAAAGGTTGCTCAGTCTTTCTGAAAGCTTTAGTTCTGTCCAAGTAGAAGTGTAGCTGTCTGTGTATGTCCAAAAAATGCAGACGTCTCTCACCCTTGTTCTGTGGGTTTGGATAAAAGGTAGGCAAGTGAATGGTTTGGTTAAGGGCCACACTGGATACCACCTTAGGCATAAATGTCAGGTTTGTCCTCAGAGAAACCCTGTCTGGATGGAAAATGATAAAAGGTTCCACAGCCATGAGTGCCTGTAACTCCGAGACTCATCTTGCAGAGGTTATTGCTAGGAGCAGAACTGTTTTCCAGGATAAGAATTTTATATCAGCTGTTGAGGCTGGCTCAAAAGGAGGCAGTGTGAGTTTTTCCAAGACATAATTGATTCCCATGCAGGTATTGGTGCTCTCCTTGGAGGTCTTATGTTTTTGGCCCCTCTGAGGTACTGCCTTATTAAAGAATGAGAAAAGATAGATGGTTCTGTATTGTAATGGGCTGAAATGGCAGAGGCATGGATCTTAATTCATGAAAAGTATAGGCCTCTGTCCAGCATCTCAGTTAAGTATTGTAAAATCTGAGGAATGTTTGCAACAAACGTGTCAATTCCTTGTGCCTGGTTCCAAGCACAGAATCTCTTCCATTTTTCTGAATAAGATTTTCTGATACTGGGCCTCCTGGCCTCCAAAATAACATCCATCACAGCTTTGGAGAGAGGAGTGTTCTGAATGGCTACATTATCCGCCATGCTGCCAGATTTAAGGTCCTGAGTTGGCTGTGCAGGATCTGACTGTTTTGTTGGGTCAGTAAGTGAGGAATTTGAGGCAATGTCCAGGCTGGACCTTGAGACAAGTTCTTTAGGATTGGGTACCAGTGCTGGCGTGGCCAGTATAATTTTTGGCTTCTCTTGTCTGACCTTTAGGAGTACCTTGGGGAGTAGAGGCAGTGGAGGAAAGGCATATACTGTTAGGTTTTTCCAGCTGAAGGATAAGGCATCCACTTTCCATGCTTGCTTGTGATAAGTCCTTGTGCAGAATCTCTGTAGTTGGCAGTTGTGAGGGGAGGCAAACAGATTTATGTCTGGGCATCCCCATTTCCTTGTTATCATGCTGAAGACTTGTGGATCCAGTTTCCACTCGTGGGGATAAGTCAATGCTGTGTCCCACAAAGTCATGGCTTGTCTGCAGAGGGGGTAGGAATGTGTGCCTCCCTGCTTGTTTATGTGCCACATGACTGTAGTATTGTCCGTCTTTATCAGTAGTTGTCCTGGATGAAGTAGATCCTTGAAAGCTGTCAGGGCATTTTGAACAGCTAGCATCTCTTTTTGATTGATATGAAGATGCATCTGGCTTGCGGGCCATGTGCCCTGAATACATTTTTCTGCCATGCGGGCCCCCCAGGCATAATCTGATGCATCCATTGTTAGTGTCTGCTTGGCTGTGGGTAAAGTGAATGGCTGTCCCTTGTTGTGGTGACAGGCCTGTGCCCACCATCAAAACTCCTGTTGCAGGCAGGGAATGAGTGTAATTAATGTTTCCAGGCTGTGGCAATGTTGAGTCCAAACACTTTTTAGATACCATTGTAGTTTCCTCATATGCAGTCTGGCATTTGGAATTAGCAGGATGCAGGATGCCATGAAGCCCAAAGCCTGCAGAATTTTTCTTGCAGATAACTGGGTCTTTGTTGCTAACATTTTGAAGTAAGAAGTCAGTTGCCTTTGTTTGTCTGGCGTGAGATAAGCCATCTGGGCAGTTGTATTTAAGCTTGCACCCAGGACTATTATCTCTTGAGAGGGCACTAGTTTTGATTTATTTTCGTTTACTGTGTACCCTAGGCAAATTAGTAATCTTTTTACAAATGCCAGATGCTTTAGCAGAATGTCCTTGTTCTCTGCTTGAATAAGGCAGTCGTCCAAGTAAGGATATATTTGAATTCCTCTTTGTCTGCAAAATGCAATTACTGGTGCCAGGCATTTTGTGAAGACGCTGAGCGCAGTAGATAAGCCAAAGGGCAGTGCAGAGAATTGGTAGTACATTGAGCCAGCTATGAATCTGAGGTATCTTCTGCAAGATTGTCTGATTGGGACATGCAGGTATGCCTCTTTTAGGTCCAAAGTTACAATCCAAGCCTTCTTGCCCAGCATGGGCAGAAGCTGCTGCAGAGTCAACATTTTGAATTTTGGAACGTCCAGAAATGTGTTTAGAATAGACAGGTCCAGTATTGGTCTCCAGGCTTTGTCCTTTCTGGGTACCAAGAAAAGTCTTGTGTAAAATCCTTGTCCCTGCTCTTGCTGTGGTACTCGCTGAATGGCCCTCATGTCCATGAGGGATGAAACTTGCTTTTGTGCCTCTGCCCATTGATTGTATGGCAGGTCTGGCATACCTTTTGCCCTTGGCAGGGTGTGAAAGTGGAACCTGTAGCCCTGAGACACTATATTCAAGACCCATTTGCCCTGGGTGATCATGTGCCAATTTTGTGAAAAAAGTGCTAGTTTTCCCCCTAAGGGGTCTGCCAAAAGATAAGTGCTTGGTCCTGCCAGAGGAAAGTCATTGGGACTGTTTCCTGTATAGCTGTGATTTGTCGTCTTCACTTTTGGAGGTAGAAGCACCCCATTGTTTAGGCCTGTATGAGCCTTGGGGCTGGGATCTGCCTCTGGGGCGTCTGTATCTGCCTCTTTGTGGCCTGTCTGACACTGGAAAGGACCAATTCTTTGTGGGCCAGTTCCTGCTAAATCTGGGTGGCTGTACCTGTAAGAAATCCTTAACTGTCTGCATAGATTTTGCTTTGTCCTCCATTTTCTTCAACTCCTCCTCTGCTTTAACACCAAAGTATCATGCAGTAATGGAGCATCTAATAATTTTGCTTTAACATGATCAGGCAGATTCTGTTCCTTTAACCAAGCATGCCCCCTAATGACAGAACCTGTAACAGCGGCCCTGCAAGAGGCCTCTAGAGAATCAAAACCACATTGCAAAGTATGCCTTCCCACTTGTTCAGTTGCATGCAATAAATCCTGCATTTCCTTGTTTTCTGCACATTCTGAATTTGTTCATATTTTCTGTTTAAGCAGTGACATTAAGTACTGCTGATATTTAAGCATATGAAATTGACAATTTAAAGCCCTCTCAGCTAAGGTAGCAGAAGTGTAAACCTTTTACCCCCATCTGTCCGTTGCCCTTGAATCCCTATCAGAGGGGATAGGGTTTATTGCAGTGGAAGCCTTGACCCCTTTGGGACCCTGAGAAATAGTTTCTGGGTCAGCAGCAGGGTTTTTATAAAGAAATGTATGTGAATCTGGAACCCTGTAGTATCTGTCTGGCTTAACAGGTGCAGGGGGTAAAGAGTCAGGAGACAGGTCGGACTCTGAAAATACATCATCTACAATGTCTAAAACATGGGGGATAGCAAGAGGCCTGTGCTGCGGTAGTAAAGGAAAGTCTCTGAGCCTTTTCTTAGATTCTGAGTAGTCTTGGCTCTCCTAGTGGAAATGCTTCCTCATGGTATGCAGGTTTTCCCCAAAAGAATAATCATCAGGAGGAGAGGCTGAAGGGATAGATTCTTCAGCAGCAGAATCCTCATAGGGAGGAAGAGAGTATTCCTGTTCAGAAGAGAGTCATAAACTATATCAGGCAGCACAAAATAGGGTAGGAGTGCATTCAAATAGGGGCTGTGTGTAGAATTACATTTTTAATTCACTAGGAAGACTTATCTTACCAATGAAGCAAAAAATGCAGACGAAAATGCAGGCAATCCAAACTTTTCAGTAGTCCCTCAAACAAATGCAGTCGACAGGATACACGTACAATGAAAAGGAGTTCCACATACCACATGGGTTTTATTAGGTTGAGTGGGCTGGGTAAGGCAGGTCTGACATCACAATGTGGGAGGAACACTGGCTCTTGTATACAGAATGCAAATCAGGCGGGGATTACATCACTTTAGGGGAGGAAACATCCCGATAGCTAGAGCAAAAGCAGATGGCAGATGTGACATCATAATTTCAGAGCCAGCTACAGGTTTTTCAAGTTGGTTTGCAAAGTGAAACAAAAACAGTATAGAAAGCTAGGAAGCAGAACAGGGAAAACAGTTGAGTGGTTTATTTTTTTAAAGCTGCAAGGGTGATTTTTTTAAGCTTTATCAAAGAACAGGGACTGGAAGAGTCAGCAGGTTGGGGAATCTGCTTTAATATCCTGTTGTTTTCCTTTAAACTTATTTTCAAGCCCTCTAACTGCCCTTACCTCTCCTCCATCCTCACCCTGCATCTTCCTGACAAATCACTCAGGTCCAAAAATCAGAATGTCCTTGAAGTGTACAAACCCAAACGTACTCCAGGGCAACTTCTATTGTCATTTTCCCTAGCACGCAAATGAAACTCACTCCCACCCCACATCTGAACTACTCAGAACCACTCCTGCTTGAAAACTTTACTTCAATCCTACCTCTCTTGTAAATGGGATTGCTCCTGCTTTCACCCTTCCTAACCTCCACCTAATCCACTCCAACTGCATTCAAGCTTTCTTTCACAAATTAATCCCTGCACTGCTGTACTCTTCTTCTTCTAACAATACTTACCCCTACTATGTCTTTTATAGTATAGGCATTTATATACCTTGAACTGCAGATTGCTTTGTTATCACATGTGCTCACAAAATGCCTTGTTATAGCATATGCCACAAAATACTTTTTACTTGTATTATTATTTCTATGTTACTCTATTTCTGCTGCTTCAATCATGTAATATTTTTGTTTGCTTTTAATTGTCTTTAAATATTGCAATACTGTTTCTGGAGCTTTTCTACCCAGGCCTCCATTGAAAAAGGGCTCATTTCGGCCCAATAGACTTTCCCGGATAACAAACTGCAAATAAAAATAAAGGAAATCTCTGCCCTCTCCTACAGTTTAACTCAATCTTTAGGTTTCTTATCTCCCTACAATATGGTTCCAGCATTGTGCGGGTACCAGAAACCTGCCTGTACTTTTTAAAAGTTTTATTTCCTTTCATTGGAGTCAAAGGAAGGGAAAGGTCAACTATTTTTTTTTTAAGCTCAGCTTCTCACATACTTTGCAGAGGAATTCATCTCCACCTGCACGAAATATCATAGACTCAGTTAAATCTGTAGCCTATGCTGTCAGGTACTGCTGTCAGTCTTAGATGGGCCATTAATCCTGCTAATGTCAGGAACACAGCTGATATAAGAAAGACAGAAAGCTGCGGAACTGTTTTCTACTGTTTTTATTGCGGAGAGGAGGAGAACTTAACACTCTCCTTTCATAGCAATACAAAGCAATTAGATCATTCAGGGGTTTAAATGCAATTGTCAACTCTTCTGACAAATTTACTTAAGCAGTAACACAGTATTGAAATGCTAAGCTTTAAATGTTGGTTATTTATAATAGTTTATATGTTAAGACAAATGTAGTATTCAAAGATTTCTGTGACATTTAGAGAAAAGTCAGAAAATATTTTTTCTTTTAAAGTACCAACACATTTACCATTTTCAAGCCCCCCCCCCCCCCCACACACACACACACAGGACAGAACTGCAGAAATGGAGACAAGTGACAACCCTATCAACTATGTGCACTGATACTGTTTATAAAAAGGTCTTTTATGCTTCTTTGTGACATCCTTCCAGAGGGGCTGCATATCTGGTGCATGCAGATCCGTGGTAAGAAATTCCCACTGACTTTGAGTCAGTTCTTACATTGTTAAGAGTGCATGAGCATTTTGTAGTCCACAAAGGAAATGTGACCATTGATGGCAACCATACTATGCAGCTGAATTTACTTTAATGTATGCAATCATACAGGGTAACTGAAATGCAAGCAGGCTCCTCAGAAATCCATACGCCAAAAATAGTAAAAAATCTGGTATACAAAAAGCACGTAAAGCAAGTAGAATAAAAACGAACGTTCTTTTAATGGATACAGTTAGCGCTTTCACCTCCTCGGCTTCATCAGACTGTGTTCTAACCATCCAGGACAGTCACATATATACCACATCCAATTAAAACTATAATTGCTTAATTACATTCAATTAAAAACACACTGGACTTGTTTAATAAGTCAAGCACAAATACACATATATAAACTTGTATGTTCTATAAGAAACTAAAATATTCTCCAAAAGGTGTGTACTGAAAAACGTGCACTAACGCATATATATACATGTGTACATATAAAATTGTCCACTCAAATCTATAAAAAATACATATGTATGGTAGTGGATAAAACCACCTAACACAAACATGGTCCTCTAATAAGAGCACGCAAATATGAATGTACAACCTTTAGACTAACGCGAGCATTAATATCCTAAACTATACATAAACACAAAATAAATGCTCTCAGTTAATATAAACATATAGCTAAAATAGGAACTATCACATCTAATCCTCCTGCCATTTAGAAACTCAGACTAAACTCTATACCTCTCTATTTTCCTTTTATTTTTAATCTCCTTTTCTTTAGCATGGTCTGTACATTGATCTTATCATTTAGACCAGGAGGATGGTCAGCTCTCATCCGGATGATCCATCTGAGTTCCATTTCTAATGTATGGTTCTCTAAATCCCCACCCCTAAGGCTGGTTCTAATGTGTTGGACCACGCTAAAAGTGAACTTGTGTTCAGGGCCTGACATCAAACAATGTCTGGCTAACATGGGGGGGTTTAAACGAGTTACAAGTGTTGATGTAACCACACTGGTTACAACTACCACAAGAAGTGGTATTGCAACCTGCTTCCTCCCTAATGGTTGGCCTGCCAAGAAATAACCTCTTCAAGTTCTTCTTGTTTTTGTATATGAACTTAGGTTCATCACCTACTAATTTCATAATTTCTTCGTCTGCTCCTAGAACATCCCATCGCTCTCGTATTATTCTCCTAATGTTATTGACATCAGATGTAAAATATACCGGCATATTCAAGATCTGTCCTTTCCTATCACCACTTGCAGGGATATCATCACTCATTTCATACTCCTCTCGGAGAATGGGATTGGAAAAATATGGGCGTGCTCTCGTCTCTCTGAGTTCAACAGCAGTATTAATAGCTCTCTCAATCTCATCTTTCTTATAGGCCCTATCTCGTAGCCTCTGACCCAATCCAGTCAGTTCAAATCTAAAACCTTCCTCCGTTGGGTTTAACCTCGAGGCCCTCAGAGACTGACTCCTAGCTACGCTTTCAAAAACATGTCTGGGGTGCATGCTGCCCCTATGTAGAAGTGTGTTCCTGTAACATTTCTTCCTATGGATAGAAGTGTTCACTATTCCATTACTCAATCTCATAATGTTCACGTCCAGAAATGCAACAGACACTCTAGAGAAATTGGACGTGAACTTCAAAAATTCCATAGAGTTGTTCATATATCCCTCAAACTCTTTTAACTCTACCTCATCACCTCTCCATACTAAAAAAAGGTCATCTACGAACCTCCTATAAAAACTCACATGTTTTTTGAATATATCTGAAACAAAAAGTATTTCCTTCTCCCAATAGGCCATAACAATATTGGCGTAGCTATTGGCACAACTAGTGCCCATAGCTACGCCATCTTTCTGAATGTATATATCTCTGTCAAAGATAAATACATTGTTCTCTAAGATGGTTTCTAGAAACAATGCTAACAAATCTATCAAATCCTTATTCAAAGAAGTGTATTTCTGTAAATAGTACATAACCCATTGAACTCCACGGTCATTAGGTATAACCGTGAAGAGGCTGTTGACATCAAATGTCACAAAAATATATTCATCCCGCTCTTCTAGTTTGGAAATGTACTCATAGAACTGGAGTAGGAATTCCTTACTATCTTTAAGAATAGAAGGGTTCTCATCTACTATAGGTCTCAAAAAATGTTCTACATATAATGAGAAAGGTTCAGTTAGCCAACCTTGTCCCGAGACTATGGGTCTCATGGGCGGATTGCACAGATCTTTATGTACCTTAGGTAGGCCTTTCAACAAAGGTAGAAGTGGATATTCAACCTTCAAATATTTGTGTATGTTCTTGTCTATAACTGCGCTTTTTAGTAAGTCATCAATCATCGCATATACCATGTAAACTTTTGTGGCGACATCCTCTCTATTCAATTTGCCATATGACTTACTATCACTTAGTAAATGGTCCACACTCCTCTTATATTGCTCATAGTCCATGACTACGATGCACCCACCTTTGTCTGCAGAAGTAATAACAATGGAACTGTCATTTCTTAAATCATGTAATGCTTGTTTCTCAACGCGGTTGAGATTGTTCTTATTATAAAATCTCTTCTCATTCCTCCTGTTATTATTATAATAACTATGTAGGTCATTTTCAACAAGCCTAGAAAATGTCTCTAACACTGGATGTAGTATAGGTACATACGTGCTAGTAGATTTAAAAACACTCATCATACCACTCATATCATTACAACCATAGTCTAACTTAAGTTGAATATTCCTAGTGAACAATTTCACATCAATGATGGAATCAGAAATCTCCCTTCTTTGACTCGGAATGAAGCTCAACCCTCTGTTTAATACCTGTTCCTCATAATCATTTAACTGTCTGCTAGATAAACTAATCACTACGGATTCATTTTCTTCTCCCAAAGTTTTTTTCAATGTGGGCCCTTCCATATCTGTGTCTGAGGTCTTGCATTTCTGCCGACCTCGACTCATGGAACGGGTCCGACCTCTGAACTGTGGTGTCTGTATGGGGAAAGGGGTAACAAAATTGGTGACATTTCCCTCCCCATCATGACTAACCAAAGTATGCTTCTGTTTTTTACTAACAACAACACTTGCTTCATTACTCATCACACTTGTTTCATTGCAAATAACATCCTTCACTTTCTCTCTATCATGTGTATCAGAGGATTCATTGTTAAATTCAATAATATGTTTATGTTTATTATTCACTACTATCGGATATAGATTACGGTCATTAGTCCTGTTGTCAGCAGTGCTATCAAACATTGAACCATCCGTTGTTACTATATTGTTATTGTCATTAATAGGAGCTATTAACTGTCCATCAGTCGCCTTATCGTTCACATTGTCCCTCGATACACCCCCCCCCCCATGTTGATAAGAAATTCTTTTTCATGACAGGTACGAATTGCAAGACCATGAATGTGATATATTTGGCCCAGTGTGAGACATGTGATGCGTTTTACATAGGTAAGACTAATAGAGAGTTTAGGTTTCGCATTAGGGAACATTTGTATCACATCAGGACTGGCCAGGAACATAATGCGTTAGCCAGACATTGTTTGATGTCAGGCCCTGAACACAAGTTCACTTTTAGCGTGGTCCAACACATTAGAACCAGCCTTAGGGGTGGGGATTTAGAGAACCATACATTAGAAATGGAACTCAGATGGATCATCCGGATGAGAGCTGACCATCCTCCTGGTCTAAATGATAAGATCAATGTACAGACCATGCTAAAGAAAAGGAGACTAAAAATAAAAGGAAAATAGAGAGGTATAGAGTTTAGTCTGAGTTTCTAAATGGCAGGAGGATTAGATGTGATAGTTCCTATTTTAGCTATATGTTTATATTAACTGAGAGCGTTTATTTTGTGTTTATGTATAGTTTAGGATATTAATGCTCGCGTTAGTCTAAAGGTTGTACATTCATATTTGCATGCTCTTATTAGAGGACCATGTTTGTGTTAGGTGGTTTTATCCACTACCATACATATGTATTTTTTATAGATTTGAGTGGACAATTTTATATGTACACATGTATATATATGCGTTAGTGCACGTTTTTCAGTACACACCTTTTGGAGAATATTTTAGTTTCTTATAGAACATACAAGTTTATATATGTGTATTTGTGCTTGACTTATTAAACAAGTCCAGTGTGTTTTTAATTGAATGTAATTAAGCAATTATAGTTTTAATTGGATGTGGTATATATGTGACTGTCCTGGATGGTTAGAACACAGTCTGATGAAGCCGAGGAGGTGAAAGCGCTAACTGTATCCATTAAAAGAACGTTCGTTTTTATTCTACTTGCTTTACGTGCTTTTTGTATACCAGATTTTTTACTATTTTTGGCGTATGGATTTCTGAGGAGCCTGCTTGCATTTCAGTTACCCTGTATGATTGCTTGGATTGTTATTTTTGAACTGGTAACTGGAACTTTACTCGCCTGGGTTTACATCGTGGTTTGTGTTATTTTACTTTAATGTATGTTTGCTATATGCTTTTGCATTAAAAGCATTAAGAAAAGTAAATCAGAAGCACTTAACTGTGTTTAAATGAACACACACACACACAACACACACACACACACACACACACACACACACACACACACACACACACACACACACACGTCAGATGTGAATTTAAAGTACTGCATCCCACATATAGTATTCTACATGCTACATATATATATATATATATATATATATATATATATATATATATATATATATATATATATATATATATATATGTATGTGTGTGTGAGTGTGTGTTTATGTGTAGGCACATATACAGTTGCACAAAATTTCCATTTTGATTTGCTTTTGTTGAAAGGACATGAAATACACACACAGGCATATAATCTAGTTCTCCATTAGAAACACACACACACACACACACACACACACACAAACACACACACACACACACACACACACACACACACACACATGCACACAGACACACATACACTAATATGTTTTTGTACACATCTACGTTATACACAGACACATACACACATGCTATCTATCTGTATATAGATATGTGCAATATGGGTGCATACAGTATTTATAATAGTAGAGTTAAGCATTATTAATGTATACATTCTAGTAAATGTCACCTAATGTTTTACTGGTCACTGTCACATATTCGCTATGTGTTGCACATGCAATTTTGGTCAATGTCTTTATATCGGTATTGTTTTTTCTTTGTATTGCTAAGTTCATTTATTACTTGTCATTATCTTTGCCAGTGTAGCCCAAGTTGTGGCTGAAAAGGGTCCTGGGGCCATTCACTTTCCTAGTTACCAAAATATAAATAAATATGAAATAGAAAAAAAGGAGGGTGAACATGACAGAAATAAGAAACAAGCACAGTACATTTTAATTCTGCATCATTCGTGAGAGAGAAAAAAAAAACTTCCCACTGAAGGCATTGGGAAGTAGCAGACAGACTTGTTTGGAGTCCTACTACTTGTCACCTGTAAATGTACAGCAAGGATCAAATACTGCAGTGAAAGTTTAAAAATCCCATTACAAAAGCCTGCTATCTGGCTACTTTCTTATGCTGGAAGTAGCTAACAGCTATTTAAAGCATAGAACAAGCTCTGACAGACACATAAATAAGGCTCAGTCAGAGAAATATAGAAGTAGCTCTGTTACAGGTGTGTTTAGATGACAGTGCTTCACAGTCCTGCTATTCTATCTCAATGGCATGAACAAACAACATCATATCCTTATGTCTAGCATGAGTAATATAAAGAGGACTTGAAATGTATTCTGGGAAGGAGGAATGAAAGCAAGAAAGCAAGATCACATTACCAAGGCAGGCCCCATCATTGCCATTTTGAGGAAAACACATTAAAATTGTAAAAGAAGCACTTGGAGTGATTTTTGAGGCATTAAAATAGCTCCAAAAACAAAGATGCAATGAAAAAATGTTTCTTGAACTCTAAGGAGTTTTCCTTTAACAACGGCCATCAATAATTCATATTCCAAGCCCATGAAACCTGAAGGAATTAAACTCCTAGGAAGTGACTGAGGTAAACTACTGCCATTATTTCATAATTCTGATGTGATGACCATGGCAGGAGAGTGAATAGAAATTAAGATTTCATGAGAAATATATTTATTTCTGAGAAGTTACAAATTACTAAATTATCATCTAAAGTTTGAAATCTCACAAACAGATCACCTAATCCTGAACTAGTTAGGTTTAGACACTGAGCAACATGATTTATAGTGGCCTAATGTCTGTATGTGACAAACTGTCTAGAATACAGTGTAGAGAACTCTGAGCAATATTTATTGTCCTCAAAATGGGTATTGTGGAACCTTCCCACAAATTATGTAGTCCTTGTTTCAACTGAGATCTGCAGTCTCATGAAGGATGGCTGAAGGATGGAATGGCACTATAGGAGAACTGGCTTTTGCGAGGAAAAATTAAAGTAGTAGACCACTATGATGTGCAAAAGATGGAGACCTCATATAACGAGGTAATATTGTTGTCTGGGAGATCTTTGCTGCATCTAACTAACAAGCTGCACTTTTAAGTAAAGAAAGTCCTTTACCAAGGTTTGTATAGTCAACTGAAAGATGCATTTCACCTCTGAATATGAGACTTCTGTTCAAATCTTTTATGCAAAGAACACAAGACCTGATTAGACAAGTGAATGCCAGATGGATATCCATTAGGAAAAATAATGACACAGAGTATACATTGTCACTTTGGTCGTGCTCAGAATAAGTTCTCCAAATCATTTGGGTTTCTAATATCATGATGGGTATAGACCACATTCCTAAGTCAGGTTGTAATGAAAGTTCATGAAATTAGTGTTGTTTCAATCCAGGATGTCAGCCAAAAGTGCTATTCCCAACATTCACAATGTGCCCGGAATTGTCTCCTTCTGTAATTTATACAGAATTACACGTATTGGTAGCAAAAATAAGGAAGACTATACATTCTTTTTAATAGGACTGTTGCTCCTGCAACTACTGGAGCGGTCTGGGTAGGTTTCTCCCATATTGCTCTCATTTCTGCCTGTAAATCCCGGTATTTTATGACTGTGGCTCTCTCTGCAGATAACACACTATAGTCACTGGGTGTAGCAAATTCAATCATCAATGCTACTTTTTTCTTTTTCTTATGGACTAATATATCTGTTGGTAATAGGTGGTCTCACGTAATATAAGCTTCAACATTCTTTATAACATTTTGTGATTCATGTTTTCAACCCTTCTCAGCTACTTCTTGTGTTTGCACAATCCCCAATATGACAGTCTGCCACATTATTGTGCCTTTCAGTAAACATGCCTACACCAGCAACAAGATGCGCTACTGTTTCCAGTTCTTGTTTACAGAATCTGTATTTGTCTGTTTCTCCAACGTGCTGCATGGACTTTCTAAGCCAATATGTACATAGTCTACTATCCTGGCCAACTATTATGAGACTTTCATCTTTTGGTTTCAAATTCACCTGTCCTTAATTATTCCTGCAAAAAAGTATTGGTCAACATGAGTTTGTTCCAGGAGACGTCTGTAATTGCTCCTATATTTATTGATTTTCCACGTTTTCTTTCCTTCTCTTTTGTTGTTTTTTTTTTTTGTTTGTTTGTTTTAGCTCGAGTTGCTCTCTGATTTTCATCATCTTCTTGTTTGATTTCCAATTCCACTTCATACAGAAATGTTTTTGTTTAACTAAGGATGTCAGGTTTTAATACCCTCACTATGTTTGGATCTGGTGAGGTCAGCAGATATGTCTGCAGTCCCATGATTGTAGATCTATACAGGTAATCAATTTCAAGGAGGTCCATACCTTCATCAGAACAAGCAATATATAATCTTAGGATAGACTGAATTTTATAAATCATTTGACAAATGTGAAGCATTGTTCTTGTTTTCATTTACAACTGATCCAAAACTTTATGGGGCCAGTTAATCACCGCAAAACTGTAAGTCAGAACAGGTACAGCAAACTGATTTATATCTAAGACTTTATTCCTAGATGGGAAGGCAATTTTCAGTATTAGTTTTCATCTTCTGAAGTATTCTGTATTGAGTTTATTCTCATTTGGTCATGTTTTATTGCTAAGCCTCCATGTATTCCCAGATATTTATACACTTCCCCCTGCTAAAGTTCCTTTATTTTACTTTCCCATCCCAGATTAATATGTTCTCGGTGCTATAGCTTTCCTGTTTTAAATGTTGTATTTGCACAATTTATTAAGGCCAAATGACATTCTTATATCTGAGAAAGTTTTAATCAGTTGTAGTTGTGCTTTCAACTCCATATCTGATGAACTATAAAGTTTTAAATCATCCATAAAAAGTAGATGAGATGCTTTTAAAGAAGGGGGGTTTATGGGAGCCAAATTGTAACCATAGCCTAAACTCTTCAGTAAATATTCTAATGTGTTAAGGGCAAGAAAAAAAGCAGCTGTGACAGAAAATCACCAAGAAATATCCATATTTAAATGTTTGTTCCTAGGATAACAGTTTGCCTTTTGTCATGGCTTAACTTCAAAGTAGTCTGCTGCTGCTTCATGGTTACTGTAATGTAATCAATTTGTGTAGGGTGTGTATTATACATATGGAAACATTCCTTTACCCATGAATGTGGAATGCTGTCACATGCTCTGATTTTAATCTATCCATGTCATACTTAGATTCTTTCTCTTTTTACAATTCTCTATTATGGCTTTATTTAGCAACAAATGAGCCTTTGTTTCTCTCCTTTAATTTCTCCAAGTCTTTTGGGTTTCTAATACCATGATAGGAATGAACTCCATTCCTAAGCCAAAGTATGATTAAAGTTAATGAAATTAGTATTGGTTTAATCTTTGATGTTAGCCAGAAGTGCTTTTCACAGCACCCGCAATGTGCCCAGTAATGACTCCTTCTGCAATTCATACAGTCATAGGTTCATAGGTAGGTACTAGGCTATCTGCCCGAGGGCGTTTATAAGCCTAGCCAGAGTGTGTCGACGTTCGCCACCCCATTGATTAATTAACTGATCCTCTGTCAAGCAGAGCCAATGAAGTGATCCCAGGGGTGTATTTTCTGTGACCCATCCACTCATCATGATTTCTCTTGAAGAGTGTCAGTGAGGGGCTCTGCCTAATGTAGTTTGGAATTTGGTTCCAAAGCACGAGGAGTCTCTGTGACAGGAATCTATCCCTCCAGCATGTTCTATTTATTGTTGTGGCAAGGTTTAGCTCACTAGAGCACATGGCTCGCAGTAACTTGGATTTCTTTAGATGAAGCACGTCCATCAATTCTGAGTTGGACATGGCTTTGTAAGTCAGGCAGAGCTCACCTCTGAGTAAGCGATATACCACTGAGTACAGCTGGAGTTTTTTCAGTCGGGCTGCATAGGACATATGTTTGAAGCCAGTAATCCTCTTGGTGAGGTACTTTTGTGGTCTTTCCAGCTGTTGGAAGTGTCTTGTGAGGTACATCCCAAATGGGACATTGTACTCTATCATGGGTCTGATGATTGACGAGTACAGGGGCACTATAACCTCTTTATTTCTAGATGCGAACCCTTTAGTAATTAGATGGGCCACATAGAAGGATTTCTTAACTACTTTGGCAATATGATTGTCAAAGGAGAGATTACTATCTACCTGGGTCCCCAGATCTCTTATTACCTCTTCTGTATTAAGGGGGCTACCACCTATGTGGTAATTCATGGGTGTTTTGTTTTTCCCAAATGGGATGATTATGCATTTTTTGGCATTTAGCTCGAGGCCATGACTTTGACACCAGGTGTCCGTCTCAGTAAGGCCCTTTTGGAGGATGTCCGTGTCCGCCAGAAAGTCTATTATGGCTCCCAGTTTGCAGTCATCAGTGAACTTGGTTAGCCACAGTTCTCCTGTGTTTGCCTGTACTTCTGAGAAGTATATGCTGAACAGTAGGGGTCCCAGGACCAAGCCTTGTGGGATACCACTTGTGACTGGTTTAGAGTCGGACCTGTAGCCCGCTATTCTTACCGTGTGAGTTCTGTCTGTAAGCCCGTTGGCAAACCATCTCATGACATATGGGTTTATGTTCAGGCTGGTGAGATTTTCTGTAATACCCAAGTGGGGAATGGTGTCAAAAGCCTTGGCAAGTTCAAGGTAGGCTTTCTGAACCACCTTTCCCTCATCTATGGCCTTAGTGACTGTCTCGAAGAAATCAACCAGGTTTAGTTTCTTGATCTGCTCTTAACAAAGCCGAACTGGGTCAGGTTAACTGTTTGGAGGTTCCCAATGTCTTTGTTAATGAGTTCCATGATGATGCGCTCCATAGCCTTGCAGACCAGGCTAGTTAGGTTTATGGGGCGATAGTTACCAGGCTCAGTTGTGGCCCCTCCTTTGTGGAGAGGAATAACCATTGCTGTGCGCCATTCTATGGGCACATAGCCTGTGGAGAGGCTGAGGTTGAACAGCGTGTTTAGGTGGGGGGTTAGTTCATTCTGTAGTTCATGCAAGACGCAGCCTGGGACACCACCTGGCCCCATTGACGCTGTGTTTTTGGCTTTTGAAAGGGCTGTTTTCACCTGTGCGTCTGTGATTTCTGGGACACTACACTTTTCGGGTATTGTTATGGGCCCTTTTGGAGGTGAGAGGGGGTTAAGTTTGCACTGAATCTATCTGCCAGGATGTTGGCAATATCAGTAGGTTCAGTATATTTTGTGCTATTTTGCACTAGTTCAGTGCATGTCTGCGAGTTAGTTCAGTAGCATCAGTAACATATCTAAATACAATTGTAAATTCTTTTTTATAAGACCCATTGTTCCTACTACTATTAGAACTGTCTGGTTATACTTCTTCCACACCACTCTCATTTCTGCCTGCAGATCCTGATATTTTATGATTTTGTGTCTCTCTGTACGTAAGACACTGTAGTCAATGGATGCAGCAAGTTCAATGATCGCTAGTACTTTTGTCTTCTTTTCATGGACCACTGTTTCTGATTTTCTCACATCTATGTTTTGAACTGTTGGTAATAGATGATCTCATGTGATGCAGACTTTATCATTTTCTATAATGCTTTGTGGATCATGTTTTCAGTGTTTTTCAGCTTCTTCAATATTATATTGTTTGCACAATCTCCAGTGCAACAGTCTTGCCACATTATTATGCCTTTCAGAATACAGTCTTTCTGCCATTAGTATGTCACAACCAGCAACAAGATGTGTGACTGTTTCTTATTCTGTTTCCAGCTTAGGAATTGTATTTTATTGGCCATTTTGGGATGCTTCTATCCCTTTCAACTTTCTGACTTAAAAACCTGTGTTTGTGCATCGCACAGCAATGCTAAGCTAGGGTAAACTATTACCAGTGCCTTAAAGTCTGCTCTTCAAATTTTCCCTTAGATCTTGCTAGCTTTCATCTCTGAGCACTCAGACTAGACCTCTAAACCCAGTACTTGCTCAGAACCTCTTGCAGCAGTTATTGTAAGCATACCAACTGCTAGTAGCACTAAAACCCATCCATAGAGGAAATAAAAACAGCTTCAGTACTTAAAACAAAGTAAAACAGCTCCAGTACTTAAATAACTAAGCACCTATCCAGGCATGTCTAAAGGTCAGTTCCCCATGCTTTCTCCTATTAACCTGGTGAACCTGGGCATCCTGAGGCAATGTAGCAATTGCCTCATGTGCATAGACAACCCTCTCCTCCTACCTCCAAACACATCCACTTGTGAGAGATGCACTTACATAGCCAAACTAGAGGCCATGCTCTCTCTAACCAAGACTGGGCTAGCCAGTCAAAAGAAGAAGGTTAACACATACATCACACCACATAGAACACATAGCTTCCTGGATCACACACTGCCACACCTCTCACATAGTAACATAAAACACACACACACACTTTTGTGGAGGCTCTCATTAAAAATCTGCCCAAACAATAAAGGCCTCCAAGGCAGAAATGCAAGCAACCATCTCATACAAACACAACCCCCAAGACACATAGCCTACACAAACAGTGTGCCACTCAGCCTAAGCCCCTATGGCAAAACATTTTACCCAATACACTAGTCATAGATGACTCAATAGTAAGGCACACTGACGTCCCGCTCACTAGGTTGAATAAGGAGAAAGTTACAGTCAGCTGCCTGTCAGGTGCCAGCATTCGCCACATAATGCATGCACTTGAGTCTCTCCACAACAAGTACAAATATGACTCTGTCATTGTTCATGTTGGTGTGAATGACCTAAGACGTACCTCCCTGGACTACATGAAAAGAGACATAGAGGAGCTCTCGGATCTTGTAGGCCAGGCAGGTATGACCCTCACCCTGAGTAGCATCCTACCATCACCCATAATTATACCACAGTACAAGCAGAAAATGATTGACTTCAACAATTGACTAAGTTTCTGGTGTCATTCAAAGGGGATCCAGTATCTGTCTGCCTGGGATGACATTATAGACAGACCTCAATGTTTTGCCAGAGATGGCCTGCATCTGTCACCCCTGGGATTCTGGATACTGGCGAAGGCTCTTGCCACCCCTATAGTGCCTTTTTTAGGCAATACCCTGAAGACAAATTTACAAACATAACTGCAAGCAAAAGCAACCTGAGGGTTATGCTACTCAATGCTAGAAGTCTAACTCTCAAAATGCACTCACTCGAGTCACTCCTTAAACCGGAGAACATCGACCTCTGTGCAGTAACAGAGACCTGGTTCAAGGATCTGGAGAAGACCCCAGCACTACCAGGCTACAATGCATATCACACATTTCAGACCCTAAATTTGGACCAAAGCCCTAATGGAGGTGTGGACCGAAGCCCCAAAGGTGGTGGTGTATCCAACTTCATAAAGGATACGCACACCTCCAGATTAGTTGCCCAACATAATGCATCAGAGATACTTCAGGTACAACTAACACTGGTTAAAACTGCAGTTCAGGTTGTAGGCTGCTACAGATCCCCCACAATGTTCGAAGACTCCCTCTCCACATTCCTGAACACTCTGGAAAACATTAAGGTTTAACCTAATACCCTTATACTGGGAGACTTTAACTATCCCTCCATTAGCTGGGAAATTACTCCTGTTCCAACTCATTTGCCCAGTAATTTCTGGAATTCATTAATTCCAACACCCTGGATCAATTCATCCTCACCTCTACCAGGGGTAGAAACATACTCAACCTTGTCATTGCAAACATGGGGGACCTCTGCTCTACACCAGTAATCAACTCCTCCCTGGTAAGATCTGACCACAAGTTAATCACAATTGATATCCAAATCCCACCCTCACCCCCCCCCCCATGAAGGAAACCACAGTGAAAAATTTGTCCAAAGCCAATTTTGTGCTTCTAAAGACAGAAGTGTAAAACTTCACATCATCCATGCAAATGGAGAATGGATGTATGGTTGCTGAATCATACACCAAGGCATTGGATGAACATTTACAAAAGTGCATGAATTAGGCCATATCAAACAGAACCATGATCTTGTCCTCCAAAAAAGGAAGCCAATCTGGTGGTCCTCTGCCATTAACAAACTCTACAACAGAAGGAAAAAAACTCTTGCAGAAAAGGAAAAAGTCTGGAAAAATTCCCTTGTAAGTCTCAGCAAAAAACTGTTATCCTACATCAAATCCTCCAAAGCTAGTTATGAAAACAAAATTACTACAGATACTAAAGGTAACCGTAATGTATTCTTTAGCTATGTCAAGAATCTGCACAATATGCAGATGTGCTCTGAGCTACAGCACAATGGCACCACTGAACCAACAGATATGGCCAATATCTTGGTCGACAGGTTTAGTGCAAACTCCCTCCCCTTCACCCCCCTAAAGGTCCCATTCCAATACCTGAGAAATGCCAAATCCCTAATATCATGGCTACACAGGTTGAAACTGCACTGTCCAAAGCCAAAAATACATCTTCCATGGGACCTGATAATATACCTGGCTGTGTTCTACACAAATTACAAAGGGAACTGGCACCACACCTGAGTGCCTTGTTCAACCACAGATTCACTTCAGGCTTTATTCCTTCTGAATGGTGCACCACCACAGTTATTCCACTCCACAAAGGGGGAGCGACTACTGACCCTGGGAACTGCCGGCCTATCAGACTGACAAGCCTGATCTGTAAGGCCATGGAGTGTATCATTATGGACCTTATAAATAGGGATATAGGAAACCTTTAAACCCTGGACCCCTCACAGTTCGGGTTTGTGAAGGGAAGATCATGTCTGCTCAACCTGTTAGAT
This sequence comes from Protopterus annectens, assembly GCF_019279795.1. NCBI lineage: Eukaryota > Metazoa > Chordata > Ceratodontiformes > Protopteridae > Protopterus > Protopterus annectens. The sequence continues at coordinate 313,715,512 of NC_056733.1, forward strand.
TTCTTCGAATCTGTTACCAGAGCGGTGGATGAAGGCAAGGTAGTCCATACAGCTTACCTCGATCTAGCCAAGGCCTTCAACACCATCCCCCACTTAGGGATCATTGATAGACTCACTAACCTAGGCATTAACCCCTACGTCATAAGATGGGTTGCCAATTGACTCACTGACAGAACCCAGAGGTGAAAGTAGCAGACTCCAAATCTGACTATCTGGCAATTACAAGTGGAGTCCCACAGGGATCTATTCTGGGTCCTCTCCTGTTTGGTATCTACTTCTCTGAAGTTCAGGCCAACATCAAGGTACTCTGGTTAACTAAATTCATGGATGACTGCAAACTGGACCCTATTATTGATTCTCAGGCTGATGTAGACATCCTACAAAAAAGCCTCACAGAGACCAATGACTGATGGCAGAACCATGGTCTTAAGCTCAATGCTAAAAAGTGCATTGTCATCCCCTTTTGGAAAAACATGGTACCCAAGAACTATCACATTGGTGGTAGCCCACTCAACACCCATGGTGTGATAAGAGATCTAGGGACACAGGTTGATAGCAATCTCTCCTTCAACAACCATGTTGCCACTGTCATTCAGAAGTCCTTCTATGTGGCACACCTCATTACAAAAGGTTTCTCATCCAGGAAGAAAGAAGTCATAATCCCTCTCTACTCATCCCTCATTAGACCCATTATAGAGTACAATGCCCCATTTGGCATGTACCTCACTTGACACCTACAGCAACTGGAGAGGCCACAAAAATTCCTCACAAAAAGGATCCTAGGACTCAAACACATGCCTTATACAGACAGACTCAAAAAACTCCAGCTTTACTCTATCTCATATCGCCTACTTAGAGGTGATCTCTGCTTGGCATACAAAGCCATGTCTGACTCAGTGTTACTAGACATGCTTCATCTGAAAAAATCTCAGTCACTCCGCACCACATGCTCCTAAGACCTCAACCTCTTCACCACAATAAACAGAACCTGCTGGAGGGACAGGTTCCTAACCCAGAGACTTCCCCTACTCTGGAATAAACTCCCCATTCATGTCAAGCAGAACATGTCACTAACCCTCTTCAAGAAAAATCTTGACGAGTGGATGAGCAACAGGAAATTCACCTCAGGGATCACTTCAACAGCCTTGCTCGATAGGGACACAAGGAGATAAAGTCTGGCAACAGGATGACTGGGAATATTCTTAGGCTAGGCTTGTATTGGCTCCAGGGCCATTAGCCTAGTACTCATCTATGAACCTAAAACCCACATTTGTCTGTTTCTCCTACATGTTCAAAGGACTTTGTAAACCAATGTGTATGTAGTCCACTATCCCGGTCTACCAATATCAACATGTCATCTTTTGGTTTAAATTCACCTCTCCTTAACTATTCCTGTGTTTGATCCTGATCAACATGAGGTTATTCCAAGAGTTTTCTATACTTGCAACTGTATTTATGCATTTTCCACATTTTTTGCCTTCTCATCTTATCCTTTACCTTATATTATTTCTTTTTTTTTGGCACATTCAGTTGCTGCTTGATTTTAATCTACTTTTGGTTTGATTTACATTCCTGCTTGATACCAATATGCTTCTGCTAAACTAAGCATGGAAGTCATCTTAGACATATTCTCCTCATACTTCAAAAGTTTCATTACATTTGGGACTTGTGAGGTCAGCAGATATGTATGCAGTTCCACAATTGTAGCTCTATACATGTAATCAATTAGGAGGAGGCCCATACCACCTTCAGAACAGGATATATATACAGTCTTGGTATGCACTGATTTTTATTCAATGATCATGAAGCATCCTTCTTCTTTTCCTGTCCAACTAATCCATTAACGTTTGGGGCTGGTCAGTCACTCCAAAGCTGTAAGTTAGGACAGGAAGAGCAAACTGGTTTACAGCTTGGACTTTGTTCCTAGATGTCTTCTAAAATATTCCTTACTAAGTTTTATTCACATTTGTTCAGGTTTTAGTGTTGATCTTTTATCAGTTCTCAAATATTTATAAACTCCCTCTTGCTCAGGTTCTTTTATGTTCCTGCCCAAACTGGTGTTTTATTGGTGCTGCAAATTTCCTGCTTTAAAGGTTGCTTTTGAACATTTATCAAGACCAAAAGACATTGTTATATCATCTGAATTTTTTTTGTTTATAAAATGCATTTATTGGTTTTAACATACAATCAATAAAACATAGTAATTTATACCAGCATTTAACAAATAGAAAATTTTAACTTTCATAAAACAACAAAAGTATTTACAAAGACATCCACAGGTTAATACATCATCTAAAATAACTATAATACATTATAAAGGTTCCAAGTCTTTTTTTTTAACAAAGTTTGTAAAGTATCCCACATATTATGACTGGTTGTTTTCCTAGAAGTTCTTGACTTAATAGTCATTAGTTCCATTTGATATACCTCTATCAAAACATTTTTAAACTCGTTAAAAGAAGGAGGGGTATCTGATATCCAATTTCTAGTTATAATCTTTCTAGCCACTGCTAGAATTGACCATAATAGGGGAGGTTCAATTTTTTAACACATTTTGGTATTGGGGTATTGAAGAGGATTAGTGATTTAGATATTGTAAAATTATCTGTAAAAAGAGCCTGTAGAAAATTGTTAATTGATGTCCAATATTCCTTCAGTTTTATACAATCGTGGAACATATGTACCCAGTTAGCATTTATTTCTGTGGTACATCTCTTACATATGGTATCTTTTTTATTAATTTTGCTCATTATTATTAAAGGAGTGTAGAAGGACCTGTGTAAGAATTTCCAGGCATAAAGTTTCCATTTAATTGAGGAAGTTGTTTTAGAAGCTGATTCCAGTATATTACTTTTATCTTGTTGTTCTGGGGGTTCTCTATTTATGGAATTGAAGTAGTTCCAGTAATTTTCTGGACAGTTGAAGGTTTCATCTCTAATAATTTTGTGTATGTGAGAAAACTTGCCTTTATCTGAAACCTTCTGTTGTAGATTTTGTATCATGTAATCTATCAGTACTGGAACAGATTCTTTAGTTATTGGTGTTATCAAGTCTAGTTTATTAGAAAGAGATTGTCTGAAAGCCTGCACCTCTAACCAACAAGTTTCAACCAAATGAAATTCTTGGGTTAAAAAAATCTAGGTTTTTAACTTTATTATCCTGCAGCATCTGATGCCAGTACATTAAATTATTTTGCCTGAATATTAAAATTTTATCAGGGTTAGATGATAAGAGTATACCTTGTGTATATGTTACGGGAAATAAAATGAAGATCAATTCCTTATATTTGGGATGTTTATATATAAAGTTATGAAAAGTAATAATAATATTTATTGGGTAATTTAATGTGTGTCTCGGTGTTATGGGTACTGTGCAAAATTCTTTGAGTATCCATAATATGGGATTATTTATAATAATATGTTTGTGTGTTAGTGGTATACTAGTTAATTCCATGCCTATTAATTCCCAATATTTTTTCCACATCACAGCATATGAATTATCAATTAGTAGAGCTACAGTTTTGATAACAGAGGATATAGAGTATAGATCAAAATCAGGAAAGACTATACCTCCTTGGGACCAATTATTGATATGTGTCCTTAATGCCAGTCTAGGTCTATGAGGTGCCCAAAAGAATTTCATCATTAATGTGTTTAATTTTTTAATGATTGTTTTGGTAGGTGGGAGTAGTATTGATTGTATTACATATATCTTTGGGAATATAATTATTTTTATAATTGTAAGTCCTTCTTCCATGGAAAATATGATATTATTTCAACTTTTAAACTGGGCTTATATGTTTTCAAGACATTTATTATAGTTATATTGAATAATTGATTTAATATCTCTTGCTAAGATAATTCCTAGATAAGTTATATGACCTAAATTGGGTATATATTTATAATAAGCTTTTTTAAAAATATTTTTTCCTAAATGTATTGGCAGAATCTTTGTTTTTTCTTCATTAAACGTCAGACCTGCGATTTTCTTAAAGTCTGCCATTGTGTCAAATAATGACTGTATAGAATAATTGTTTCCTGTTGATGTAATTAATACATCATGAGCGAAAGCTGAAATTTTGATACGTATTTTCATTTATTTTAAATCCTTATATGTCATTATTGTTTCTAATTAAATTGGCCCAGGGCTCCATTATTAGGGTAAATAATAAAGGGGAGAGTGGACACCCCTGTTTAGTACCTTTTAATATGGGTATATTTTGAGAGACATGTGCCAATTGTTATGTATGTCAGTGCTCCTTTATATAGATTTTCAATCAGATTTATGGATGCATCAGAGAATTTTGTACACCTTAGCAAGACAAACAAGTAGTCCCAGCTCACAGAGTCAAAGGCTGAGTTTATGTCAAGGCTAATTAGTGTCAGATCCTTCTTATTTTTATTTGCATAATCTATTAAAGTTAACATTCTTCTTATGTTGTCAAAAGTATTTCTATTTATAATAAAGCCTGTTTGATCTATGTCAATAATGTTTAGAAGAATTGTTTTTAATCTGTTAGCAAATATGTTCATAAACATCTTGTAGTCAGCATTGAGCAGTGAGATAGGTCTATATGATGAGCATCTTGTAGGGTCTTTACTGGATTTCAGAAGTGGTGCGGTAAAAGTGTATTTCCAAGATGGGGGGATAGTAAATTCAGTCTGAGCTGCCAGGAAAACATTATGTATTAATGTGTGGACATTTTTAGAGAATATTTTATAAATTGTCTGAAAATGTTTTGACCACTTGCAGATGTGCTTTCATTCCCTCATCTAATGAACTATACAGTTTAAATGATCTACAAAAAGAAGATGAAAAGTCTTTACACTTTGTTGTTTTCTGTGACCCATATCATAGCCATAACCTAATCTGTTAAATAGACAGATTAATGGATTAAGAGCAAGACAAAATAGTTGCAATGACACAGAATCACAGGCTCCCAAGCTCATAGGATGATTCTAGGCTATTGGCTCAGAGGCCGTTATAAGCCTTGCCAAGAATGTGGCCCATGTTCTCTCAAAGACAGCCCCTAAATCACCCTGGAATATCCCCCTTTTAAATTTTATCTCTGGAATAATAATTTGTCCTATATCATGGCTGAACTGCAAAGTGTTTTGTAACTGTTTCATGGTTGTTGCAATGTAATTGATCAGTGTAGGGAGTATCTTATACATTCTTAACCACTCTTTTATCCATGAATGTGGGATACTGCCAAATGATTTTTTGTAATCTATCCATGCCATACTTAGATTCTTCCCCTTTTTGCAGTTGTCCATTATGACTTTATTTAACAACAAATTATCCTTTGTTCCATATGACTTCCTTTTGTTAGCCTTTTGTTCTATTGCCATGATTGAGTTTTCTTCTAAATGACTACAAACTCTGTATCATTTCCAGTCTATATTTCATAAATCTTTGGAAGGCAAGTTATTGGTCTATAGTTTTTAGGATAGCTTGCAGGTTTGCTCTTAAGTAAGAATATTGTTTTTCCTGTTGTTAAACAGGTTGGTGTCTGTTTGGGGTGCACATATAAATAGTTCTTACTCATGGCTATATCTTCATGTAAAGATGTTAATACTTTTAGCCAAGAAGTTAGGTACTGCAGCTGGGCCTGGGGTTTTCCAATTAGGAGCTTTTCTTAGCTTTGTTTCCATCTCTTAGCCCATTGATTCATCCAATTTCATATCCTGTACATTTGTACTTTTTATTCTTTCGTTTACTTCTTCTATCCATTTAGCATCTTTGTTATGTTCCAGAGGATCTTCATAGATATTTCTCTAAAAATGCATCTATTTCTTCCATTTTTCTGGTGTTTCAATTCCTTTTGCCTTGCTTCCCAATACCCTATAAACTTTTTTGGGTCATTAAGAAATTGTTTATTTTGTAGTCTCCCTTTATATTTATTTGCATAGCTTCTAAGTTTTTCTGCCTGTGCTGATATTTTTAGTTTATTTGCAATAGTGCAAGATAGATCCTGATCTGTTCTGATACTGTGCATTGTTTTTGTCATGTCTATCTTTCTGATTATTTTTTTTTATCTGTTCCCTCTTCTATACCCCTCTAACAGTGACACGTCTTGTCTTAATTGCTTTATAGTTTTCTCTATTTGATACTTCCATGATGGCATTTGATTTTCCCCCTTCCTTTCCATTACGACCCTGTGTTATTGTCACAAGACATTATCTGTTTCTAATTTGGCTGCATAGCAATATATCCTATTTACTTCTATTATACTGCATGGATCTTTATGAACAGTCCAAATTATTATGTTGATTTGTTTTATCAAACTTCTAACTTTTTGGGTTTTATTGACTTTATGCAGTCTATTTCTTTCATTGATCTTAATATGTCTGTCCATCTCTATTAAATCAAGCAACTCTTCCCTTAGATCATTTTCTTCTAAACCGAGGACATATTCTTTGTTCTCCATTTCCTGGTGGCATTCTATAGAAAGTTCTGGCTTATCATTCCATAACACTGGCTGCTTCAGAGTTGCCACAGTTTCCTGTTCTTTCCCTTGCTGTGCGCTTCAACTGAAGATTTGTACTGGTTTCCTTTGGAAGGCTGCAAAGTATCTTCATATGGCAACTAATCAGATGTTTCCCTCTCCACTGGTTTCTCCTCATTTTCTGGATCCTTTACTCTATTCCATTGTGTTGTTACCAAAGTTAGATTTTCTGCACTAAATCCTTCACTTCACAGGTAATCCATAACCTCAGTTTTTGTTTCTTTAACTTCTCCATTACTAATCCTGTTTTCTATTTTTCCGCTTTGTTTTCTTATTTTTTGTATTGTAAAATGTTCCATGTCTGGATGTCTTTGCCTGCATTTCTCTTCAAATATCTTTGGTGCTACTCTTTTTGTATTGATTAGTTTTGCTTTCTCCTTTGCATAAGTATTTCACCATATTAAATCTCCTTTTCTTTCCTATGTCCATATTTCTTCTGTAGATATATCCTGTACCTCCTAATGCTCCTTACTTTGGGAACTTGTTCTTCCATCATGCTGTGATATAACCTGTGTTAGACTTTCTACACTAAATCCTTCTCTTGGCAGGTATTCCATAACGTCAACTTCTATTTTTTTTAACTTCTCTTCTACATTCCCTCTTTGTAATCTTGTTTTTGTATTGTGAAAATTTCCATATCTGGATGCCTTTGCCTGTATCTCTCTTCAAATATCTTTGTGGCTGCCTTTTTTGTATTGATTAATTTGGCTTTCTCCTTTGCATAAATATTGCACCATATCAGAGCTGTCTTTCTTTCCCATGTCCGTATTTCCTTTAAAAAGTCTCTAGATTTTGTTTTTTGGATTTTTTGACTTCTGCAGCTGCTTCTTTTTCCAAATGGCTCAATGTTTCTTGGTCTATATAATTTATTTCATACATTTGTTATATTCGTGAGCATACATTTTTATTTTATGTTTCTGACAGTTATTCTTAAGTATTTTTCTTTCCTCTAATTTCTCTCTTAATCTTTTTGTATATTTTCTATCTGAAAAGTCTGGCCTTCTTGCATAATAGTAATAATACATAATTACTTTATTTTTTTCTTATCCTCAATAGTCCACTCTATCATCTTTATGGCTCCTTTTTGGCCTATCCTTTGTTCCATATGGCTTTTTCATTGCCCTTTTGTTTTATTGGCATACATGATTTTTTTTTTCTAAATGATTATAAACTATCCTTCAATTCCAGTACACAGCTTGTATATTGTCTGGAGTGAAATTATTGGTCTATAGTTCTTAGGATGGCTTGCAGGTTCCCTCTTAAGGTGGAATGTAATTTTTCCTGTTGTTAACCAGTTTGGTGTATGTTTGTGATGTGCATGTAAGTAATTCTTACTCAGGGCAAAAATCTTTGTATAAATATGTTATTGTTTTAAGCCAGAAGTTAGGTTCAGCATCTGACCTAGGGTTTTGTATTTAGGAGCTTTTCTTAATTTTGTCTCAGTTTATCTGGCCATTACTTCATCTCATTTCATATCCTCTACATTAGAGCTCCTGACTGTATGTTCTGATTCTTCTGTCTATTCAGCAGCTTTATATGTTTAACAGGGTTTTCATAAATACTTCTCCAATGCATGCCTATTTCTTTTTTGTTGGTGTTTCTGTTCCTTTTGATTTGCTTACTTCTTTATAAAATTTTTGAGGTCATCTATAAATTGCTTATTTTGTATTTTTCCTTTATATTTATCTGCATACCTTCTTTTCCTACTCATGCTGATATATTTTGTTTATGATTGGTGATATTATATGAAGAATATTGACCTGTTTTGATACTGTGCTTTGCTTTACCACATCTATCTTTGTAGGTGTGAGGTCCCCACACTAGGCCAGTAATTAAGGAGCCTGAATCTTCACCATTGATGCTGGGGAGGGGTGTGCACTTGGAATACAAATAGATACACTCAGTATTTCCAGATGCTGATCTCTCTTTATCAAGCACAATTTCCCTTAAGAGAACACATGGAACACACTCAGCCCTGGGTCTTGATTTGTCTATAACTGTCTCCCTCCAGGTCCCCAATAAGACTTCCCACTGGTACAGCTGTAGGGTTAGGTCCTCAGCCAAGTGTCCAAGCCAAGTCCTCCAGCACCCTCTCTGTGAACCCAGTGCTTCATGCCCCTACCCCAAGTAGCTAACACACATACTCTTTGAGATTTAATTTTCACATACACATACCTGGGAAAGGCTGGCAGAGGTTACCTGCTCTATCAACTTTGCCGAGACTATAAGATAGATCCACTGCCACCAGTCAGTTACTATATGGCTCCTAAAAGGGTATCCAGTTATACTAAGTAAATTTAGCAGTAGTAGAAATGGTAATGTTGACCAAACAGCAAGTCAGAGTTATCACCAGATAAATATGTGCAAATCCTCTCAAAGCTTAAATATTTTCTAAAAAGGACCAGTCACAATGAAAAGTTTAAATATATTTAATAACAAATAATAAAAGAACAAGAAAATAGTAAATATATATTCACAGTAAACTGCAATGTTCAAATCACAGGAAATACTGAAAATAACATTGATGGACGGACTCATGCAAATAAAGAAAAACAACTTCTAAATTAAGCTTCACTATATTCCTGACTGAACCCAGGAGAATTGCTATTCCCTAATAATTTACTTGATAAAGGAAGGCACAATGAAATATGTAAGCAGTCTTTCTAGTCAGGTTCCCCAAAACAGAATACTCAATACTCATTTATTAGTCCCTGGAAAATATAATATCCGAGAAGACTTGCAGAATGACCTTATCTGGTCACCTGACTCTAAGTTCTCACAGTATCCCCCTTAGAAGCTGAGACAGGAACTTAGCATAGATGGCTACAATACACATCTAAATGTTTATGGCAGTGCCTGGTGCTTCCCCTCTTTTTACTGAGCTAATGAACAAAGGCTTCTCCCAGACCCACCATCTCCAGTCATATTCGGCACTGTGGGGTATCATTTCAATGGTTTAACAGCTCATTTACATTTCCCTTACTTTTCTTAAAGTAAGCTAGCTGATTAACTACTGCTGTCCCAGAATCCTCTGTTAAAACATATACAATTAAATCAGTTACGATAATACATGCACATTTCTTTTCATTCCAGCATGGTCAAGCAAACTTTACAAATACATTTCAGCACAAGCATCTGGGCAAATCAGTTTGATATACAAATGACATATAATTATTTACAAAATTCCAACTGGCTATGCTAGCACAAGTCATACATCCACTCCCCTACTTCTCCTGGCATGGCTGTCAGTACCTTCTATCGTCACAGTAGATATGTTTGATGATCGGCTCCCTTTTCTGTATTCTCCTAATAGTGGTACTTTTTCCCTTAATTGTTTTATAGATTCTCCTTTTTAATACTTCTATGGTGGCATTTTACTTGTTCATTTCCTTTCCTTTGTTACTCTGTGTTTTTGTTGTAATACTGTATCTGTTATTAGTTTAACTGAACAGTAATATAATAATTTATTTCTGTTATATTGTGTGGATTTCTCTTAACAGTCTTGATTAGAGTGTTCATCTGTTTTATCATGTTTTTAACATTTTGAGTCTTATTTACTTTCTTTCATCTATCTTAGTATGTTTATCTATCTCTATTAAATCAAGCAGGTCTTCTCTTAAATAATTTTCTCTTGGATTGAGAGCATCTTCTTTGATCTGTTGCTAGTAATCAACAGAAAGTTCCCAAAATCCTTCTGTGACATATTCTCTTCTAATGCATCCTGCTTTAAATGCTTTTCCTTCACATGGAAACTCTTTTGCCCATCACTCTGCAACATTAACTGTTTCAGAGTTGCTCCTGCTCCCTGCTCCTTCCCTTGCTGTCTGACTTTAAATGGACTATCATTCCAATATCCCAAGCATCATCATGTTGCAAATCTTTTTCTTCAGATGCCTCCTGCTCCACCAGTTGATCCTTAATTTGGGGGCCTGTAATTCCATCATGCTACAGTATTGGCTGTGTTGGATTCTCAACCTATTTCTCTTATTTTAGTCAGGGCTCATATTTTATCGTAGCATTAAGATAATCCTCATTAGAATCAAAAATGGTCTCCTTGTAATGAGGAATCAATATATTTCTCAGTTCCATGCCTGGCTGTTTTCTTTCTGGCATTTGTAACTGCATCTCATGGTATCCCCAGAGAAAATTTGCATTCCTGTGATGTTCCATCTTTCACAGTCCTCAATCATTTTGCCTTCTAACTGTTGAGATGCACACAGATGATAGTTTTATGAATGCATTCTTCATTGTGCTCTACTCTGTGTTGCAGTGTTACACAAGTTCATATTCTGGGTCGCATACTGTTAAATGACATATATATTTCCACTAGTTGCTATCATTCGAAGGAGAGGACAGAGATATTGTTATGCGGATATAGGACGTTTGATCGAATGATCAAATGTCCACTTCCATAACCACCAAACACACTTTAACGAAAGTGCTTTCATTAAAGTGTGTTACTAAAAAAAAAAAAAAAAAAAAAAAAAAAAAACACTACATTAACGTTTTTTAGCAGGGGGGCTTCGACCCACTGCAACCTCCATGTGGGGTATTCTCCCTCAGAGACCACACTACAGTGGGGAAAAGGGAATTTTCCCTTATCCGCACTGTAGTACAGCCTCGGCAACAGGCATACTTACGTGAAAGTGCTTCTAAGCACTTTCGCATAAGTATGCCCGGCCGTTTGGGTTTCGGGCTTTTGCTCATTCGATCAAAAGTCCTACATCCTGTTGTGCATATGGTGCTCAGTTTTGCCTCTCCATCCCTGTGAATTTGTGACAATTTTTGATAGGTTGTTGGAATTTCTTTACTTGGATAAGGACTTGTCATCTGAAGCTTAACCTTCACAAAACTGAGGTAATTGTTGTTCATTCCAACCCAATGCCCTTCACAGCTGCTAGCATTAATCTCATAATCATTTAATGGGAATAAATGTTGGCAACTGTGTCAGTGAGCTGAAGGTCATGCCTGCCAAAAGGAAACATGATTATGCTATGAGACATATGATGATGGATATATATTCCAGAAGAAACTATTTTCCAAAGTTCTTGGTCTGTTGGTCCCCCATTTTATTTGAGAAGGCAATGCCACACAGAGAAGCATTATACAAAGTTGTTATCAGGATTACAATGCATCTGTGAAACCAAAAGCATGATTATTATATCACATTACTTGCTTCATGTACAGTGGAAGTTTTTTTTTAATTGTAGATTTTTTTTCATTTTTACAAAACAAATCTCCTGAGGAAGCAAATTTTGTTTTCACACCTGTGTCTGAATTACAATGTATACTATTCTAGGGGATTTGACAAGATTAAGACAACAGCTTTCTTAATAACATTATAATGGCAATTATTATTGTGTTCTAATTATAACATAATAAGCTTTTAATAACATTAACAGCTTTCTTTCTGCTTTTACTGATGGTCCACAGTTCCATTCACTGTGTGCAGAACACAACATGTCCATTACTCAGCAGTGCACATAATGATGCTTTTAGCACCTTTTTTCTTTTAGTGGTATATAGGAACATACTGCACTCCTGAATGTCACCGTGATTTTTATGGCAATATAATGATGTTTAACTGTTCTGACATTGATGAGGCAAAACTTTGAGTATATTTCCTTTTATAAAGTGCCTCATGGAACTTGAAATCACTTGTCACTGTATTCTAGCCTGATGCAATTTATATTATCTTTTAAACTTGAAACCTTGAGGCATAATGCAATTGTTGTTAAACCACAAATCTGTGAATTGCATTGTAACTGTGTCCAAAAACTAGCATGCAAACATCCCTACTTAATTTTTAAGAACTGTTTTTGAAGGGTGCTTTCCGTTTCTGACCTTTACTTCATTTAACAAATCTTTTGTTTCATGAGGATTCTGTAGAGTAACGCAACGTTAACAACTATACTTAAGCAAACGCTATTTTTGTGGTTAAGTAAAACTGCTTCTCATGATCCGAGTGCTTTACTCAAGCAGGCTGTAAAATGTAGCAATACACATTCAATTACTCAAAACTTGTGACAGTTATTTTCTAAAAGTACATTAATGATTTCTCTCAGTTATCAATGGTGTGCCTTCATAAACCAATCTGAAATGTACTTGTGGAAGTGAATGCAGATACACCATACATTCATTTTTCATTACTTCCAGTTTTTAATATTCTAGAATTCTTCCTGGTAGCCTAACAAGCCATAAAGTGAGCATTTGTACAGCTCAAATGAAATGTAGTTTTCTAAAAAGACAATAAGTACAAGTAAAGATTAACATGCTGAAAAGCATTTTTGTATGTAGCATTGAGTGACCCTTCAGACAAAACCCAGTACAATAACACTGTCAGAAGAATGAGAACAATCTGTTAAGAACAGCACATAAACAAAACTAACGTTTATTTATTGATTAACAACAGTGCATTTATTTAAGACATCTGCTTGCTTAAGATTAGTATACTGTGGATCATTAACTCTCAGTGTACACAATCTCAGAAGTGAGACATGTACAAGCTCCCACAGTGAACAGGTAATGGGAAGTCAGCTACTGAAGTAATTAGCAAAGTGTCATAATCACTAACATTTATAGCTGACTCAACAAGATCAAAAAAGGCAGGGAAAACAAATACTTATTGCATCTGTTATGAATGTTGATTTGCTCTGATGAGAATCTGAACTACAGATGTGATTAGACAGCATACCATGAGCAAAGCCAGGGATTATACCTATGTCATAATATAAACCTAAAACAATGTGGTTTGTGTGTGTGTGTGTGTGTGTGTGTGTGTGTGTGTGTGTGTGTATGTGTGTGTGTGTGTGTGTGTTTGTGAAAAAGCTTATTTTTTTATTTATTTGACTGCACAAGCTATTCAACATATTGTTTCATGATTTATTTATTAGGTTTTATTAAAATGAGTTATCTGTACTGACTTTATTTTATAGCATGCTTCAAAATTCAGGAAGACACATAACCAAATACCTGCATCATTATGTCCTAACTGCTTGATTCAGATTTGATTAAGGTATTGGAGTTAATGACTATAGTAACAATGTGGATTTTAATCATTTTATCTTTATATAGCAAGTAAACATGTATACCTGATCTTGCATTTATTGAAATTTCCATCACATACATTATTCTTAGGAATAAAAGTATAATTCATCATTAAAAGTTTATGGTGAGAATTTTAACCATTCATTTATTTATGCATCTGTTATCCAATACCTGGTGCATCATGGCTGAGAGAAGCAGAACCTAACTTGATAATCAATGTGCATAAGGGATAATTAGTCTTAGATGAGGAAATAGTAAATTATCAATGGATATACTGACATACTCAGATATACAACCTCATATTTATAAGTAATTCAGTAGAATTGTCAGTTTAGCCTATCAGTGCCTTTTACTGATGTGGGAAGAAGTCAGAGACTCGGTCCAACACCCAGAAAGTCTCAAGGAAGACATGCCGACTCCATAATGAAGGCGGTGAGCTCTACCAGAGCGCTAAGATCTGTGAGGCAGCACCGGTAACATCTGCACTGTCCTCTCAACTTCCTAGCATAAGAAATGTGGACAAAGCCAAAAATAATTGGGGGACAAATACCCAAAAATAGGGACATATTTAAATTATTGCTTGAATAAACTTACACAGCTGCTAGAATAAAAGGTCTTGTGATACTATACATTTTCTGAAGGATATGGAGTCTGAAACATAAAAGTCTGTCATTATTTTGTGAATTCAGTCTTTACTGATTAGCCAGAAACCCATAAGTTTTATGATGAACAGACCAAAAATATGAGGCAAAAATGCAGACAGTTGATTGCTAAGGCATGCATCACTGTAACACACATTACTGTTAAGCTAATGCCTGCAACTTGTGAACTGCGTATCATTTTCAAATAGTGCTGTCAGTTGTCTTTTTTGCATGGGTTTGCCCTGTGTTGGACAATCACATTGTGCAAAAGTTAAACATAATTTTAGGAGAAAAATATTTCCTAATATTTCTTTTAATATTGCATAGAAGTACGCTTCTATCTTTAAAAAGAATGTAATACCATATTAAATTGTTAATTCTGTGACAGTGGTTCATTTTGCAAATAAATAATAAATCAGTCCTTTGCACTGATTGTGGGTATGTACCATATTTGAAACGATCAAATTTGATAAGAAATACATATTTCACTTTGGGCATCTGAAAGGATACCATTCCTTTATAATTATCTATGGCCAAGATTTATAGATATGTTGTGTTGTTGTACAGAGCTGATACAAAACAAATCCTGCATAACGGAGCCCTACACAATTTAGCAGAGAGCACTTAATCGAACATTTAGGTTCATGCATTATTACATACCTGGAAGAGTACAGGTACACAGTAGGAATGCAAATAATGGCCAGCTATAATATTTGTATTTCACTAATGTGTGTAAAAAGGAGTGAAGTGCATGCAGCAGGCAGATTTTAAAGGGATGCGACTGCTTTAAATTATACCTCCCATGGCAGTAAAGCACCTTGTGCTCTCACAATGCTCATGTGCTGTTCATTATAGAGTAACACTATCAGTTGTTGAATAGAGTTAATGGACAGAAGGCAGAGATGCATCCTACATCCATGGCTCATGCATATTGACACAGTACTAAAGAGATATATGACTTACCACCAATGCAATAAAGACACCAACATCCTACCAGGACAAATGACACAAGCAGAAGACCCCATCATTTAAATATTACACAGATTAACTTTACTTGATGGGCATGCACAAGAAAGATTAAATGTTTGATGTACTATGCAAATCTGGGAACAAAAGTTCCATATGAATGCCCAGTACATCTGACTACAGAAGACAAGTTTGCAGATGACTGCAAACTGGGTGCCATAATCGAGACTCCTACTGATGTAGACATCCTTCAGAGGGGTTTTACTGATACAGATACGTGGTGCCAAAATCATGGCCTCAAGTTAAATGCCAAAAAGTGCATTGTCATACCTTTTGGGAAAAACCAAGTACCAATGAATTACAACATCGGTGGCAGTCCACTTATCACAGAGAGTGTGATAAGAGACCTTGGGACACAGGTGGATAGTAACCTCTCCTTTGACAACCACCATCACTAAAGTGGTTAGAAAATTCTTCTACATGGCCCATCTTATCATAAAGGGGTTTGCATCTAGGAATAAGGAAGTTATTGTCCATCTCTACTCATCACTCATTAGACCAGTAATTGAGTACAATGCCTCATTCGTGATGTACTTTACAAGACATCTGCAACAATTGGAGAGGCCTCAAAAGTACCTCACAAAGAGGATAATGGCCCTTAAACACATGCACTATGCCACAAGGCTAAAAAAAACTCAAACTATACCCGGTCGCGTACCAACTACTCAGAGGTGACCTATGCCTAACATACAAGGCTATGGCAAACCCCCGAATTGCTGGAAATGCTCCACCTAAGGAAAATCCAATCCACCAGAGTTACATGCTCAAGAGACATTAACCTGACAGCAACAATAAACAGGACTTGTTGGAGGGACAGATTCGTGACCCAGAGACTCCCCTTGCTCTGGAATAAGGTCCCCATATATGTGAGGCAGAGCCCCTCACTAGCGCATTTCAAGAGGAATCTTGATGAGTGGATGGGAAACAGGAAATTCACCACGGGAATCACATCTGTGACCCTGCTCGACAGAAGCGCAGGTAACTAAACCTCATGAGAGGCAAAAGCCGAAACATTTTGGCTAGGCTTAATTATGCCCTAGGGCCAATAGCCTAGTACTTACCTATGAACTTATGAACCTATGAACAATGCAGAAGAAGACTGAAGTGCCATTATGGAAAAGACATTATTTAAGAAAGGTAAGGAAATGTTTTTCCTAAATAATGTTATTGTATTATAATAATAATAACAATTCACTCCTGTGTGTGGGTATATCAGGATTTATCTATGCTGGCTTTGTGTAATGCCCCTGGCTTCATACTTGTGATCAAATCACACCAACCATGGCTAAATCCTGATATACCTACACCCAGATTATTGCTTAATTATCACATAAGAAATTTATAGTTAATCAAACAAAACACCAAAGACAAAGTACAGGACCCCGTCTGGTACAAAAAATAAAATACTGATAGCCAAAAAAAAAAAAAAAATCGCAAGGTATATTGTCAGTACAAAAACCATGCTTAATAGTTTAGCACTTTAATCACTTTAATGTCTGGACATCTGTACATCAGTATAAATATAATCTTATGCTACAAAAAGCACTCCAAGTTAAATACAATAAAATGCCATATGACACAATCTTCACAAAAATCACAACCAAGAATTAAAGCAATAAATAATCACTATTGAAAGCATTAACTAGGTAATAAAACAAGATTAACAATACAAAAGTAATGATAAATTAGCAGATCTTAATTTAAGCACCTTAATAATCTCACAAGGGATAGTCCATGGTATGTATCTGCATGTCCTCCTAAAAATGTATTTAATTAATTTTATTTGTATTTGGTGACCATTTTAAGTCTAACTGGTGGGACTAGTAACCAGTGGAATACCTCAGTAATGGCTCTATAGGAATAAAATCAAGCTCAAAAACAGTTTGGAATGTTACATTTATTGAGCACTTTTGTCTTCTTAAAAGACTCCATCAGAATAAAGAACATAGGTCAATAGCCCTTTTTATATCAGAAAAATACTATTGGCTCATAACATTCCATCACTTCCTTTCAATTAGTATACAATTAATGTATCACCATAAATAAATAAAACAATTACAAAAAGAACAATTCTTCAAGTGTAAATTGAATTAATACATAAAATGCATCATAGTTCTTCATTCATCCTTTTAAATCACAGTAATACTTTATGGACAGTTAATGGTTTTCAGCCAGTTAATTATTTTTCAGTTAGTTGTTTTTCACTGCTAGTCCCGTTAGTATCATTAATTGTCTTTTCATTAAATTATAACTTAGCTGCTCACATGGGACCCAGGGCAATTGTCTACTGAGTCCCAGGAAATACCTGCATTATGATGTAATTGCCATATTTACTGTATTAACTATTGATATTTGAACAATGTTTCCCACTGTCCACCTGTAGGACTAGACTCAACCTGTTCCAATACCCAGAATAAAAGCACAACTTTTTCACGATCCTTTAAGTGCCTATATAGTGGATTAGAGTCTAACTACTTAGATATTTCATAATAATGTTCAAAAACCCTCGTTTTTAAAGATCTGGGGCATGGTATAATGAAGCATGTGTGGGGATCATCAGCTCCCATAGTGCTTTGTATGTTACTTTTTCTAAGAGCATTTCTGTATTTTTGGTTTTATTTTCTTTAGATAGACTAGGAATAATCAGAAATCTTTTCTCTTGTACTGGTATTTGGATTAGGGGTGCTAACTTTGGGGTAGCAGGGTAGAGAGTTATTTGAAGCTAGTAGACATAGAGACATTGAAGCTATGGTAATTGCATCTTCTGTCGGATGGTTTTTATGAGGTATGTGCTTTGCAATTTTGTTGAGTATAATTTTTTTCAGGCTATTTTGTTAACAGATTTGCATGTTCTTAAGGAAATTGGTTTTATGTCTTCAGGTTGCCTTTTTGTCTAGGTTTCATAGTATAATGAAATGTTTTTTTTTTTTGTTGTTGTTATTTGCTGTTTGTTTTTGTTTCCATATTGTAAATGGCAAATGCTTTTTGACTGGCCATTATTTTGCAGTATGGGAGGAAAGTGGATATTCTGAGGAAGTATATGATTTGCAAGATGAGCTGTATATTGGTGAGGGTGGCAGCTACTGTTGTAGGGTCTTAATGAAGCTGGTATCGACACAGTTTTAAATTAAGTAAAGTGCTTGTTTATCTTTAATTCCAGAATGACAGCTAAATAGATTTGTCATGCCAAAACTCAGATATTCCCTCCCAGTGGTAGCTGTAATATCTGGTTGGAGAGTTAACATATTGTAAACAGTGATTAATAAAAACACAGCAGAATCATTGTTGCAGTAATCTTACAATCTGAGCACCATAACTGAAATCCTTGAATCAGTAATAATTTAAATGTGAATAGAGGGACTATATACTAATTTTGATATTGCAGTATATTGGGTTCTTTACACTATTTTGTGATACTTCAATATTTATATTAGTATATGTGCATCACAGGGGTTTTGAGTGTACAACCCCCATGCCAGCAGGACGCATTTGTCTCCCTGCAAAAACATCTTGAAGCCATGAATAGACTTATCATGGAATTATTTAATTAGGACATAGGGAACCTACAAACACTGAAACCATCTCAGTTTGGATTTGTCAAGGGAGGTCATGTCTATTCAGCCTTGTGTATTCTTTGAAAATGTCACCAAAGCAATGGATGAAGGAAAAATGGTACACACCGCATACCTCAACCTGGCCAAAGCTTTTGACACAATTCCATACTTAGGCATAGTAGAGAAGCTAAACAAACTGGGAATAACCCACATGTCACCTGCTAGACTGCCAACTAGTCCACAGATATGATGCAGATAATCAGAACAGCAGAATTTACTGCCAAAAAGGGACTGTTTACCAGTGGAGTCCTCCAGAGTTCTGTGTTTGGACCTTCCCTGTTTTGCATCTACTTTTCTGAAGTAAAAGCCATTAGCAAAGGGTTCTGTTTGACTAATTTTGCAGATGACTGCAAGCTAGGAGTAGTTATTGAATTCCCAAACAAATTAGCCATACTGCAGGAAGGTTTGTCTCACATAAATAACTGGTGCCAAAATCATGACTTGAAACTAAATGCCAAAAAAATGCATTATTGTATGTTTTGGGAAGTCATCTACCAAGGAAACTACCACACTGACAATACACCCCTAAGAGATGACCCACTTCATGATTTGGGAACTTATGTGGACAGTGACCTAACTTTTGACCAGCATGTGTCTATTGTTGTAAGAAAGTCCTTCTATATTGCATGACTTATAAATGAAGGGATTGTGTGTAGATCTAGGAATGTCTTTGCCCCCTTTATTCAGCCCTCATTAGGCAAATCATTAAATATCTATTCCGACACATGCAACAACTGGAATTCCCACAGAGATACCTTATTAAAAGGATACATGGCCTAAACAACATGTCCTACATGGACCGACTCAAAGCCCTGTCACTATACTCTGTAACCTACAGACTACTAAGAGGTGACCTGTGACTGGCACACAAGGCATCCTCCGACCCATTACTAATGGATTTACTGCACATCAGCAAGTCAAACTACATTAGAAATACTAGGGATCTAAACCTCTTCTGCATCATCAGTGGAATTATTTGGAGGGACAGGTATATTTCTCATAGCATACCACTGCTGTGAAGCAAACTACACATTCACATAAAACAATGTTCATCCCTGTCCCTCTTCAAGTGTAACTTAGATCTATGGATGGAAAACATAACATTTTTCCCAGGACTCCCCCTAATATTATCAATGGACAGATGCAGCTCCCAAACACTTTATCCCATGCATGGTTCCCCTCAATTATCTATGCATGATCCCAGTTATTTACATTAGGGGTAATATATAATTATTAATATATAATTATTGGCCATGGGATGGGTAATGTCAGTCTAGAGCCAAATGAGATTGGTTATTTTGAGCAGAAATAGGGAAACTGGTAAGCTTAAAGTGGCCCACAAGGGCAGCTAGCCGAATACCTGTGAACCTATATATATATATATATATATATATATATATATATATATATATATATATATATATATATATATATAAATATACACCAGCCATAGGTTGTAAACACACTTTTCTACCTAAATGGAAGGAAGGTACATCATGTGACAAACAATGGGTTAGATTCCCTTATATCTACATTGTTCAATTTTCATAAACACATTAGTCTTCACACTGCTGCAGTTCACCACTGTCCTAACTTTGACACTTTCACATCACCAGCTTTGCAGAACACATGACTTTCTGCTACTTAGCATCAAACCTCAGACTTCATCCTTATTAAAAAAAAGCTGTTAATATCCAAGTACCTAAAGTTTGAAAATAATTTTATTCCTTTAGTGCAAATCAAGCAGTTATATGTTTTGGTAAGTTATTTTTGCATTGTAAGCTACAGGTTGCCATGGGTTCTGCCCTACTTTCTTACCTAGATACAATCAACAGCAAAAAGAATCGTGGACAACTGCCTCTTTATTGCTTTTTGACCTTTTCAGGACATTCAACACAGCATCCCAGTCACTGCTATTATACATGCTGTCTGCTTTTGGTATAAATTAGCAATTACCTCTCCAGTAGATCTTTGGTATATTCTTCTCATCCTGCACTACTGTTCATATAGGGGCCAGGGCTCCATTCTACCATCACTGTTTTTAATACATTATAATATATATTTATAAATGACCTACATGCAGCTGCAAGCCCACCCACCCTCATTTGATAGGATGATGATTCCACTATCACATGCTAAGTTATGTCCCTATCCAAACTCCAAAGTGCAAATCACAAATCCTTTGTATCCATAGAATCCTGGCTAATGAATGCACAGCTTCCACTAATCAGCCCCCCAAAAAAGAAAAAAAATAAGCTACTTCTACATACCCCAAACTCATCCTTCTATGATAAAAGTTATTTCTCTCTCACATCCTCAGACAAATCCAAAACTGAAGTAATTTCCCTTTCAAAACCTTTAGGAGTTACAATTTATGAGTTTGTTTTCCACTTCAAGTATGCTACTCAAAAACGATTCATAAACTGATTATCCTAAGCTAAATACTTCCTGCCTAACATTGGCTATATTTTAAAAGCATTTCCTACTTACTGTCCAGTCTCCTGTATGCATTCTCATTTTAACAAACCTCTATGGCACTCAATAACAAAATTTAGAACAATTTTAGAAAAGGTTGCAAGTTTTGTTTGAAATTCACCATATAGGACACATGACTGCAACTTAACCAACTGAACTATCCAAATCTCCTAAAGTGACTTCACTATACACTGTTGCAACTGGCGTACTAGATACTACATATCCCTCAAAAATGCCTAGTGATGTCTAATTGCCTCCAGTGGTATACTCCTCTTGGAAAACTAGGATCTCAACAATTCCTGGCTAAAATGCGAAGATCTAAAAACTCCTACAGTGATGCCCTTCACTTCATATATATCACAAGCATCTGGAATAACTTATCTTCTACTGTAAAACAGCATAAGACTCTTCAGAACTTTAAGCTGCAGCTAAAGTCCTATATACTTGATTAAAGTATCTATCTACATTCATCTTAACCGACTGCTCATTATATAGCATCTAGATTAGTGAAGTCATTTCTCCCATCTCTCATTTATCACTTAACAGATACTGGATCACTTTTAATATAAAAATGGTCCCTTCATTCACACTTAGAAAGAGACTACAAAATGCTTGCACATATTGTAAATATTGTGTTCTTGTCCTATTAGAAATGATAGATATCATGTATCTACAAGTAGCAGAAATATCCATGGCTAAAATCATAGTTGTATGTAGCATTAGAAATATACATTATGTAACTGCTTTCTGAATGTCTTTATGCAAAGTTTAGAACCTTTGGTTACTTTCTCAATCAGCCATTTATTCTAACTGCAAAGATATGTTTGATTTTGTAAGATCTTTTAATCTGTAATCCGTGAAAATGTTCAGTCTCGGCCCCATTTAAAAGGGATGAATAACTCGATTTAACTTTACCAGTTAACAAATAATAAGGAGAAGAAGACGAAAAAAAAAAAAGAACAGTCACTAACTAGCATGCTACTTTTTTTTAACTTTTGTACTTTTGTTCCCTTTCTACTCCTTTCTAATCCTAGAACACAAAAACTGAAACCCTTTTGTGGAAACAAAGCTGCCAGATGCTCTAATGATTTTTTTAATGCTTTTGTTCCCATCAGAAAACCATGCTTTAGTAGAAAACATGTTTAAATACTTACATATAGCATGACATTTACAGGTTTAAAACACCTTCAGCCAATCAGAAATATAATTTCATAAATAATTAATTGTTTTATAAAAAACAAATACAAGTTTAACCAATTAAAAACAAATATGTAAAATAAGTACATAAATATTTATTTAAACTCTAAACAATTTTACCCTTTAATATACACTTAATATTAATACCTTTGTTTAAGCCAGGCTGTTTGCCTGCCCAGAGTAAAACTTGTCATTTTACTTCCTACTGATTCTAACACAAAGAAGGAAAACTTCCTAAAGTTGGAACAGTGCAATACATGCTTTGCTAAAGTTATTATGATCCTTCTTTTTAACAGCTTCACAGTGTTCATAAATTCTTTGAGATAACAACCTGACGGTCTTCCTGACATAGAAACTAGTGAAGCTGCTGCATTTGACAAGATAAACCACACCTTCAACTTTACAGTTGTACCAACATCTTGCTACAATGGTTTTATTTATATGCAGAAGGTAAACACTTTGTTTCATGAATATATCTACAATATTTGCAATTCTGGCACAAAAATATTCCTAATTTGCAATTCTGGCACAAGAGTTGCCACTTTGCCTACACTTACACCTTTAAAACTACTGTCAAAGGAAAAATATACTTTAAAAATGATCAAAACACGGTAGGTTCAGGTTAAGGCACTTTAATCTTGCAGCAAGGAGACAAAAACGTGCTTTTACAGAGTTTGTCTGACTAGAAACAGGAAATGCTTTCATTTTTATACATTTTCTAATAAGACATTGCCTACCAAGCTGACATAGCAAGTTATAAGTCTTTTCATCATCACTTGTTGACCACCATTCTCATGGATTTCTGCTGATTTATCAATTTTTGTGAGAAACTTCCTAAGGAAAATAACATGGCCTTGTTTATCACCGGTTAGATACATGTTATGTTACCATTCAAGGTACTATGGCTAATTCAAGCACAAAGCTAGCAGTTCATTTCTCTAATAATCCTTTGTCTACTTTATCTCTAAGCTTCTGCAGCTGTGCATGCTCTCATACTTCGAACAGAGCTGATTGTTTAGAATCATTACATTTACAGGATATAGCATTGTTCATTCATTCGTTCCTGACCTAGCAGATAAGCACCTGCTTCTCAAGTACATTTCCAAAAGGCATAAACATGAATATTGCTGTGCTAGCAGTTACTAGGTCAGAGGGCATCTTGCAAGTTTCAGAAAGCACACTGCAGTTTCAAAAAGCATCTTTTTCAGTTCTCATATGAAACTCAATTTGTATATAAAACAGTGCATATAAAATAGAATGAAAAACGTGTTAATTCTTTTAACTACTAATTTGCATTAAACATACACACATTAATACATATTTTTCTAACATTTCCCCCCATTAATACTTTTTAATTCTATTTTCAGAAAAGAATAAACAGTTTGCTTCTTTTCTTAACCTCTTCCAATCAGGATTTGCAGTTAAGAAAGTCATTCAGTTTAAACTTTATGAAAGTGTTTCACATTCTAGCAGCTCTTCAAATTCAGTACTCTGATACATAGTCTCAGAAAGTGATATGTCTATAAATTCTTTAATTCATTTCTTCATGCAGGGGATTCCACAACAAACACAAACTCCTATTAGGAGTAATCCCACCCCAATGGCAATCAAAATGTTCATTAGGATTGAACCCCACCCCCGAAACAAATTCTGGAAAAAGTCCATCAGAGGGTTTGGGCCTGGTTTGGTCATGGCCGACACTTGCTGAATTACCTCAAGATGATCATTAATCTCGTGCTGATGATCTGGGATAAACGCACAGCATTCTTCTTTGATTAAAGTGCACGTCCCACCCCTTGCCGCTAGGGTGAAGTCAAGAGCCATTCAGTTCTGGAGCACTACAGTTCTCATTGCATTCAGTTCATCAGTTATCAGTTCAAGGGCAGAAAAAGTTGCATTACTCATTACTTCAAGAAGTTTAGACAGTTTTCGCAGCTCCCAAATTGATTTAACTGCACCATATGCAGGAAATATGCCTGCCCACGATATGACAGCATCACTCAAGTCCATGTGCGTAAGTTTGGTTCCCACACTATGATGGTCTTTCCAGCCCGCCTCGATCTGTCCCACTGGATTCTCAGGTTTTTTAACAGTCATTTTGGTTACATCTTGGGTATTTCGAATATTTCCCTGAGGCAAGACTGCAGTGTGTCGTATGGCCGGGACCAGGTATCCCAAAAAACAACTGCCGGACCAATTCTCAGGTAACCATTTATATGCTTTTTTACCACACACAAAATAACAATCTTCTACTTTAGTGGTTACTTTGTTACGAAATGACTGCCCTGCATGAACCATTTTCCTATCTATCACAGATAACTGTTTAAAAAGTACAGGATTACGTTGTACCTGATCAAGAGTTTTATGCATAGATTTAAGAAATGAGTTATAATCTGTACTACAAGATCCACCTAAATCATTTGCTTTTGTATAACATTTACATTGTACGGTCACATTACACTTGCTCCAGCCCACCTGTATGGTATCATTTTTGTAAAATACATACAATTCCCTTTTGTGTCACAGGCAAATACAGTGCTACCTTATCATATGCTTTAATAGCTACAGTGTCAAAAACCAGATTTTCCCAGGTCTCATTGACCCCCAGGGGGATAGCAGTCATTAATAATCCCCCGTATGATATTGGTATGGCCGTGCAGACCCAGCAGTTCGAAACATTACAAGTCTCAGCATACACACGTGTAATCACCTGATAAGTGTTAAAGTTCGGATGCCAGTCTATGTTTGGCTCATCACGTTTAATCAGTTCAACTCTTGTGGCAGGAAAAAGGAAAGGCCACAACAAAAAGAACAATGTAATTAGCATAGCTATCAAAATGATCATGCAAGTTTTCTGAGGTTGCTCAATGTCTCTATTCACTCTATAC
The DNA here is from genome assembly GCF_019279795.1 of Protopterus annectens. NCBI lineage: Eukaryota > Metazoa > Chordata > Ceratodontiformes > Protopteridae > Protopterus > Protopterus annectens. The sequence continues at coordinate 313,740,908 of NC_056733.1, forward strand.
CTGGCCATTTTGTTCTCGTTGTACAACAGTAACAAGGTTTTTGTCCAGTTCAAAGTTCTTAACCAATTTACAGTGTGTCAAATGAATCCAGGATACTCGCTCCACGATCTTGACTGCAGTGGGTGTTGACAGTAGTACCTGGTATGGCCCTTCCCACTTCGGAGAACTCCAGTTCTTTTTCTTCACAATCTTCACCCAGACCCAGGTGCCTGGGGCTACTGCTGCTTCTGATTTCGGTTGCTCTTTATCTGAAACAGAATTTAACTGCAAAAGTTTGTTATTCAAAAATCGCCTCATATACCCTGCAAGTGAACTGTCAGCCTCCTGCTCTGCAGACATGAGAGGTTTCCACTGAGGTGTATAATATGCCCTCTCAAACAAAATTTCAAAAGGAGTTAATCCCTTTGCATTTGGAACAGTTCTCATGCTCAACAGTGCTAGAGGTAAACATTGCACCCAGTTCTTTTGTGTCTCACTAATCAATTTCCTAAGCTTATTCTTCAATACCCCGTTGTGCCTCTCTACTAATCCTGAAGATTGGGGGTGATACGCACAGTGTTTTTTCAATGATATCCCGAAATAATGACTAAGTTGTTGTATTGTTTGGTGTACAAAATGTGTGCCATTGTCACTAAAAATCTTTTCCGGTATGCCAAATCTGGGTATAATTTCTTTAGCAAGGACCTTTGCAACAGTAGCTGCATCTGGATTTTTAGTTGAAAAAGCTTCCATCCATTTGGAAAACATATCTATAATGACAAGACAGTATTTTTTATTTTCACATTTGTTCAGTTCTATAAAATCCATACAAATAGTAAGAAATGGATACAGTGGTGTAGGAAAACTTCCTTGTTTAGGCTTCAATGCCCCTTGTGCATGATGCTTGTTACAAACATGGCATGCTGCACAAAAATTTTTTGTATAATTAGTAAATCCATATTTCGTAAACACTCGATTCACTAACTGTACCATCCCCCCTGTTGAGACAAGGCTCTGCCCATGGCTCAACAAAGCTGCATATCTAAACAAGTTAGATAGTAGAATTGGTTTCTTTTCCTTGGAGATGTACAGTCCCTTCTCAAGGATTGCTCCTCGTTTTATCCACTTTTGTTTTTCTACATTTGTAGTAAGTGTCTGCATTGTTTTTAACATTTCTAAATCTAAAATCTCAGAGGGTTGTAATTCCTCACTCAAAAGAAAGACTTCTGATGCTGAAGCTGCCTGTTTTGCAGCTGTGTCAGCCCTCGCATTACCTTTTGAAATTCTATCATGTTGCTTGGTATGAGCTACGCATTTGCAAATAGCTACTTTTGAGGTAACTGAATAGAGTCTAATAAATCTAAAATAAACTGCGCATGATTAATTGGTTTACCAGTAGATGTTATCATCCCTCTATTTTTCCACTGCTGTGCAAAAACATGTACAGTAGAAAAAGCATACTGGCTGTCAGTAAAAATATTCACTTTCTTACCTTCTGCTAAGGTACATGCCCTTGTCAAGGCAATCAATTCTGCTGCTTGTGCAGATAAGTTGTGTGGTAAAGACTTTGCTTCTAAAATCTCGGTATCAGAAACTACTGCATACCCCACTAGATTCTGTCCTGTAGGACCACTCCTGCATGAGCCGTCCACGTAGTATGTCACCTTGGCATCATCCAAGGGAACATCTGTAAGATCTTGTCTAGGTAGTATCTTTTGCTCAATCTCCTGCAGGTAGCAGTGAGGTTTGCCATCTGCAGGAGTTGGAAGCAAGGTTGACGGATTCAAAGTTGTGCATCGTTCAATTGTCATATGAGGTTGGCTCAACAGTCTAGTCATACAGGAAAGATGTCTAGCAGGTGAAAGATATGCTACTTTTTCTTGCAGTAAAATGATTGTGACTGCATGAGGCACTCTCAATGTGAAAGGGTGGAACAACACTACTGAGGCTGAAGCCTGCACTGCCATTGCAGCTGCAACTACTGCTTGTACACAGTGGGGCAAGGATCGTGCCACTGGGTCTAACTGTGATAAATAGTAAGCTATGGGGCATTGTCTGTCCCCATGCTGCTGTGTCAACACTGATGTCATATAACCTTGCTTACAATATACAGTTTGAAAAAATCGCTTATGAAAGTTTGGTAATCCTAAAACTAAGAAAGATGCTATCAGTTGTTTTAGCCTGCAGAAAGCTGCTTCTGCTTCTGGTGTCCACTGTAATAAATCCTGTGCTGCCATCGGCTTTTTAAATATCAAGTTAGTCAGTGGAGCAGATTCCAAAGCATAATTTGGTATCCAACTCCGACAAAAGTTAGTAGTTCCCAGGAAGGACACCATTTCCTTCTTGGTAGTTGGTCTAGGTGCTTGTAATATTGCTGTTTTTCTGTCTTCATCTAAAATTCTGCCTTCTTTGGATATTACATATCCTAGGTATTTAACTTGTTTTCTCCAAAGTTGTAGTTTGTTTTTGTTTACCTTGTGTCCTTGAGTAGCTAAAAATTGTAATAATGCTATGGTATCCTCTCTGCATTCTTGCTGGGTGGAGGCTGCCAGCAGAATATCGTCTACATAAAGTAAAATCTGACTACCTTTTGGTGGGATAAATCCCGCCAGGTTACTTGCCATTTCTTGTGCAAATATTGTTGGACTTTCACAATATCCCTGTGGTAGCCTCGTATATGTATATCGTTTCCCCTGAAATGTAAATGCAAACCAATGTTGGCTGTCTGGGTGTATCGGTATCGAGAAAAATGCATTGCTAATATTTACCACAGAAAAATACTTCTGCTGAGGTTTCAAATCATTTAATAAGGTGTGTGGATCTGGCACCGTTGGTGCCCTGGGTATAACTGCGTCATTTACAACCTGTAGATCTTGAACCATACGCCATTCCCCGTTTGCTTTCCTAACAGGAAATAAGGGTGTATTACATGGTGAATCGGGAGATTCTATTAAGACTCCTTCCTTAAGTAAGGCTGCTTTTGTAGGTTTGATCCCTATCTCTGCATCCTTTCTTAAGGGATACTGTCTTTTTTGAGGTCTAAATGCTGATTTTGGCGTAATAGTAACTGGTCCTGCTGTACGAATAAGTACTACATCTGATTTCCCTGTTGACCAGAGAGTCTCTGGTATATCTCGTAAGGCTTTTTCCTTTTCTTCAAGTAAGAGTAATACTCAGCTATCCTCACAGGCCTGTGATTGCACAGCTGGGTGTGTCTGTGTTATCCAATTCAATTTCTGCTTCTGTACTCCTTGTTCAGAGAGTTCTAACTCTGTCTGTTTTTCCCACCTCGTGACTTTTTCTCCTAAGTCTGCCCACTTCAAATTTCTATTTTTAGTTAAGCTCACATGTGGCAATCGATTAGATTTGTAAAGTGCTAAGAATTCCTGGGGCAATGAACATCTTATTACACTGTTTCCTTCTGTGTCCCAGTACAAATTTCGTAATACTAGCCTGTTCGCATGGTTTTGAAACAACTCTTGCTCATATTCTTTATCAAGTCCTGGTCTATTACAGTAATATAGAGTACAATGCAACAAATGCTGTTTGTCAGTGTCAAGGGAGGGGGATTTGCTGATGGCTACGTTCATCAGTTGTTCGGTTACTGCCCCTGGACCAGTCGTAACCAAGTCCTGGCTGTACCAATAATATGTCTCACCCTCCGGTCGCACTACAAAAGTATCCATTTGTCACTGTGCTTCCATACCCTGCATGGTTGGGACTACGGCTATACCAAATACCTGCATTAAGTTTCTGCCCAAGAGATTTACTGGGCATTTTGCAGAGACAACAATTTTGCTTTTCTGGGTCATTCCTGAAACGGGGTCAGTTATTGCTATGTCATGGGAGAGTGGCTCCCGATACAGCTGGCCATTAGCTGCTTTCACTAGTATATAATCTGGTGATTCTGAATCTTCCAGTAATTTGGAAGGATGTATCAGGGTCCATGAAGCCCCTGAGTCACACAAAAATTTGACTTCCCTCCCTTCTACCAGAAGCGTCACTTCCGGTTTTGTGTCTTCTAAGTAGAGCTCCAGGCTCAATAATGCTAAATCCAAAATTTCATTTTCTTCATCATCTATAAATTCATTGTACATCCTCTATCCCTTCTGTCACATCCTCTACCCTTGCTACCACACTCGCATTTGTCTTGCCTTGTTTGTTCTCATTCAGTGATTCTTGACTATCATATAGTCATTCCTCACCCTCCTTATCTTCCATAGTTACCTTTTTATTTAGCCTGCAATCCCTTGCCAAATGTCCTTTTTTCCCGCATTTAAAACATTCACCCCTTTTCTTTCTTTCCTCAAAATCTTCTGATCGCTTATCAGATTGCTTGTTTCCCTGGGCATTTTTCTTACCCTTTTTCTCGGTTTGCACTACAAAGACTTCTGATCCATCTTCTACTGCAAATACTTGAGCTTTCTTTTTCTTTTTGCTATTAAAATGCCTTTCGGCATGTCTCGCATATTCAAGTAATGACTGTAATCTACCTGTACGATGATCTACCATGTGCTTTGTAATAAAGCTGCTAATGGGAGTAATACTACCTTTTAAGAATGCGTTCTTTAGCTGCTGCTCATATGGGGAATCATGTGTTTGATCTTCGGGTATCTGCATTCCACAATGGTTATTAAAACACTGTAATAATCTAGCATAATATCTATCAACAGTTTCACCTTCTTGCTGTATGCACTGATTAATGCAAGTCCAATCAGCCCTAGGCTTCCACTTTTCAGAGATTCGGTCTGTCAGACCATTTTACTCTGTTATCTAATTTTGCATTACTATGTGGGAGTGGTCTGAGCTCTGCATCACGAGGATTCCAGTTGCCACTGATCATGTGCCAATCTGGACCTACAATTTGTCTAACTGCTTTTTCTACTTCTTCTCCATTCAAATGGTAACTTAATCTCATACCCTGTAAGTCTTCTAAAATTTTTCTAAAATTAACCTTCGGATGGGGAATTCCCTCTGTGGCTTTCCGGATATCTTCCGGTGTCCACGGTCTATAAACTAAGAGAGTTGGATCCTGTCCTGCCTGCCCTGCCTGTGGATTCGGTACTTCTATGAGTGGACATATTTCTTCCTCACTCATAGCTCGTGAATTTTTATTCATCTCATATAATTCAGTTTCCCCTCTCAAGTTACGTGTTCGAGACCTAGTCTCGATAGGATCCCTGACAAACCATTGTGATTTTGTAGGAACAGCTGGGTATAGCGGAGGTGGATCGGTTTGTCCACTCGCTTCATATTCTGGTAAGGGAAGCGGAGGGGGCGGAGGATGGGCCGTTGCTATTACCAAGTTATTATCTTCTTTGTCTAAGAACATTGCTTTTGAATTTTTAATCTTTTGTTCTCTGCGATTTGCTTCCTCAAGCCACCTATGTGCCTGAGGGACTCCTAATTGCTGCTGCTTTTTTAATTGACCTTTCGCGTCTATTTTCATTTGTCTGACAAGTTTAACAAGTGCAGGTTTATCTAAATTACCATTGAATTTGTATTTTTCAACCCATTTCGTATAGTACTTAATATTATCGACACGCTGTAATTGCATATATTTCGCGTCTTCAGTTAGGGGTGGGTCTCGGGAATTTTTCGTGCACTGATTTCCCATGTTGCCTTAGCTAAGCTGTAATTTGCTACGTAACCCTTCTTATCACGTGGTACCACAGTTCTACACCTTTTCACAGTTTATCTAGAATAACTGTCTACCTATTCTGTTTCCCTGATCTATGACAATACAGTAACCTTTTTGTCTCTGATCTGCACATGCAAATCCTCCTGACCAAAAACAGTTCTGTAACTAGTCCCTGATCTGAAACAGAATAAAGGTAAATTCCTCCTTACCTGACCCTCCGTGAGTTGATCCACCGGATCGTTGACTTGTCCTCCAATCCCAGATCAGAAACAGTGGCTGGCCTCTTTCGAACGACAATTCAGTCGGAGGTCTTTCAAAACAGAAGAGCCGATTTGGCCTCTTCTCCATACGGGTACATGCCACCGGGGCCCAATTCTGACCTAGGCCTAGAGCGAGAGGTACTTTCCGGTCCGAAGGACCAAACTGTCAAAGGAAAAATATACTTTAAAAATGATCAAAACACGGTAGGTTCAGGTTAAGGCACTTTAATCTTGTAGCAAGGAGACAAAAACATGCTATTACAGAGTTTGTCTGACTAGAAACAGGAAATGCTTTCATTTTTATACATTTTCTAATAAGACATTGCCTACCAAGCTGACGTAGCAAGTTATAAGTCTTTTCATCATCACTTGTTGACCACCATTCTCATGGATTTCTGCTGATTTATCAATTTTTGTGAGAAACTTCCTAAGGAAAATAACGTGGCCTTGGTTACCCAGTTAGATACATGTTATGCTACCATTCAATGTACTATGGCTAATTCAAGCACAAAGCTAGCAGTTCATTTCTCTAATAATCCTTTGTCTACTTTATCTCTAAGCTTCTGCAGCTGTACATGTTCTCATACTTCGAACAGAGCTGATTGTTTAGAATCATTACATTTACAGGATATAGCATTGTTCATCCATTCGTTCCTGACCTAGCAGATAAGCACCTGCTTCTCAAGTACATTTCCAAAAAGGCATAAACATGAATATTGCTGTGCTAGCAGTTACTAGGTCAGAGGGCATCTTGCAAGTTTCAGAAAGCACACTGCAGTTTCAAAAAGCATCTTTTTCAGTTCTCATATGAAACTCAATTTGTATATAAAACAGTGCATATAAAATAGAATGAAAAAAGTGTTAATTCTTTTAACTACTAATTTGCATTAAATGATCCTTCTTTTTAATAGCTTCACAGTGTTCATAAATTCTTTGAGATAACAACCTGACGGTCTTCCTGACATAGAAACTAGTGAAGCTGCTGCATTTGACAAGATAAACCACACCTTCAACTTTACAGTTGTACTAATACCTTGCTACAATGGTTTTATTTATATGCAGAAGGTAAACACTTTGTTTCATGAATATATCTACAATATTTGCAATTCTGGCACAAAAAAATTCCTAATTTGCAATTCTGGCACAAGAGTTGCCACTCTGCCTACACTTACACCTTTAAAACTACCATTACATTTTTCCATTTTAAGTCATAACCTCTTTTGTAAATAAACTTTGGATGTTCACCTGACACTTTCATTACATCTTGATTCCCTAAAATAACTTTCTAGTTATTCCTCAGAATGCCTTGAATCTCTTTAGAATCTATGCTAATGGCAACAGGAAAAGTGTAGCTCCTAGTAAAGTTACATTGATGGCTGTCTTTCACTTTAGGGACAAGGCCACTGAGCAATGTAGGAGTAAATTTACTGCTCCTAGCCTGAATGATTTCCTCTACAATATGATTTAATATCTCAGTGGGATAACTTCTAGCTACAAGCATGTTAACCAAAACATCCAATTCATGCAAAAAAACATTGATCATTACTTATTAATCTGTTCAGTCTAATAACCTGTCCGTAAAAGCTATTCCACTTCATAAAGGCATAGTTATTAGTGAACTTTTTTTTAAGATGTAATCTAGCCTCAAAACATGAGTTTATTACATCCATTTTGATGCTAAAAATCTAAAAAATATATACTGTATTGCCGAAATCACTAACAAGAAAGGACAATCAACTAATATTCTCATTAGCACTGTGATCAAAAGAACTAAACTGGTCATGGTTACCTGTCCAAGTAAAAATAAATCATCACTATACCACTTGTAAAAATTAACATATTGTTAATGGGATAAAAAAATCAAAACAGGGGTCTCCCACCAACAAAAACCAGGTTGGTGAAAGCCGGAGCTACATTTGCCCCCATAGCTACCCCAGAGATTTGCTGATAAATAGCATTCTTAAATACAAAAAAAAAATGTTAGTACTGTATCTAACAGTAAACAAACAGCGCTAACTATGAAAATGTCTAATTGGGTAAATTTAGTTAAATAATTTCTAACAAATTCCACTCCAAAGACTTGATCAATGACAATGTATAAAAAAGCAGCTTTTTTCCACAAAAAGGGTTTCTGTTTTTGTGTGTTTTTTCCTATTTTAGTTCCTTTGAAATTTTAGAGCATATACTTCTCTGATTCTAACACTTAAAAATGCACGTTCCATTTACATACCTTCTTATATTATACTTTTACTCTGTAAGTGTCCTGTGAATGTATGTGTGTGTGTGTGTGTGTGTGTGTGTGTGTGTGTGTGTGTGTGTGTGTGTCTGTGCGTGTGTGTGTGTGTGTGTGTAGATAGACAGATAAATATAGCTACATAGAAAGATTTATGTATATGATTATATCATAAATAGCAGGCATGTTAAATTATCAACACAAAAAACACTGACAAAAACAGATCGAACATTCTTAATATCACTAGCACTAAACAACATCATGCAGAACATTGAAAAAAGAATCAAATTTCCTTTTACAATGTACTACTCATAACCCTGCCACACATTCAGCTAAAACTTGTCTAAATAATGATAGTGTTATGGTTTTAAGCTGCAGTGGTGCATCAGAAGTGTTGTCGCCTCACAGCAAGAGGTTCTCCCATTCGATTCTCAGCTGGAGCGCCTTCTGTGTGGAGTCTACATGTCCTCCCCGCGGTCGAGTGGTGTTCAAAAGACATGAGTGAATGGGCGTGCCTTCATTGAAGGTTGGGCGTCGGGCTGGCACCTTGGCACCGTAAAAATCTACTGCCAATCATTAGCGGACCGGAGTTCCGCTGTGGTGACCCCTAACAGGGAAAAGCCGAAAGAAGAAGAAGAAGTGATAGTGTTATGGAAGGGGCTTTTATGGTAAGTTGCATGTTAAGGGTAGGGCAAGGACAGGGGCATGGTTAGAGTTAGCATGCTTTACTAAAGTGGGTGGACATGCAAACTAGACCTGACCACTTACCTTTATTGAACATCCTGATATTAGCCAAAACAGCATTTGCACAAATGGCCTTTCCCTCAGAACATAAAGCAGTTCACTTGCATAGCACCAGTGAGTGTTGACCAAATGAAATGCAACTATATATATATATATATATATATATATATATATATATATATATATATATATATATATATATATATATATATATATATATATCTAAACACACACACACACACACACACACACACACACACACACACACACACACACACACACACACACACATATATATATATATATATATATTTATTTATTTATATGTGTGTGTGTGTGTGTGTGTGTGTGTGTGTGTGTGTGTGTGTGTATATATATTTATATATATATATATATATATATATATATATATATATATATATATATATATATATGGATCTAGGACTATTCAACGAAAGTTCAATAGTCCAAATCCACAATCACCGAATGCACTTTAACAAAAGGACTTTCACCAAAAAAGCACTTTTATTAAAGTGCATTAAAAAAATCTACTTCTATGCAAGGGGGCAAGCCCCTCTGCACCCTCCATGTGGGGGGCTGTGCCCCCCACACCCCCCCTACTCTAATATTCTCACTCTGAGATCTCACTACAGTAAGGAAAAGGGAATATTCCCTTATCCGCACCTTAGTACAATCTGCACAGCATTCATTCCCCCACGACTCCCTCTAGCTGCAGGGATACTTCTGCCAAAGTGCTTTTTTGGTAAAAAACACTTTTGTGGAAGTATGCCCAGCCATTTGTGCTTCAGCTAATAATTCCTTCGGTAATTAGAACCGATCCCATGTAGATATATATATATATATATATATATATATATATATATATATATATTTATATATATATGATGCACTTATATAGCCAAACTGGAAGCAAAGCTCTCTTCACCCAAGATTGGACTGTTCAGTCAAGAGGAGAAGGCAAACACTTGCAGTGCACCACACTCATCACATAGTCCCTCAAAACCTACACCACCAAAACACACACATAGCAACACAAAACACACACCTACATTTGTGGAGGCTCTCAATAAAAATCTGCTCAAGCAACAGAGACCTCCAAAGCAGAAATGCATGCAACCTCCACCCCCCACCACAACCCAAATGACACATAGCCCACAAACTTAGTGTGCCACCCAACCACAGCCCATAAGGCATAACAACGTACACAACACTCTAGTCATAGGTGACTCTATAGTCAGGCATACTGATGTTCCACTCACCAGGCTAAACAAGTTGAAAGTTACTGTCAGCTGCATGTTGGGTGCCAGGATCTGCCACATAACACACACACTCAGGTCACTCCACAACAAGTACAGATATGACTCTGTCATTATCCATTTTGGTGTGAATGACCTGACATGTATCTCCCTGTACTGCATGAAAAGAGACATGGAGGAGCTCTCCGATCTTGTAGCCCAGGCAGGTATGACCCTTGCCCTGAGTAGCATCCTGCCATCACCCAGAATGATACCACAGTACAAGGACAAAATGATTGACTTCAACATTTGGCTAAGCTTCTGGTGTCATTCTAAGGGAATCCAGTATCTGTCTGCCTGGGATGACATGATCGACATACCACGATGCTTTGCCAGAGATGGCCTGCACCTGTCACCCTTCGGATTCTGGATACTGGCTAAGGCTCTTGCCGCCCCTATAGTGCCTTTTTTAGGCAAGGTTCAAATGACAAATTCACCACCATAACAGGTACAAACAAGCAAAATCTGAGGGTAATGCTATTCATTGCTAGAAGTCTAAATCTCAACATGCATTCATTCGAGGCACTCCTTAAAATAGAGAACATCGACATCTATGCAGTGACAGAGACCTGGTTCAAGGCTCCAGAGGCAACCCCTGCATTACCAGGCTATAATTCATACCACACCTTTCAGCCACCTAACCTGGACCGAAACACTAAAGTTGGAGGTGTGTTCATATTCATTAAGGATATCCACACCTCCAGGCTAGTTGCTCATCATAATGCATCTGAGATTATGCAAGTGCAACTAACTCTGGGCAAGACTGCAATCCAAATTGTAACTTGCTACAGATCCCCCACCATGCCCCAGGATTCCCACTCGTCATTTCTTGATACACTGGAAAATATTAGGGTACAACCCAACACCCTAATAATGGGTGATTTTAACTACCCCACCATTAACTGGGAAAACTGCTCATGTACCAACTCTTTTGCTCAATGTTTTCTGGAATTCATAAATTCCAATGCCTTGGATCAACTTATCCACACCCCCACCAGGGGCAGCAATATCCTAGACCTGGTCATTACATACATGGGTGACTGGGGTTACACACCAGAGGTCAATTCCTTGTTAATCTGATCTGACCACAAGGTAATCAGCCTAGACATCCACATCCTGCCGCCACCCCCCACTAGGGAAACCACCGTAAAAAATTTCTCCAAAGCCAACTTCATGCTTCTTAAGGCAGAAGTGGCAAACTTCATGACATCCATGCAGACGGACAATAGAGGTACGACTGCTGAATCCTACACAAATGCACTTTATAAGCACTTACACGAGTGCATGGATCATGCTATCCCTAACAGAACCAAGATACTATCCTCCAAAAAAAGGAAGCCAATCTGGTGGTCCCCTGCTATAAACAAACTCTACAACAGGAGAAAGAAACTGTTGCAAAAAAGAGTAAACTCCCATGACTGGAAGAACTCCCTGGTCAGCCTCAGTAAGAAGCTGAGATCCCTCATAAAATCCTCCAAAGCTAGTTATGAAAACAAAATCACCACTGATTCTAAAGACAGTCACAAAGCATTCTATACCTATGTTAAGAATCTCAATGGCAACACTCAGATCTGCTCTGAGTTACAGCACAATGGCACTAAATAGACAGAACCAACTGATATTGCCAACATCCTGGCAGATAGGTTCAGTGCTAACTTTACCCCCCCTCACCCCCTAAAGGGCCCATCTCTATACCAGAAGAATGCAAAGTTCCTGTAATCATGGCTGCAGAGGTAAAAAACACACTCTCCAAAGCCAAGAACACAGCATTCATGACATGACAAAATCCAAGGCTGCATTCTTCATGAGCTACAGAACCCACCTAAGCACCATGTTTAATCATAGCCTCACCTTAGGCTTTGTGCCCACTGAATGGTGCACAGTGACAGTTATCCCACTCCACAAAGGGGGAGCCACCACAGACCCCGGGAACTACCACCCCATTAGCTTAACGAGCCTGGTCTGCAAGGCCATGGAACGTATCATCATGTAACTTATAAACAAAGACATTGGTAGTCTCCTAATTCTGGACCCCACCCTGTTCGGGTTTGTAACAGGCAAATCATGTTTCCTAAACCTGATTGACTTCTTTGAAGCAGTCACTAAAGCTGTAGAAGAGGGTAAGGTGGTTCACACATCCATAGATCTCAACAAGGATTTTGACACCATTCCCCACTGTGGAATTATAGATAAACTCACTAAACTAGGTATAAATCCCTATGTCACAAGATGGGTTGACAACTGGCTCAGTGACAGAATCCACAATATGAAAGTAGCAGTCTCCAAATCCGACTTCAGACCAGTGACAAGTGGAGTACCACAGGGTTCAGTCCTGGGTCCTCTCCAGTTTGGTATCTACTTTTCTGAAGTACAGGCTAACACAAAAGGTCTTTGGCTAATGAAGTTCACAGATGACTGCAAACTAGGAGACATAATTGCAACTCCAAACAATGTCGACATGCTACAAAAGGGCCTCACTGAGACAGATGTCTGGAGTCAAAGCCATAGCCTCAAGCTCAATGCCAAAAAGTGCATTGTCATCCCCTCTGGTAAAAACTCTGTACCCATGAGCTACCACATAGGTGGTAGTCTACTTAACACCGAAAGTGTGATAAGAGACCTTGGGACACAGGTGGACAGTAGTCTCTCCTTTGATAATAACCTTGCCACAGTAGTCAGGAAATCCTTCTACATGGCACACCTCATCACAAAAGGTTTCTCATCCAGGAAAAAAGAGGTAATTGTTCCCCTCTACTCGTCAATCATTAGCCCTATTATAGAGTACAACGCCCTTTTTGGTATGTACCTCACAAGACATCTACAACAACTGTAAAGGCCGCAGAAATACCTCACAAAGAGGATTACCGGCCTCATACATATGCCTTACGTTGACTGTCTCAAAAAAACCCAGCTTTACTCCGTCACATATCACCTACTCAGAGGCGATCTCTGCCTAACATACAAAGCTATGTTGAACCCAGAGCTGTTGGACATGCTCCACTTAAAGAAATCCCGATTCCACCATGCTACACGATCTAGGGACCTAAACCTTGTCACCACAATAAACAGAATATGCTGGAGGGATAGATTCCTGTCACAGAGACTTCCCATACTCTGGAACAAACTACCTATCTATATCAAACAAAGGTCCTCATTAGCACTCTTCAAGAAAAATTTTGATGATTGGATGGGAAATAGGAAATTCACCCCAGGGATCACCTCTGTGGCTCTGCTCAACAGGGGCACAGAAAAATAATTTTCTTGTGTGGAGAAAGCTAGGGTACCTTTTTGGCTAGGCTTGTATAGGCCTTAGGGCCGATAGCCTAGTACCTACCTATGAACCTATGAACATATATATATATATATATATATATATATATATATATATATATATATATATATATATATATATATATATATATATATATATATATATAAATATATATATATATATATATATATATCTATATATATATACACACACACACACATACATATTTTATATATATATATATATATATATATATATATTTATATATATACATATATTTATATATATATATATATATATATATATACATACATATATCTACACATATGTGTATATATATATATATATATATATATATATATATATATATATATTTATAGACACATAAACCCACATGATGCCTGCACATTTGATTCCTCTGTCTTGCACTAATATATTATTCATGATGATGGCTATTAACAAACTTGGGTATTATGCTATAAATGACCCACTGGATCAATATCCTAGTGTTAACCTATGAACCTATTACTTTCAAGAAGTAATTAACCCTTTATTTCTGGAGTACTTGTTTTAAATAAATTATAGCCATAAAAGATCCTTTGTAGTTGAACAATTACATTTCTTATAAATAATGTTACCTATTCAAGTAGATAGATGGACACAGATTCATGCATTTGTGTGTGAGTACAAAATGGTCTCCCTTGAAGTAAAAATAAAACCTGGACCCCCAGCTAAATCTGGAATGTTCAGGAACTATTCTAAGACTATCCTCCAGCTATTACGTGATAACCGGGCAAAATTTCAAGCCCCTAAAAACCCCTGAGAACACTGCTGCCTATGCAGAGCTGTTCACAAAAACCCTGTACAAGCATGTTAATAGCTACATCGAGACAGCTGTAGCCACCAGGAAGAAGTACAGAACTAACTCAAAAAATCAAGCCACCCTAGTGGAATTACAGAATTAATAGGCTGTATAACAGAAAGAAGAAAATCACTGCAAAAATTAGTAGATGCAGCACCCATCAGGATAGAAGCACTCTCACCAAACTAAACAAACAACTCAGATGACAAATAAAGTCTACCAAAGCAAAATTTGAGGTACCTCCCAGGTCAAGGACAGCCACGAAGCATTTTTAGCTATGTCCAAAACATCAAAGGCATTACACAATTGTGTACAGAGCTCATTGTAAATGGACTCACCTGAATTGACTAAGAAGATATAGCAAACCTCCTGGCTGATAAGTTCAGCTTCAACTTTACCTCTCCCCCCAAATCGTCCCTCAGGAAATACCATCAAATTTACTCCCCCACTCACTCCCACTATCATAGGAAACAGGTCTTTAATGCTGTCTCTAAGACCAAAGAACACTGCATCTATGGGCCCAGACAATATCCCAGGATGCCTTCTAAATAGCATAAAACATGACCTATCAGGGGCTCTGGAATTACTATTTAACTGTAGCCTCCAAACAGGCTTTGTGCCTCATGAATGGAGAACAGCAACAGTCATCCCTCTGCACAAAGGTGGGCCATCTACAGATCCTGGAAACTACAGACCCATATGTCTCACTACTCTTATATGTAATGTCATGGAAATAATTATCATGGAAATGATCAACAGAGATATAATAAACCTCCAGACAAAAGAACCCAACACAGTTTGGTTTTGTCAAGGGCAGATCATGCCTACTCAACCTGATGGATGTCTTTGAGAAGATAACCAAAGGAATGGATGAGGGAAAAATGGATCACACTGCCTACCTTGACCTGGCCAAGGCATTTGACACAATCCCCACTCAAATATTGTTGACAAGCTCAAGAAATTAGGTACAAACTCAAATGTCACCTGGTGGATAGCCAACTGGTTCACAGTCAAGACCCAGGAAGTGATAAATGGGGAGTCCACCTCCACAAAGAGACCAGTCACAACTGGAGTCCCTCAGGGATCAGTCCTTAGACTGGTCCTTTTTGGCATTTACTTCTCAGAAGTCAGGGCCAATGTCAGTGGTCTCTGGATGACTGATCCAGAGCCATGGATTAAAACTAAATGCCAAGCAATGCATAATAGTATACTTTTGGAAGTCATCTATCATATTGAAACCACATCCCTTAGAGTTGACCCAGTAGTCAGGGACTTAGGGATACACATTGATAATGATGTAGCCTTTGACCAGAACGTGTCTACAGTAGTGAGGAAATCATTCTATGTTCCTCAACTTATAAACAATGGTATGGAATCTAAGTCCAAGGGAGTCATTGTTACATTGTATTCGGCATTCATCAGACCTATCATTCAGTACAATGCCCCCTTTGGTATGTACCTAACCAGGCATATCCAATAATTGGAAAATCCACAGAGGTTTCTCACTAAACAAAATACAGGGTGAAAGTAAAATGTCCTATGCAAACCGCCTTAAGGTCCTATCCCTGTATTCTGTCTCCTATAGGCTTTTGAGGGGAGATTTATGCTTGGCATACAGGGTATTCTCATAGCCCACTCTGATGGACCTCCTGCATATCCACAAAACAAACAGCACCAGAATTGCCCATTCTAAAGAATTAAACCTTGCCTGTGATATAAATAGGACCTGGTGGAGAGACAGGTATGTATCCCAGAGACTACCCCATCTATGGAACATGCTCCCCATCCATGTGAAGCAGAATTCCTCCCTAACCCAATTCAAGTGCAACTTGGACAATTGGATGGGGAACAGGAATTTCATCCCTCGTTTGGCATCTCTGTCTCTAATGAACACAGGCAACCTGTAAATGATTCATCTCCCAGGCCCCTGCTTACACTTATTAAGGGCATCAGAACCTGTCAGAGATTTGGGATGCATGGCAGGGCTTAAAAAGGCCCTTGTGGTCATTAGCCTAGTAAACACCTATGAACCTATGAACCTTAGAACATAGGCCTGTGTGTCTGTACTCAGACTTCACTGTATTTAAGAATAGAAGAGAAGTTAATGATACAAAGGCTTTAAGGGAGGTTAGGAATAATTGCATTGTAAATTCAGATTGTGTAACTATGGGGATTTCTCCCTGTTTTATTGGTACCTAAATCCAAAGTATGGAATAAGAATGTTAATATTAGGAGACATATTAAAAGGATGAGTCAAATAGAACCTCATGATACAGTAGATTATATTGATGTTAAAGAAAGTGAAAATGTGGCAGCTCAAGGGAAAACTGAATCACATGAAGTGTTACTTTTGGGGGACTCAATACTGAAACCTGTTATTAATGAACTATCAAAAATGGGTATGTCCTGTCATACTGCATCTGCTTTCTCTGGGATGAGATTAGTGGACACTCTTAACCTTTTGGAAAGACAGAGACTAGTGAAAGCAGTGTATAGTCTATATGTAATACATGAGGGGACTAATGTTTTAAAACATATACCCCTGCAGCATATGATGAACTCATTGTTGAGTATAACAGAATATCTAGAGCGGTTTAATGTCCATTATATATTGAATAAGGTTTTTCAACCCTTTTTTGGACAGGCTACTTATGCACTAAGGCTCATGCATTTAATAATTGGTTAAGAGAAATGTCATTGACGTTTAATGTACAATTACTAAAATACTGGAAAGAGAGTTTTCATGATTATTGGCTATTTGCTCAAGACAAGTTTTACCTAAGTACTTATGTGGCAAGCTTCATGGCTAGTAAAATTGTTGATCTTTTGCATACTTTTTTATTATTAGAACAAAAAGGAAATATAAAGTTACACAGAATCCAGTAAAATGTCTTTTAAGTAATTCTTGAAGCTTAGGAAATACGTTCACTGAATTAAGCTGTTTAATAGCTGTAGAACAAAATAAAACTATAGTGATAACAGAAGCTTGAGATTCTTATATTTTTCCCTTAAAAGATTTTGTTAAATATGAATGCTTAAGGCAAGGTTCAAGAGGTGGTAGGTTAGTTTTAGGTGTGCATAGCTGTATCAGATCTTCCCTATTTAAGAATATGCCTATGTATGAGACAATGACTATTTGGATTTATACATGTGCAATATGATAGCTATTTATGGTACTGTTGGTTTGTCCACCAAATATGGACAATACTTTGCATAGGGAGTATTTGCATAATTTAGATGACTTCCTAAATTGTAAAGAAGACATACTCTTATTGGGTGATTTAAATTACTCTGGAGT
Organism: Protopterus annectens; assembly: GCF_019279795.1. Taxonomy (NCBI): domain Eukaryota; kingdom Metazoa; phylum Chordata; order Ceratodontiformes; family Protopteridae; genus Protopterus; species Protopterus annectens. The sequence goes on from NC_056733.1 coordinate 313,758,512, forward strand.
ATGTTGGGAGTCACTATGTGCTAGTTCTTACTTTGCTAAAGAATTTGTTGATCCTGTGTCATACTATGGAATGACTCAATTGAGAAAATTCAAACTGGGGGAAAAATATCTTGGTTGTCATATTGACTAATGTGCCAACTAAAGTTTAACCCATAAAGATTCCTCCAGAAAGTTAGATCTAAAAAAATTTTGAACATTATGTGGGATGTGATTGGATGACTATAGTTGGTAGATCTGATAGTTGCTATGGATATAGTGCTTTGGAGAAGGTGTTTCAGGAGGGAGTTACTACTATAGTAAAACAAAAGAGAAACAATTCCATTTTCTCAGTTGGTAGAACAAAACATTTTGAGATCTTACAGGAGGAAAAAAATGGAGCTTAAAGACCGTAGTAAGGTTCCCGTCAAATATAAACAGAAAGAAATTTAATGCATCATGTTATGAATTTGAAAAAGAAAATTATTAACTGCCAAATACATTTTGAGACTGAATTAATTAGTTTGTTTGTTTGTGTCTTTCGGCTTTTCCCAGTTAGGGGTCGCCACAGCAGAACTCCGGTCTGCTAATGATTGGTAGTGAATTTTTACGTACCGGGTTACCAGCCCTGACGCACAACCTTCAACGAAGGCACACCCCATTCATGTATGCCTCCACACAGAAGATGCTCTAGCTGAGAATCGAACGGGACAACGTCTTGCTATGATGCGACAACGCTACCTCAGCACCACCACCGCAGTCTATAATACCTCAAATAAAAAGGCTTTTTATAGATGTATAAATGTAATGTTGTTACTTAACGCTGAGACAGTTACTGAGCTTGATAAAATTTCAAATTAATGTATTCTTTTCCAGCATTTGGTAAATTAGTATAGATAAGGATGATGTCTACAGCTATTTTGTAACAAGGTCATGCCTAGTGATAACAGGAATGAATAATACCAGAGCACCTGCCAGGTTAAAAGTTGCTACCTCTATGGGCCCTGATCTGATCCCGAGTCAGTTGTTGAATTCTGTAAAAACTATTATTTTACCTACCATAAGTTTTATATTTATTACATTGTTAGAATCAAGAACTTTTCCAAAAGCCTGGAAACTGTCCTGTGTAACTTCAGTTCATACAGGTGGCTCATAAAATCAGATGGGTAATTTTATACACATCTGTTTAAGTTCTTTATTGGGAAAATGTTTTGAGAAATGTCCATTAGATCTTATTGAGATATCAGTAGGAAACATGGAAAACGGTGATATTAATCAACTTGGTTTCATAAAAGGGTGATCTACTCTTAGTAACTTGATTAGTTTTTATGAGCAGACAACCATGGCCTTGGATCTGGGCCTATATCCTGGAGTTATTTTTCTGGATCTTGTGAAAGCTTTTGACAGTTTACCTCACAAGGTTATTGTTAAATGCTTACAGGAACATAAAGTTAATGCATACATTATAAGGTGTATTGTTAATTGGTTACATGGAAGACAACAATGTGTAAGAATGCAACATTCTTATTCTGATTACTCATAGGTTGAAGCTGGAGCACCTCAAGGTTCTGTCTTGGGAACCATCTTGTTTAATATGGTGTTTGTTATATTTCCCAAGAATAATAAATTCTGCATTTTTAAGTATGTTGATGATTGCAAGATTGGCTTCTCAATTCAAAATCCCTCTGATATAAATGAGGTAGATAATTATTTACAGTGTCTAAGTTATTTGGTACTGGAAAGAGGCTCAACATTTAGTCTAAGCAAGTATAAGATGATGTCTTTTTCAAATAGATGCCCAAGGCTTTCTGTATATTTGGAGTCTTCCCCATTAAATGTGTGACAGGAATATAAAAACTTGAGTATACTACACACATCCGGATCAGATTTCTATGAAGGGAACTGAGTATACGGAGTATCTGTTAAGGAGACTATTTACTAGGGATAAGCATGTATTGCCTTTGGTATTTAAAACTTATATAAGACCTTTAGTGGAGTACAATAACACTTTTTGTATTTATACTCGGGTGCAGTTTTAAAAAAAACTTGAAAAAGTCTAAAGGAGATTTACAAAAAGAATAGTGAAATACAGATTTATGGATTATGGCCTTTAGTGTAACTTGTTTAATTTAAATAGTCTCTGTTATAGGTATATACGTGGAAATTTGTTATTAGCATATAAGATCTTTCATGACACTGTATAAAAAATCATGTATAGTGTCGAGGTTAACAGATTTTTTAAAATGTACATATATATAAGAATATGACATTTGTACTAAAAAAGAGAGATCTCAAAATGAGAGAGCAGTTTACTGCTGTTAAAATTACAAGACTTTGCAACAATATCCCTATAACCTTACATAATTCAAATAGTTTTGTTAGTTTTAAAAGGAATGTAGATATTTGGTTACGTGATAAGGTTTGCATGCCATATATTGTGGAATCACTGTTCTTTGATGGCTGAAAGGCCTGAACACTGTATCTGAACATATATGAATATATGAACATATTAGTGATTCAACGTTATTTTCTGCAAGACTTTTAGTTCTGTTTTGCTGCAGTGTACATTAAGACAATGATTTTAATAAAAAAAGAAAATAATATGAAACAGTTAATAGTAATAACTATTTGTTAATCAGGCAGGCCCACTGGACACAGAGTCTCATTTCTGGGTGACCTGGAAGTAATGCCTGGTTAAGTGGCTTGTTCAAGGTCACACAGTATGCAAATGAGGGCTGAAGGAATCAAACCCTGTAGAACAGGAACTACAGCTCACAGCCTTAACCCTCTGTGCTAACTTCCAGTTATGTCATGAACATTATTACTGCTTATGACACTCCCCTGCTAAATAAAAACTGCAAAGAGAAGAAATAAATCACTATTCTGTATTTCATTTTATCGGAATAGAGTTTAGCTCAGTAAGAAGTATGAAAAGAGTACCTACTTTGTCAATAGTTGCATAAAAATCTTAATAAAACATTATCATCAAAAAATTATTGTTACCATTTTTTGTCTCCGTAATTATTTTGTTAATCTGATTATAAACAACGAGCTGGCATCTACTCAAGATTAATTAATAAATAGCGATTTCCTCATAATCATGCTATAAATTTCTTCCTTACTGTTGCTTCTAACATGCTGATGGTGATTTGAATGATAGATTATCAGTAGTTAAAACTATGACGTTTAACCTCCTATCAAATAAAAACTATGACGTTTAACCTCCTATCAAATGGTGTTCCAGTGTGACATAATGATATTTGTCAGTGATAATACAGTGTCTGAATGTCATGCATTTTACTTCTGGTCAGAATATTTTGCAATAGGAAAGATAGAATTTGTGACATATGCTCTCTCATGCACAAAGAATATATATGCAAAACTGATCAGCAACAGTGCCCTAGTGTTTTCTGTTGTTTCAGTGTAAGACAGATATTAAACATCTTGTTGGGCTTATGCAATTATTAACAGTCTTTTGGTCAGATTATTCCATAACTTTAAAATGATATACTATAGACAAACATCTTACATGGTATGTTTCTTATTAAAACAGTTTCAGAAAAAAACATAATTTAATATAAGTGATGCAATTATGGTTAAAATGTCCATATAGAAAGAAGGGAAACAGTTTGTGAAGAATTCGATAGGTCACGTAAGACTTCTAAATTTTAGTAAATATATGAACAAATGTTCAATGTTTTGTAATGAATGTGTTCAGTCTATGTATCATTATGAATAACATTATGAAAAGTTTAAAATGGGCTATGCATAGGGTCTCCGATCGTAACCATATTAACACGTGCCAATAAATTCACCTTGAATATTAGCATCCATGCTGAGAACATGTAATAATTAGTTGTGATCAGTCCTATCTGATCATGACTCTTTGTAGTGCATGGAGTTTTATCTATTCCATGTACTATCAGTTATTTAAAGAAAGCAATGTTTTACCAGCTTTGAAAGCCAATAAAGCACTTAGAGAGTGCTGTCGCACAGACAGTGTGTAAATATAATTGGAGGAAAAAGTCAGTGACAGTTTTTAAATACTGTTCTAATTAGTTACAGATTGATGTCTGTAAAGTTCCATGGTCATAATATAAGACCCCCCCAAAGTGATGGAGAATCCATCAGGTGAGACCTGACTGTAACACTGCTGTTACAGTCGAGTCTCATGCTATAAAAGAGCTTTACAGGTTTATCTATTTTGTGATTTTTGGAGCATAATCACAGCACTCCATGCACTACAATAATATTATTCATTGCCTTTACTCTTTTGAGATCAGTCTGCCATTGTTTACTAGTTATTCTAAAATATTTACATAATTTATTTTATATGGAATAGCTGAACTGTGTGAACCATGAAATTAATGACTTGTGTCTGGATAGCATAGTAATGCTGGTGCTTTGTGGTATTTATCTCCAGAAATGTTCATACGTCAAAGTGTTTCTTGCTATTTTTGTTGTTTCTATATGTTGTTTTCTTTATTCTTCCACTTTTCATTTAAACTTTAATACAGCTTAGTTACTTTTAAAGAAAAGTTTAGTTTGCTCTTAAAATGATATCTAGAGTTGGTATGTTCTGATTGTCGTGAGACAGTTTCTAAAGAAATTGGCAGAGGAAATATGTCCTAAATCCAAGACTGCGTAACTCCTTCTTTCCTAAAACCCTGATAGGGGTAGGAGGTTATGGGTAGGGGAGAGGCAGTAGAAATAACTGTCCATGCTGCTAGACTTGTAAGAGGACTTTACATCTGCTGCCTTCCTACACTTTTCACATAGGAGACAGAGACTAAATGTATAAATTAGAAATGTTTTGCTCTGAAATGCAATCAGAGCAAGTGAAGTGTTATATATCAGTAAGCACTCAAAACCTAATGTTCCTCATGTACAACCCAAGTTTTATGGTTAATAACGAATAAGATATTTTTCCCAAACAACTAAACAAACTCTGCATTCAACCATGGATAACATAGCCCTGAGGGATCCACCATAGCTATAGTTATTTCCCTAGCTATAAAACTTTAGACAGAATTTTGATTTTATTCTGCTAAGCAGGGTTGTAGAATGCAGTGCAGTACATGAACAGAAAGTAAATGATACAGTGAATGGAAGGCTACGTACTGTGGCAGACTGCTTCAGAGAGGAACCACTTTTGGTTAAAAATTTCACATGGAATACAATTGATTTCAGCTATAGCATGATATTGAGGATTTAAGAAATCCTGATGACTACTTCCTGATATCACAAACAAGGAATGCACTATGTCTCTGCTTCTGGTATACACAAACAGAATAGTATATTTAACAGCCAACAAATCATCTGCTAAATCTGACAATTATATGCCAATCATATCAACTGGAGCAGATGATAAATGGGAAAAGGGTCAGCTGCCTATGTGTGCTGCAAGGTATCATATGGCAAATTTAGAAAGAGATCTACTGCTATATAACTGAAGGGTTTCATACTAGCACCTTCATTTACTTGCTTCCTTTCTGTGTATTACAGTTCAGACATAGTAGTTAATAATGCTTTATGAACAGTACAATTTCCGCATCCATCAGTGTGATGCTGTATCTGCATCGATCAGTGTGATGCTGTATCAGTATTCATCAGTGGAATGCTGTATCAGCATCCAGTAGTGTGATGCTGTATCCGCATCCATCAGTGTGATGCTGTATCCCCATCCATCAGTGTGGTGCTATATCCGCATCCATCAGCGTGATGCTGTAACTGCATCCATCAGTGTGATTCTGTATCCACATCCATCAGTGTGATGCTATCAGCATCCTATCACTCCACATTGGTCCCAGACATTTGCCATAAATAGTCTAATGTAGGTCCTGTGGACCCAGTGAATAAAGTGAGCAGATGATGGCCTCTGTGCATTAGCTATGGGAATGTAGGCCATGGGGAAATATCTAATGAATGAATGGCTTAGGCATGGTGACTTTAAACCAACAGATGAAAGGCTAATAAGAGCAGCTTTAGATAGTGGATTACATACACATGGGTTTACAAAGTCTATAGAAAAAGTGTGAGATGCAGACAAGTGCAGGTTCTGTAGTAAATAACTATAAACAGTTGCACATATTGCTTTTGTCTATGATATTCATTTGGCTCAAAATCTGTACACTAAAATAAAAAAATAATGTGACAACACCATTGCAATGGGAATCTGAGAAGCACTGGCAATGAAGAAGTTTTGTTCCTACAGGATCATCCAGTGCCAACAGCTATGGAAGTAGAAGCAAAACAATGATGTAGTCAAAGAAAAAAAGTAGAAAATAACATTATTTAATCATTGAAATAGCTGCACCTAGCAATTAAACTGGCCTGTACACTGAGAAATATAATACCATTCAATTCCAGGATACTCTACAAGAAACAAGAGTTATATGGAATAATGGCATTCAGACAGTGCAACAGTTGTACAGAAAGGGGGCTAATAACATAGAACATTCTATGCTACCAATGACTTCAAATGAAATGAAGTAGGAAGCAGTTCTGGGTAAATTGTTGCTGCTGAGAACAGCATTCTTAGCAAACATCAAAGGCAGAAGGAATACTAATTTCATGAACTTTAATTGTAGCCTGATTCCGGAACAGGGTCCATCCTTTTGTGGTATTGACAAAAAAAGAAAAAAAAATGATAAAAACTTTAATAAAATGTTATGACACAAACCAAACATCAAAGTTTGTCACACAACTATATTTTCCACCCCCTGCCTTAAGAAAACGTAGAGATTATTATTATTGGTTTTTTTTTGTTGTTTTAAAGGCCAAAAGAGAGTTCTAGTTTCCTGTACATTTCAGTCTATTTATTGCCCTTTTCCGGACCTCACAAAAACAAACATAAGATTTACTTTTTACCCTAACACAAATCTGTAAAAACTGAAAAGAAATTAAACTCAGAGAAAATTACTTAAATAACATGGCATGGATTCAAATATAAAGACAAGAAAATGCTAGATTTAACAGACATCTGACTGTTTGGTGGTTATTCCAAGAAAACCATGAACCAGTTGAATACCTTAGTGAGAAAAAAAAACAGTTTGAAGCAACTCTCAGAATTTGTACTCATTTACCCCCAAGCACATATATATATATATATATATATATATATATATATATATATATGTGTGTGTGTGTGTGTGTGTGTGTGTGTGTGTGTGTTTGTGTGAGCGTGTGTGCGTGTGTACGTGTGTGTGTGTGTGTGTGTGTGTGTGTGTGTGTGTGTGTGTGTGTGTATGTGTATACACACAGACACACGCGCGTGCACTCATATATAAAATATCGCTGCAATTAAAAAATGTGGTAAAGAAGGAAGCAATGTGAAAAAAATATATAAACTGTGTTTCCAGGTATGTAAGTACATGCAATATATAAACAGGAACACAATGCATAAAAAATAGATTTCATCACCTAATAGTGAGTTTTAGATGCTATCTTTGATTAACATAAAATGTTGAAACTGGCTGTTTTAAATATAAAAACCCAGTTTGTAGCTCCTCGGACAACTTATTGGCAAGTAACCTTTTCAAGGGCTGTCAAAATAGAACAGAGGGCTTACTTTCTACCCTAATATAGAAAATGTAAACTCAAAAATTATATGAAGTAGCAGTTTAATAAACCAGAATACAAAAATATTTCTATACAATCTAAAAATGGAAAGAGCATTTTTAGTCATATAACATCCATTCTGGCAGTTGTCTCACTTGTCCAGTGAGGTAAAGAGCAACTGCCAAGTAGAAGGCCTGATAGCTATTGGTGTACTTGGGTTGGTAAAACATGACTTTGTTGCATTCAAGTACATAAAGGTAAAGTGTGCAAGGTACATTCTTACTGGAAACTTAATGCCAGGCATATGTGTTTACTACTTGGCTTCATTTAAAAATAAATACTTCAGGTATTTGGGTTTTGTGTCAGCACAGAGGATGTAGTAAATCATGAACATCTGAACTACATTAATTTTCAAAGTGTGATTAGTAGTGGGATACTATAACTGATCACTCAGTTGGCAAAAGAAAGAAAGTTCATTAATAACAGTCTGCATTGGTTTGAAGACTGATACATTTGTGGTTTTCATGATATACAGCAAATGATACTTCATTGAGTCCCATGTGCTTTAAACCAGAACAACACAACCTCATTTATTTGAATTCTGAAAGGAGTAGCCATGAAGATATTTATTAAAAAAAAAGCTGTCCTGCAATGAGTTTCCCTCTAGCTATCCCTGATTTTCGGGGACATCATTGATTTTGACTAAAATTTTAGTTCTGGTTCTCTTAATCCCTCCTAAAACTAGTGACTTTTGGAGAAAAGATGGTGAATAACATTAGATAATGACAATAATTAGAGTTACAGACTTCTTTTACTTCAGAAAATGTATATTAATTCACATTCTCTTATGTCAACATCTCAAGCTAATAGTAATAATGTTTTAAAATGTGTCCTTGATTGTCCCTAATTATTTCAGGATTTGTTCCTGATTTCATTGAGACTTTTCTCTGGTTAGAGAGCTATGTCTCCTTCCCTCTGTTATCAGTCCAAGGTCATCCTATGTCAGGGAAAATAAATATGTGTTCTGTCATGAAAAACAAGCATTTCTCTTTCTCTGAGGTGAGATATTCTTAAAGAGAATATATTGTGGAATGGCTGTGGGGCTACAGTTCCCAACATGGGGAGGGCATGAGGTTTGCGCCTCGCATATCTTGAATCTGACTGCATTTGTCTTTGGAAGATTTTTGATCCTCATATTTTTGTACGGCTTTAAACTATGATTAGCTATAATGTAAAACCACCAATCAGGAGATAGGAAATCTAATACTTTGTTCATGTTTATATAATGTTTGTTATCAAAATTGCAAATATTTTCTATATATTAATCAATGGTTTGGGTGATGTCTGCATTTCAAAACAGGAAACTGTGTTAGATTTTTTTCGTTTCCAGCAGTTCATAACAGAAAAGCTTGTAAATAATACACAGTCTATTTAAACATTGTTAGAACAGCCAAAATTCTTTGGGCTAATTATAAAGAATTCAAGGTTTTGTATTAGAACAGTGCCTTGCTTTTAGTTATGTGAAGATGTTGGCATGTCGCCAGTGATTGACAGGGGAAATGGTTGTGGAAACACCCAATGACTGACAGGCATGCTAATTTGCATGTGACATAATGCATGTATTCCTGAAAACTGTTAATATTCATGCATGGTACCAACTTCAGCCCCATAAAGCAGCCTTTATTGAACAAGTAAGTTCCATCTTACTTGAAAAAAAGACTTTCGGCTTTTCCCGGTTAGGGGTCACCACAGCGGGAGCTCTGGTCCGCTCATGATTGGCAGTGGATTTTTACGGTGCCGAGTTGCCAGCCCGACACCAAACCTTCAAAGAATTTCAACATTCATGCTCGCACCTACCTGCATGTCTTTGACGTCACTTGACCGAGGGGAGGACATACAGACTCCACACAGAAGGCGCTCCAGCCGAGAATCGAATGGGAGAACCTCTTGCTGTGAGGCGACAATGCTAACTGCTGCGGATATCAAACGCAAAGTTAACCACAAAATAATTATTAATTTTTCTCTTTACTTTTGCAAGGGGGCAAGCCTCCCTGCACCTGCCTTGTGGGGGTGCTGCACCCCCCCATACACCCCCTGCTACTTCAATATACCAACTCCAAGAGCACACTACAGTGAGGAGGAGGGTACACAAAGACTAACCTGCTCCTGTTTTTCTTAACAAATATGTATGTAGAAATGCATGCAGATTTAGTGGTTTCTTAAATGTTGCTACTTTGGGATGTCTTAATAGTTGCAAGTGGCAGTGCATGACCTACAAAGCATGTTAAAAGTAAATTGAGTGGTGATGTTTAAGGTGCTTACTGTATACATTTTCTCACTTTAATTCATGATTTGCTTCTCATTCCAGATTTCTCATTCCCCTATCCTGCTACCATCAGTTGCCATCTTTCAAATAAAACGCCATTCCTGTGCTGTCAATAGAACACATTCATCAATATTCCTTTTGCCACAGGAATAAATATTCAGCAGATTTAACAGCCTGCCAGGAATTGTCAGACTGGAAGTGCGATTAGGGTGATATTTGCTACTGCGCATCCTGCAAGGTACTTTTTTAATACAAAACCGAATTCAAACCTGTCATGATTTGCATGATTCAATCATACATGATCCAGAAGTATGTCACTTCCTCCTTTACCATGTAGATATATTTTAAAAGCAGCATAACCTCAGATGTTTATAAGAATGCAAGTGTGTACCAGTTCCACAAAAGAAACTTTCACTGGAAGCAATATCTTTGACTTCTACTCATCAGTGGCACATTCCATCAGTTACTGAAACAACTAAGAAAACATATTGCAGGGGCTAAGCCACCCATCCCTCCCCATTTCCACATTCTGCCGATCTTGCAGTAACATGCACCCACATACACGATGTGCGTGATCACACACACACACACACACACACACACACACACACACACACACACAAACAAACGTGCACGCGCGCACACACACACACACACACACACACACACACACACACTCTCACACACACGCACATACACACACACACACACACACACACACACACACACACACACACACTGACTCACATTATAAGAAAATATTGATAATTTGAAAAAAAATGTGGCTTTAGATGGAAATATTACATTAGAGTTCTAGTTATCTATCAAAAAGGGCTACATTATTTTCTTTATTGACTTATTGTTTGTTTGTTGACTGGATGGATGGGCTGGATCAGGACCCCTATTCAGCCACTACCCACGACATATTGATAGTAACACAGTTATTACAAAATACAATAAAGAATATGAATGTAACAATAATTAATAAGAGAAGCACTACTATATTAAATATAAAAATAACTACGTATTATAGACAATCAAAAGTGTGTCCTTATTCAGGGGAAATGGCATCATTCCTTACATTTCTGGTTATATTTCTCTTTTCTCTGTCAGTATTATTTGACAGCCACCCTATCTGTATAGCATCCCTGGCATTGCTGACATGCCTGATTATTTCAATTATACTGATTAAGGCAGACCAAGGGATAGATGCTGAAGACACACATAGCTAGATAATGAAGTGATCCGTAGTTGTTTCCAGAAAAAGAAAAACTTGAAAATGCTTTAATAACATACAAATCCTATGCTCCACAACTAAATGACACATTTTGTAAATTCACTCACAATATTGTATATTTGTTGCATGAAAATGATATCAAAAGTAAAAAATATTTTTATATCGCACTTATTGGCTTATCCTAGCTAATGTAACATATCTATCTGATCTGTTTGAAGTTGGTTAGTGCAATATCTTTAGTCACATTTCACACTATAAATAATAAAGCACATTAACTAGTATTTTATATTTAAAGAGATTTCAACATTTATCAACAGTTTGGCTTATTTAGCTCAGCAACCAGAGAACAGTGAGCTTTTATCCCAGAACAATCACGTGAAGATATTCATATTTTTTCAAGAAGCCTCTTTGCCCCAAGGTTATTCTCAGTGCTAACTTCGTTTTTGCAAACATTTTTGTATTCTTTACTCTTTCTCAGGTAGTTATGGTAATGATATCTCATAAACCATCAAGGTAGACAAAGGCACTGGTCTCTCACTGCTTCCTGTTTAAAAGTTTCACATTTAAGAAGGTCTGCAGTGTCATATTCTCTGAGATTTTACAACAACCTGTTACAAAAGATCATATTTACTGTGCAGGCGACTGAGATCAGGAGATAACCCCTAAGCACTGCAGGTGCAAGTGACTCATAAGACTTTTGTGTCCTCACTTTTGTTGGTTTGACATTTCATTAAATGTCATAAGATACCCCACCCTTGTTCTGAGGATCTCCATTATAGTATATTTCTTTGAAGACATTGTGAACAGGACCTTGAATCCTAACAGGAGCCAGTTGCTATAAAAGCATATTTTTTGAATCACATATAACCGCTTTGATTTTTTTTGCAAGCTAGTACCTGGCTTGTAATGATAGTGTTACAGCACAGTCCTGCTGATTATGCCTCTGGGAATGTATTAATAGGAAAGAAAAATGTAGGCAGATGATTGGATCAGTAAGATAAAATCCTTCTGTGTGTGTGAGTGTGTGTGTGTGTGTGTGTGTGTGTGTGTGTGTGTGTGTGTGTGTGTGTGTGTGTGTGTGTGCCTGTGTGTGTGTGTGTGTGTGTGTGTGTGTGTGTGTGTGTGTGTATGTGTGCATGTGCATGCAGCATGTGTGCGCACGAGCGTGCATGCATGCGTGTGTGTGTGTGTGTGTGTGTGTGTGTGTGTGTGTGTGTGTGTGTGTGTATGTGTGCATGGATGCGCATGCACATGTGTGTGCGTTTATGTTGGATGTAATTAAAGTAAAAGTTCCCCTGCACTGGAACCTCACGACACAGCTACTGTAGATTTGTAAGCAGACAAAATCCTTGTACTATAGTAAGAAACACAGTAATTAGCTTTATATAGTTCATGATATTAAAAGCATTTAATTAGCTTGTTAACAATGTAAGTAAATTACTGTTATCCATTCACATTTTAGCCACAGCTTGGTCCTCAAGGACTATTATAAAAACAATATACACATGCAGTTTAGAGCAATTAATCTACCGGCAAGTTTTCTGGGATGTGGGAAGAAACCAGATCACTCATAAAAAAACCACACAGAGGTAGGAGAACATGCAAGACACCAGACATTAATCAAAGCTCAGAATCAATCCATAAACATCAGAGAAATGAGGCAGAGATCTTAGTCTCAATTTGATTTTCATCTGGTGCAGTTGTTGGTGCTGGCTATCCTGCAATGGTTTAGACATTTTGTCATACAATAATGGTATAATGCTTATAACCTACAACAGTTACATCACTCAAGATGATTTTGATCTTTATTATAAAATATAACTGACTCTATTCTTTATGTTAAAATAAAGCCAGATGTGTTAATAGTAGATTTATATTTAATTCCACCATTAGAAGAATACATGTTACATTTTATCTTCTCATCTGGGTAAGTATGCAATGCTCAAAGAGTATGTTTACATACCATACATGAAAAAGTCAAAGAAAAGATTAATTAAATACCCCATGTAATTCCATGCATGTTTTGTGAAGTGCATGTACCATGAATCACTGCAGTGAGGGTGACTACAGACCAAATACATTTCAGGGAGTTGTCCAGCATTGTACCCACACAGTACAGGAGCTCAATTTTGAGTCTTACGTTTTTGTTTGGAAAAGCAGCAGCCCAGCTAGTTATCTAATTTTTGCATAGCCTGCACTCTGTTGTGATCACTATCATATCTCTCAACCTCTTAGAGCAAGAAATCTGGACAAAGCCATAAAGAAAAGTGGGACAAAGGCCTAAAAATAAGGACAATTTTTAAATATTGCTCTTGCAAATTTAGAAAGTTGATAGAATAACAGCTTTTACATTAGCATGATATTTCTGAAGGATATGAAGTCTGAAACTCAAATGTCTGTCATTATTTTCTAAATTCAGTCTTTAATGATCTGTCACTACTTTGCCAAAAATATATAATTTTATGAAAAACAGACCAAAAATATGAGGCCAAAATCTGGACATTCTGCGAAAATCTTTACAGTTGAGTGGTATGCTGTAGATGGTTGTCTATGACATTTCCAACACTGGAGGAACAGAGCACGCTAATGTAGTTTTTGTTTTCTTTGTTTTCTTTGAGCATTTATTCAGTGTAGAGGTTCTGACTACTACTCAAACCATTTAGAAACAGATTTCTCTGAAGTATACCACTTTTAGTAAAGGAGCATCAATTATACAGAGCTGCACCTCCCTCAGGCATAATCAATAGAAACAAATCACTGATCATGCACTTGTTAATGACATGTCATCATGAGTAATTCATGAAACTAACATACTGCTCCCCCCATTCCTGTTCCTTGATGCAACCTTTATAACCCAGATTCTGCTTTCTGTGAACATTAAATCTCCGGCAGTAATTTGTCATCCTTACAATGTGATTCTCTTTCACTTCATGCACGTATCACTTTAGTTTCACATTCTTAATTTTATTATTCGCTTTTGTAGCTGCTGGACTACATTCTTTATCTGTTATTCATTTTCTGAGATTGCCTTTTAACTTTGAACTCACTTAACCTGTTTTTTGAGCAGACATTGCAGGGACTATTTTTGTTGCATTTTTCCATGGGATGGATGTGGGTAATACTCTTCTGTACTTATTCTGACCCTTCTGGTAAAATCTTGGAACTTGGTCAGGATTTTATTAAGAAGAGAATACTATGCAAATAAATGAACAAACAAAAATATATGTAAGCCTGGTGCGTGGCAAGTATATTTTTGCACCGACTGTGACCTACATTCATGCTCTGAATGTGACCTAGGTGACTCATATGCATCTACTAGACTTGGGTGTTTGTGCGTCACTTTGAAATGGGGGATGACAGTGAGAAGCTACTCATCTCAAGTAGGGAATGTTGATGGAATGCTTATTCTTATTCTATATGGCAGCTTGCTGGTATTGCAGGCTCTGTATAGCACAGAGTTACTAGGGGTATGTGCATGCTATTGACAGATCATATGCTCTAGCCAAGGTATTCAAATGTGTGGAAATACATGCCTGCAGAAATACTACAGTATCAGACATTGCATTGCACCTCCCAGCCAATTAATGGAAAGTGTGTCAGGCATATATTAGAGAAAATCATAACTGCACCAAGCCACATGGTGATCTCCTTCTCCTCTGCCAGCCTAAAGATGTCTCTCTCCAGCAAGGTTAGTTCCCACTGGAAAAGGGTAAACTCCAATAGGATGCTATGGCAATTTATGCTGGTAGAATGGGAGAAACTTTAGGGATAATCACAGACCACGTGGGTGTCACTGAATTTTTAGTCAAACAATGTTGCTAAAAAGTTAACTCCAAACAAGGGAAGACTGGGTGACTATAGCAAGGTGATACTGATTATTCAGACATGAATGATAGGCAGAATGAGCTGTCCTTCAAAACAGACAAGCCAGTTAGGAGGAAAAGAGTTCCACAAAGTTTCAATAAAAATCATTCCCGGGGATTCAGTAAACTGTATGTAGGCTTCACATATGTTTACATGATGAGCACCAGTGCTAATCACATATGCATGCCACACATCATACTTACACGAATGTAAGTGAGGTTTCATGGCTAGAAACAGTGTTGCCAGCCAGGAAAGCATGTAAATCAGCACAACTGCATATAGAACATGCAGACTTACCTACGGGCAAACTCGCTCTGTGAAATTGTCCGGACAGCCACAATGATCACTAGGGATAAAATGAATGCAATGAACGTCATAGTAACACATTGCAGAAAAGTGTACTCAGTGCAATGTATGCTACAACATTATTTTGGCATGGATTTGTGGTGAACATCAGGGATACATAGACTGTATTATAAATACACTAGTCTGGGAAAGTGTGCATATTGGAAAGGGCCACACATATGAATGTTTGGAATGAAGAAAGAGGAAGAGGACATGTGATACATGGTTACATACACCATGTCAGGGCATGTCAATGTACATACACTCTAAAAACAAGTCAGTAGCATAACATTAAGCACATATGTACATAGTACAGTACATGCTGCTGTTTACACATCCTCTGTGTGTATATTTGTATCATCACACATTATAGTATGTAATATGACTGTCTCACAAGGTTACATATCAGTGAAGATTATTGTTTGTGATATAAATATCCTGACATGATTACTGAAGAGGACATTTAGCAAGGATGGTATATACAATTTGGGTATGTGCATATTGCGAAGGTGTTTCAAATGAGTTGCTTAAATATGACTGAAATGTCAGTGTAGATCTAAATCAATCAGAGACACATAGCAACAGGCTCATGGACAACATTAGACAGAGACAGCAACAATCATGGACAATTTTAAAATAATACCACCATTAATTTGTGACAACATTGGCATAAAATACGTGATTGTAAGGAACTATACATGTCCTGCAGGAGCACACTTGTACAACCATAATGATTTGTCAGTAATCTATAAGAGGAATTTAATACACTATCCTCATAACTGACCACTTTTTGGAGGTGTTAAGAGGGAAAGTGTTACGCATGTTGTTTAAATTGGGGCAATCCTGTTGAGTTGAGAGGCTTGCATGACACATTGGCCATAACCCACATCTTCAGGAATGTAATACATATCATCAGTGTTGTCAATTAACTGTGTATTTACTGGTTGTATCAAAGAAAGATTTATCAGACATGCATCTTGTAGAATACCTTGAAGGGAACTCTGCACTGTCAAATCCTAAGGGTTATGCATTTCAAAGTATACTTATATATGACCAACAAGATATGTGAGAGCTCATTGTGCCAAAAGTGATGCACTTGAGTAAAGCATCTCCAGAAAACACAGGTATCTGCCAAATGAAAAACAACACATAAAAGCAACTCACTATTATAAGTAGATTCCCTTCACACAGCTGTGTATTGCATACATTTGTCACATGTAATAGCAATGGATATTGTCAGCAGTATCTGCAACTGATGTGTGAGTTAAGAAGCGATCTGATATAATGAATGTTATAGCACTATATAAGACTTATGGCAGTACATCAGTTACGCCCATGCACACAGAAACTACAGCACTGCAAAGTCTAGCTTCAATGAGTGAGGAAGCTATTACTGGGATAGTGTTTACATGCCAAACAATACATGAAACCACTTTCTATCAGCATGTCAAACCCATGACATGTGCCACATGATCATTGCCACCCTGACAGTGATATGAAAAATTTTCTACTACCATGAAATCCTGAAATGCATGCATATATGTTCATTCTAACTATCAAGTGGTAATAGTGACATGATGTACTGGTGTAGTGCATCCCTGATGCTGCACAGTCACACTATAGCTGTACCTTGGTTAAATTGTTTTATTCAGTTTGCTCACTGTGTTATCACAGCTCCACAGAGTCAGGCAACCAGCCACTGATCTGCTGTATTCATCTGTGCAATCTGAGGAATCTGTTACATTCTGCTAATTACAATTGTATACTGCATTTTGCACTTTTCAACTCTATTTTTGTTATATTACTGATTTTTTAAAAACTGTTCTTGATGAGTTTTTGCACTTTCTGCCTGCTGTAGCATAGACTAGATTCAAAACCTGCTGAATCTGGTTCTGCTTTTTAAATTGAGCAATATCTGGGCTATTTTTTGTTAGAGATGGCCCACCCTGCACCCTTGTGGCAGGAGAGTGCAGTTAGAAATCATCTCATTGAAGGTTGCTGGCACAGGGTTCAGTTTTGAGCTTTTTTATTGGTTAAATTGTTTAATTCAAAGTGCTCACTGTTGTGACATAAGTCTTTGTGCTTGTTTTAACACAGTTCCACAGAGTTAGGCAACCAGCCACTGCTCTGCTGCATTGTGCGCAGTGGGGGTAACCATCGGCGGTATAGACTCAAAAACTTCAGTAGATAAATGTTCCTGTAGTCGCTGCTTGTGATTCGGCCAAGAAATTCTTAAATTGTGCTTAGCTGCTTAGAGAGCACCTCAGCTGCACGTTTGCTCCTTAGCAGTCCCAAAACTACCAAATCTACAATAGTCTCATACCATTTGGAGAACCCCCACTAGTATAGACCCTTTATATAGCACCCCATTAGTATAGACCCTGCTTAAAGCACCCAGGTATACTACAGCCCTCCATTTTCTCTTCCTACTGTGAAAACAGGATTTAACCTTGCATTATGGGTTTCCCTCCATTTCTGCTACGTGCCTGATTGACATGGGCATCCTTAGGCAGTGTAGCAACTGCCTCATGTACACTGAAAACCCTCTACTCCTAAATCATCCAAGTACAATTTGTGAGAGATGCATCTGCACTAAGAATCTGAAATCCTTGCTCTCTCTTACACAGAACAGTACTAATAAACAAGTTGTCAGCTCACATACTACACCTCCTTTGCAAACCATGCTCTCAACACGTAAACCATCAATACACGGAGGTACTCACCAGAAACCTACCTAAACACCAGAGACCTTCCAAACACAAACACACTAAACCTAATACATCATCTACAGCACTCAATATACATAAAAAGACAAGCATCAGTGTCTCACCAATAAGCCCCAAAAGCAAAGCACATCTAAACTGATTTCTTTAGTCATAGATGACTCCATTGTGAGATGCACAGATGTCCCACTCAACAGGCTGGACAAGGTGAAAGTTACAGTCATACAGTCAACTGTCTATCAGGTGCCAGGCTCTGTTAGATCACGCATGCACTCAAGTCTCTCAACAACAAGTACCAAAGTACCATTATGACTGAATCATAGTCCATGCTGGTGTGAATGACTTGAGACATACCTCACGAAACTATATGAATTAAGACATGATTGAGCTCACTTAAAATGTGTCTCAGGCAGGTATGTCCCTAGCCTTGATCAGCATTCTACTCTCACCTAGGATGATGCCACAATATAAACAAAAATGATAGACAAACAATTGGCTTGGTTTCTGGTGTGATTCTAAGGGGATACAGTTCCTGTCAGCCTGGGAGGACATGGTTGATAGCCCATGCTGCTTTGCCAGAGATGGTCTTCACCTGTC
Source organism: Protopterus annectens (assembly GCF_019279795.1). Classification (NCBI taxonomy): domain Eukaryota; kingdom Metazoa; phylum Chordata; order Ceratodontiformes; family Protopteridae; genus Protopterus; species Protopterus annectens. The sequence goes on from NC_056733.1 coordinate 313,777,140, forward strand.
ACCTCTAGGCTTTTGATTACTGGCTAAGGCACTTGCCTCCCCATAGTGCCTTTTTAGGGAAGGTCTCAAGAACAAAATTTCAACGTGAAAATATCACTCACAAATAAATTAAAAGTTATACTGCTAAACGCTAGGAGTTTAAATCAGAAGCTGCACTCTCTGGAAACACTCTTCTCCCTGGAGGATGTTGACATCTATACAGTCACTGAAACTAGGTTCAGGGCTGCATAGAGTACCGCAGCCTTGCAAGGCTACAACATCTTCCATGCTTTTACACTCCAATATGAACATGTGAGAACCAAAGGAGAAGGAGGATTAATTATCTTCATCAAAGATAAACACATCTCTAGACTGGTTAGATAGGAAAACACAATGGAATTACTCCAATTTCAATTAACTGTGGGTAAGACTCCCTTCAAGTCATCTCATCATTAGCTATAGACCCCCTTCAATGAACCATGATACCCACACTGCTTATTTGGACCTACTTACTTCAATCCAACTACAACCAAACACTCTAGTCATGGACGGTTTTAACTATCCATCCATTGACTGGGAATCTTATATTTGTACCAAAATACCCACACAAAGGTTCCTGGACTTTGTTAACACTAAGTCCGTGGAATAAATAGTACATAACCCCACAAGGAGCTCAAATATTCTTGACCTGGTCCTCACCAACATGGGTGACTGTTGCACAACCACAAGTATAGGACCCTCACTGGTTAAATCTGATCACAAATCAGTCACATTTGAAGTAGCTATAACACCTGAAACCCTCTCAGGTAAAATCAGGCTATACAGTTTTACCAAAGCTAATTATGCCCTCCTAAAGGATAGCATAAATAATTTCCAAGCTCTTGTTCCCACAGATGGCATTGACAACTATACTAAGGTATACACAAATGCCCTGTACAATCACTTATACAAATGTATTGATACTGCTGTACCTGATAGGATCAAAACAAGATCCTCAAGAAAAACAAGTCTCCCTGGTGGGCATCTACCATTAATAAGTTATACACAAGAGGAAGAAGTTGTCTAAGAATAAAAAAAAAGAGAGAGGTCCCAGCACTGGAAGAACACCCTCCTCTTCCTGAACAAACAAATAAGACAATTTGTAAAATCCTCTAAGGGCAACTTCAAAAATAAATTAGCAACCATTGCTAAGGATAACCATAAGGCACTCTTTAACTATACCTGTAACCTTAAATATAGGACCAAGACATGTGCTGAACTAGCCGTGGATGTCATCATGCACACTGATCCTGTGAAAATAGATAAACTAGTAGCTGACAGGTTTGGCACAAATTTCACCCCTCTGTCCCCTCCAAACATTACACAAAGCATACCCTCTACATCTCCCCCACCTTGCAAGTCATTAATGCACTCTCCAAGGCCAAAAACACAGCCTCTATTGGACTGGACAGCATCCCACATTGTGTTTTAAATGGGCTAAAACATGAGATAACTCCATTAGATACTCTCTTCAACCACAGCCTGCATACTGGTTTTGTCCCTGCTGAATGGAAAGCAGCAACTGTCATCCCCCTTCATAAAGGTGATACAGCAACAGACCCTGGGAACTACAGACCCATAAGCTTAACCAGCCTTATCTGTAAGGCCACGGAACGAATCATCATGGACCTCATAAATAAGAATATAGGTGATTTCCAAACCCTTGATCTGACACAGTTTAATTTTGTCAAAGGCAGGTCATGTCTGTTAAACCTGGTGGACTTCTATGAAAATGTCACCAGATCCATAGATGAATGCAAATCTGTGCATGCAGACTACCTTGACTTAGCCAAGGCCTTCAACACACTCCCACATTTCATCATTGATAAACTCTTCCAGTTGAATATCAGCTTTTATGGGGTTAGGTGGGTTGCTAACTGGCTCACTGACATATCACACTCAGTCAGAGTTGGGGACTTTACCACAACCAGCAAACCTGTCACCAGTGGGGTTCCACATGGTCAGTTCTTGGCCATCTATTGGAATATACTTCTCAGAAGTTCAGGCCAAAATAGAGGAGTTGTGGGTGACTACATTTGCTGACGACTGCAAATTAGGTGCAATCACTGAATCCCTAAACAATGTCAATATTCTTCAAGAGGGGCTTACACAAACCAATGACTGGTTCCAAAGCCATGGACTCAAACTCAGTGCTAAAAAATACATTATCATCCCCTGCAGTACAAATGATATCCCTACAGACTATCATATAAATAATAATACCCTAAGTAAGAACTCAGTAGTGACAGAATTGAGAACGTAAGTTGACTGTAACCTAAACTTTGACCACCATGTGTCTACTGTGGTAAGGAAAGCATTCTACTTTGCATACCTCATTAGCAAAGGCATTGCTTCAAGAGTCAAAGAGCTCATAACTCCCCTGTACATAACCCTCACCAGGCCAGTAATTGAGTACAATGATCCCTTTTGCATGTACCTTACAGGCACCTGCAGCAACTTGAGAGATCTCATAGATTTTTAACCAAGAAAATTCAGGGTCTCCAGTACATGCCATACATTGACAGATTGAAGTCACTGTCACTGTACTCAGTAGTGCACACGCTACTTAGATGAGACTAGTGCCATGCCTACAGAGCGATCTCAGATCCAAACCTAATAGAAATGCAGTGCATCCAGAAGTCAAATGGGACAAGGGGCACCCTTTCCAGGGATGTTAACCTGACCTGTGACATAAATAGGACCTGCTGGACAGACAGATATGTCTCTCAAAGTTTGGCATTCCTCTGAAATAGGCTACCAATTTGCATCAAACAAAGCCCCTCTATGACCCTGTTTAAGTGTAGCCTGGATGACCGGCTGGGAAACTGTAAATTCCTGCTGGGGATTTCACCTATGACCCTTTTAGATATGGGCAGCTGTTGCTAAGATCTAGAGTTTTGGCAAGATCCTTTACATTGTGTACACATGGTTAGGCTTATAAAGACCTTTGGGTCAACAGTCCAGTAACCACCGATGAACCTATGGACTTATGAACAATTGAACTTCATTGGTTTATGGGTGCATATGAGAGTACTAGGCTAAAGCCCCAAGATCGCATACAAGCCTAGATATGTTTCATAAGTTACATAATTTTCAACTGCCTCTATCCATGAGGGACATGGGTGCAACAACATGAATATAACCATGACTAATCATCCATTGATCTAGGCTGCACTTGAGGATAGTCATGAAAGGCCTTTACTTTATGTGAATGGCAAGCATGTTTTAGAGAAGGGGTAATGTCTGAGAGATGGAGCCATCTCTCCAACATGATTTATTACATCAGAGGATAGGTTAACATCCCTGGAAAAAGTGACCCTTATGCAGTTTGCATTAATAATGTGTAACATTTCCTTGAGGGCCAGATTGGAGGCGGTACTGTAGGCCAGACACAGATCAACCCTTATTAGTCTGTTGGAGATATAATACAGTGATGGGGCTTTCAGTCTTTCTGCATATGACGTATTGTTTACACCATGTATCTTCATTCTACAAAGACTCTGGGGTTTCTCCAGCTGTTGCAGATGTGTTGTGAGGCACATGCAAAAGGATGCATTCTATTAAATTATTGGTGTGATGAGGGATGAGTACAATACCATTACAATGTCTTTTGATGTGGATGGCCTGCCCATACTTATGAACTGTGCCACATATAAGGGATTTGTCACCACTGTGGACACATAGTGGTTGAAGTTCCAATTACTAACTAAATGAGTATCCAGATCACATACCACTGGGTGTGATCATAGGTGTGTGCTATCTATTTTGTAATTAGCTTGGGTATTTGCTTTTCAAAAGGAGTTAATTATGTTTTGGGGTTCATTTAGTATGTTTCCAATGTCATACCCCTCAACTGTCCAGATTTTTGTAGAATGTCCAGATGTTTGTAGAATGTTTATTTTGTCTGTTCCTCATAAAATTTGTGGTTTTCTGGCAAATCATTGAGGCCTGAAGTCACTAAATAATGACAGACATTTGAGTTTCAGACTTCATATCCTTTAGAAGATACATAATAATCCAAAACCTTTTATTCTTCCAACCTTCTAAGTTTACAGGAGCAATATTTAAAATCAGTCTCTATTTTGTGGCCTTTGTCCTCCCCATTATTTCTAGCTTTGTCCAGATTTCATGCACTGAGAAGTTGAGAGATATGGTTTCCATGGCTCTGGCACCAGTCATTTTTGTGCATTAATGCTTTCTGCAGTATATCATAGTGTTAATGAATTCAGTGATTGTCTATACTTTGCAGTCATCCACAAAGTTTTTAAGAATAAGACTGTCTAAGTTGTCTTGACTTCTGAGAAGTAAATACTGAACAGGAAAGGGCCTTGTACAGATCCCTGTGATATGGCCCTGGTCACTGGCCTTTTGCTAGAGGAGAATTCACTCACTTCAACAGTATGTGTCCTGCTGGTGATCCATTTGGCTGCCCACCTGGTGACATATGTGTTTATGCCCAGTTGAGACAGTTTTTTCTGTAATGTCTGAGTGTGTATTTGTGTCAAATGCCTACGCCAACTATATTTAGGCAGGATGCACAGTATTTCCCTCAACCATTCCCCTTGATGATCTTCTTGAAGAAGTCAAACAGATTTAACAGACATGACATAGCCTTAATGAATCAAAAATGTGTTGGGTACATAGCTAGGAGATTACCTGTGCCCTTTCTCATAATGTCCATGATGATTCTTTGGATTGCCTAACAGATGAGGTGAGTGAGGCTTATAGGTCTATAATTCCCTGGGTCAGATGATGGTTCCCCCCTGTCCAGATGGATGGCTGTTGCTCTATACCCTTCTGCCAGAACATAGTCTGCCTGGAGGCTGTGGTTAAATAGGGATTCAACTGTGTCTGCTAGGTCAGGTTTTAAGTTACTGAAAAAGCAACCTGGGATGCTGTCAAGGCTCATTGATGCTGTGTTTTTCACTTTAGAGAGAGCACAGATTAGCTGATCTCTTGAGAAAGTAAGCTGAATAATATTTGCATGTATGCCGTGGATGATGTCCAGTGTGGACAAGGGTAAAGGTTCATTCAAATCTGTCAGCTAGCAGATGGTGTATTTCCTAAGGTTAAGTATGGATGGTGCCATCCACAAACAACCCTGCTTTTAGCTGAGTATTCCCCTTAACATTTCATGGTTATTTAAAAAATGATTTGTGACAATAACTCCAAATACAACCATGGGTATGCATCGTATGCCACACAGTGGAACTGTTCACACAGTCATACAGCTCTACATATGTTTCATAACTCCATCAATTGCACATCGTCTGCTTATGTTTTTCATTGTAAAGCTCTATGTGAGGGCCCTGATACCATTTATGGACACATTACAAATAAGATGGATGTAGTTCCTGCAGAATAGTTACAGACAGAAATGCTGACACTTACACAATGCTGTTGGGGACCACCTCAATAATCCTTGTGAGCAGCAACACAATTGTGCATACAAAGTCAAAGTCAAAATCAAAGTAAACTTTATTGTCATTTAGGACTACACAAGTGCATCCTAAATGCAATTCTGAGCACCAACTCATCAGAGTACATAAGAAGCAAAGAAAATAAGAACAACATATAACATTTCAATTTAAAAAAAAGATATTCAATACAAGACCTCAGAAGGATAAATAAACCAGTAATAACAGGAAAAAAACACCCCCATACAGTCATAAGAAGAATACTGTACATAGCGGCATGACAGAGTAGGATTGCACATGTTAAGACTGCCCTCTTTTGTTCATCTGCATCAGACAAACAGCAGGCAATTCCACATGAATAAGAAAATATATTGCTACATCAAAGAATAAAAAAAAGATATTGCACACTTTTTAGCTGAGCTACATATTGTGAATGATTACTGACTAAGTAGTCAGTGGTTGGTATCAGAGTTTATCAGTCTCAACACTGCTGGGTAGAAGCTGTTTAAGTATCTGGTAGTCCTGCAGTGAATACTCCAATATCTCTTGCCCGAAGACAGTTGTGTAAACCAACCAAGTGCAGGGTGAGAGGGGTCACAAATTATTTTGGATGCACATTTAATGTTTCTTGCTGTGAAAAGATCCTGGATTGATGGTAAATTGGTGCCTATGATTTTTTTGGCGACTTGCACCACTATCTGCAGCTTCTTTCTTTCTGCTATTGTACTCTTCCCAATCCAAACTGTGAAGCTACTAGTGAGAATGCTCTCAACCCACCCTCTGTAGAATCTGGTATAAACAAAGTGGGAGGTTTGCTTTATTGAGCCTTCTGAGAAAGTGGAGACATTGGTGTGTGTTTTTGACCAACTGTTCAGTGTTCACAGTCCAAGAGAGATCCTATGAAATATGCACCCTTAAAAACTCTGTAGATTTGACCCTATCCATCTATTCAAAATTATCATGAACAGTGTGTGTATTGTTGACCTTTTCCTTAAGTCTGTAATGATTTCTTTTGTTTTGTTGACATTCTGGTCAAGGTTGTTCTTAGCACACGGTCAGTCAATGAGTAGAACTTGTCTCTGTAAGCTCTTAAATCCTCCCCTTTGATGAGGTCTTCAACTGTGGTATCATCTGCAAACTTAATGATGTGATTGGTGTTGTATTTTGCAGAACAGTCATGAGTGAGGATGGTGAACAACAGAGGGCTTAGTACACAACCCCGATGACACCAATGGAGTATTATGCATCCTAAGGTGTTGTTGCCTGCACATGTTTTCTGTGGTCTGTTCATCAAGAAGTCAAGGATCCAGTTGCACATGAGCTTGCTGACTCCAAGATGTACAAGCTTGTCATTAAGCTGTGTTGGAACCGTTATACTGAATGTCAAACTGAAGTCAATAAACAAAAGTCTGACATAGTTGTTTCTTCCCTTCAGATGATCAAGTGAGAGGTGGAGTGCCATTGAAATAGAATCCACAAGGGATCTGTTAGCCAGATAAGTGAACTGTAAAGGGTCAAAGGTGGATGAAAGGTTTGCCAACAGATGCCTTTTAACTAGCCTCTCAAAGCATTTTATGACATTTGAAGTTTGAGCAACTGGTCTGTAATCATTCAGGCAGGCTGGATTAGCTTTTTTTTGGGGAGAGGGACAATATTCATCACCTTGAAACAAGAGGGAACTTTACCAAGAATAAGAGAAGTGTTGAAAATATAAGTTAGATCTGAGCATAATTGGTCTGCACAACCTTTAAGTACTTGCCCAGTATTTTATCAGGACCAGTGCCTTCCTGGTGGCTTACCTTCTTAAGTTGGGATCATACGTCATTGGAATTAAGGCTGATCACCCCCTCCACCTAGTCAATAAGTAGCCTTGCAGCAGCCACATTATTCTTCTCTTATAATCTGCCAAAGAAGGAGTTCAACCTGTATAGGAATTCAGAGTTGTCTTCACACTGAGCTGACTTGGTTTTATAGTCAGTAATGTCTTATATCCCTTGCCAGAGACTCCTGGTGTCCCTTATGTTTGCAAACTTACTTTGTAATATCTTTCCATATTCCCTCTTGGCCTCTTTAATGTCCCTTTTTAGGTCTGCTCTAGCTTTCCTGGGAACCTCCTTGTCATTGGCCCTGAATGATACATTTCTTGCCTTCAGGTGATCGTAGACTTTGTTTTTGAGCCATGGCTTTTGGCTTGCTCTGATTGTGATACTTCTGATGTCAGATACATCATCAATACACTTAGTGATGTAAGCTATTACTGCTTCCATTTAATCATCTATGTTCACCTGCTCATCTGTCATAGCTGATCTGACGTATAATGAATTCACCAATGTTGCAATATAATCTTAATTAGTTATAACTTTATGTATATAACAGCATTACAACATTTGAATGAAACAAGATGTTTGTTCCCATAAAATCAGTATGACATTATACTGACGTATTTCTCAAAGCATTTAGTGATGGTAAGTATACACATGCAGACCTGTGTTACACTGCAAGTGTCACTGTGATGGCTGAATGAGAACTGCATAGAATGTTGAAAAACTCCACTGTGTAAACACATGCCTTAGTAAGGCAACAATATACATAATGTCATCACATGTCAACAGTTCTCAGGAGGCATATTAATACAGCTGCTATGGGAGGAACATATAATCAAATGGTAGCAGCAGCCATCAACACATTACCTCAAATCATAGATTGTAATACACTGTTGTAGGGCTACTGCACATCCACACCTGAATATAGCACATGTAGATAATAGTAACATTGACATGTGCAGTGTTAATAGGTTCATAGGACATTACTAGACTAATGGCCAATATCACATAAAATTGTATCCATTATTATGGCATTTAAACAGACATTTCTATATCTATAGGATGGAAGATACTAAGGGTATGTGTGTTTGATTGTACTGCATAGTCCATATGTGACATGTGCACCACCCCATGAGAAAATTAGCAACCACACATCCAGTGTTCTGGAGAGGGTCATGGAAAGGCTGCACATATGCATATTTGAGATGATGACATCCTCCAGTCTTCTGCATAAAGGATGTTATGTGGACAGAGAGAGAGAGAGAGATGGGGTGTTGGCTTCATGGAGCTATGTTAAAGGTTCACCTGAGTGGGAGTCAAATGAAAGGAGATTCAAAAGATCATACAATGACCGTAATATACCATCAACCACTAAAACAGCAGCTGAGTTCAGATTTGAACATTAATCCTGAGTAGGTATAGAAGCTGGATTACATACAATGTAAGGCTAGCACCACCGCATATGTTTGACTTTAACATTGCCACAGTGAACTTTATAGAGGATAATAATAGCATTGTATGCTGAGAAGAAGATGTTTAGAAGAATGTCTGAAATAGATATGGAGTAACATCTTGCTGTAAAATTGTCTTCAAAACATTATTTGGATGAATACACACTCAAGTTGACTGCTATGAGGGCAGAACCCCTAAGTATTGAGTTACAGAAGTTTCAGAACACTTAACATCAGCATTACAGCACGTTTGACTTAAATAGTGTCGGACTGCACTTTATAGAGGATAATATCATCAGTGTATATTGAGAAAAAGAAGTTAGGAGGAGTTTCTCACATGCTACTCCAAAATGGTATCTACAATGACAGTTAACTGAACACAAACTCACACAGAGGTCTGACTGTCAGAGTATCAGAATGCACTACATAACATGTGACATCATCTGTGTGTTTTGAGAAGAAGATGTTAGGTGGAGTGTCCCACCTGCTACTCTAAAATGGTCACCACAATGACAACTAACCAAACACACACACACACACACACACACACACACACACACACTTTGGCTGCTGTTATTTGAACCCTACTTTGCTCCGATCTGCAGAACATGTTACTTAATATTTGTATGACAATAGTAGTAGAAGTAGCGAACATAAACTCATCAAGTGAAAAAGTAATAATAGAAAATATATAATTCTACAGCATTACTAAGTATTCGAAAGTAATCCAAGCAAGGCAGGCAGTCTGTTTCCAGTCAAAAATCCTTTATTAAGTACACAGACAAGCGATCCAAGTAAAACAAAAATAGAGTAATAATTTCCTCACAAGCTTTCTAAATATATATATATATATTTTTTATCAGGCATGGGAGTGGTTTATTGTGCTGTAAAACAAAGTGTTATTGGTACACATGTTAAATTCACATCCCTTCCCCCGTCAGTGTGACAGTCGAGCTGGTCCTGCCCTACCTAGTAGCTGTCATAATAATATATAGCCCTAATGTACTTTAATGGTACATCTTATTTAACCAAATTATTAAGTAGATTATTAAGTCTGTGATTTTATACAAGGGAATATACTACATGGCTGGAAATATATCAACCTTAGTTCATTTTGCAATCAAAAATGATATAGATATATACATATACATTTTGCATGTAAAAGTCAGTTTCTATTTTCATAACCTATTGTTAACAAAGATCACTTTCGTCCTTCTAGACTTCTTCAGGTCTGTGTACAAGAACCCTAAAAACCTATATAATTGTATAATTAGTTAGTATTGTTATTACCATCATTTTGAATAAAGTGGAAAAAAAGATATATGTATGATGATGGAAACAAAATATACACTTAAATTTCAAATTATTTAAAATGGTATTTAAAACCAATTTGTAGAAAAAAATAAAATAAAATACAATTAGTCATGTAAACAATGTGGCAATTTTCTAAGTTCCAGTGCACTTTTAATTGAACAGTAGTAGTTTAGTCCAGGCTTTCTAAATGAGTTCAGCTTTAATTGCCACGAGTTCGTGTTTCTCCAGAATATTCATGATGTCTCCTTCAAGATCACCCATGTCTATGCGATCCAGGATCTGGAACTTAAAACCTGTGTGTCTTTTATGAAGAGAAAGGTGTTTGGCTAGTGCATTATTTTTACATCCAGAGCGGATTTCTGACAGATGACATGAAATCCTTTGCTTGAGTTTATTTACAGTTTTGCCCACATAGAATGCATCACATTCATTGCACTGTGCCCTGTAAATTACTTTTTTAGTGTTACAGTCACCCCTGCACTGATTTTAATGATCTTCTTTAAATAAGGACAATAAAAACTATCACCTTGCTGTATAAATATACAAAATGTGCAATTAGTTTCACATCTTTAGTGCTTTTCTCACATGGTCTAGGTTTAAATTCAACAAAACTTCTAATATTCCAGGCCTTCCTATAAACAAATGATGGGGCTTCACCTAAGATGTTAATCAGAAAAGGATTTCCTGTGACAATGTCCCAGTTTTCTTCAATAATATTTTTGATACTGTGATAATCCAAAGTGTATGTCAGGATGCAGCTATTTTTGCATTTGTTATTCTCTGTGGGATTACTTAACATTTTTCTACTGGGGAGGTTGAGTGAAGGTGCTTCAGTCCTTTTCAGTTCTATAATGGGTTCCAGGATGTTTTTTAACATCTGACTTTCATAGCCTCTCACTAGAAAATCATTCTCTAAGTTGTTCAGGTTTCTCAAAAATGGTTCCATCTCTGTGGTAATTCGAGCTAATCTATAGCCTTGGGATTTCATTACATTATACTTGGTTTTTAGGTTCTTTTACACAGACCTGAAGAAGTCTAGAAGGACGAAAGCGATCTTTGTTAACAATAGGTTATGAAAATAGACTGATTTTTACATGCAAAATGTATATGTATATATTTATATATAATTTTTGATCGCAAAATGAACTAAGGTTGATATATTTCCAGCCATGTAGTATATTGCCTTGTATAAAATCACAGACTTAATAATCTACTTAATAATTTGGTTAAATAAGATGTACCATTAAAGTACATTAGGGCTATATATTATTATGACAGCTACTAGGTAGGGCAGGACCAGCTCAACTGTCACACTGATGGGGGAAGGGATGTGAATTTAACATGTGTACCAATAACACTTTGTTTTACAACACAATAAACCACTCCCATGCCTGATAAAAAGTATATATATATATTTAGAAAGCTTGTGAGGAAATTATTACTCTATTTTTGTTTTACTTGGATCGCTTGTCTGTGTACTTAATAAAGGATTTTCGACTGGAAACAAGACTGCCTGCCTTGCTTGGATTACTTTCGAATACTTAGTAATGCTGTAGAATTATATATTTTATATTATTACTTTTTGACTTGACGAGTTTACGTTCGCTACTTCTACTACTATTGTCTGATCTGATTAATATACAGTGATTAACTAGAAATATATGGACTGAAAATCTTCCACACAGAGAAGTTTCTTACACTGTTTTGTTTTTAGACCCACTACACTTTAGTGGGTTGTTTTGAGACTTCGGGGATACCACCGAGATTACTTGTCTTTTTTTTTTTAATATTTGCATGATCACATACGTCTGATTTTTCCTTTATAGATAATGACATCATCATTCTATGATGCAGGTAACATATCCTGTTATGAGAGTGATGTGCAAAGTGTGGACTTTGGATTTTCTGGTTTGGTCGTAATGTATAGATATAAAAACTTTAAAAGATGGGGGTTCTTAAACTAAATGCAATAAGCTGTAAAGAATGTATGTTGTAGAACTGAGGCATACATGCATCTGTTTTTCAATATGTTGTGTACATTACACACTTTTAGTTACACACACACACACACACACACACACACACACACACACACACACACACACACATACACACACACACACACACACACACACACACACACACACACACACATTTTTTGATCAGTATGGATGCAAGTGTTTATGTACGTGTGTTCATATTGTGATGAATTGATGTCCACAGTGAGACATATATAACACAATCCCAATGTCTGTATAACACCTTAAATAATGTACCAACAAAGTTTTGATATTTATTGCATTGTAGTTGACATTTGATCTATTACTGAGATATTCATTTTCAAGTGAATGGGTGCAGGGCACACATGACTCTGGGTAAATATGTGGTCAGCCACTAACAATTCCCTTCCCTTTGGTTGCAATTTAACTGGCTTTTGATGGGATGAAGGATAACTGGGCAACATGCCAAACACTCTTTATTTGTAGTGTACCACTGAGCAACTGGTTTGTGCGAATGATGGCAAAGTGCACATTCAAGATTCGCATTTAATGAAAATACAACTTGAACCTGAAGAATTTGTGCATGTATGCTTAGGTAGAAATAGCTGACAGATATTATGGTGTTCATGTTTTAGTTTACATTAGAAATGTGTCATAAGTTTTATGGCATTAAAAACTGTTGCAATTGCCTTCTCTGATTGTGTGGAATTACACGACGTGCAAATGTGATTCTCTGCTGAAATGGGAAAATAGTGATATGTCTATTCATTCGCCTTCCTACTTGCAAACATGCTAAATAGTGAGGCTCAGCAGTCAACACTGTACAGTACTTATTGTAAGAAATACACTTGCTTCTTAGATTTCTCTGTGGCAGCAGGTATAAGAGAAGTGAACTTATTTACTACAAAGGGTTCAAGTGCAGGTCAATCTACTTTTTATACATGGTATCAGGATGGCATTACATAAGTAAATGTGATCATACCTGCAAATGTGAGAAACAGTGACTACAATGAAGTACTGTATAAAAATAAACAGCTGTCAAGTGATTTATGTCAACAGTACACATATAAATTTGTATTTTTATACATTCAGCAGTCTAAATAACTGCTTGAGTAAATGTTTCAATGCACTGCTTTTACTCTGCTTTAACTCTTTGTTCCCTTAGTGCAGCAAGTTTAGGCAGCATTGCACAGAGGTAACCATAGGACATGAAGATCCATTCACCATTGCTCAGCATTGGTGCATGATGCCAAACTCCGCGCAAACACAAAGGACAAGAAGTGAAGGCCTTTATTAAGGGTTTATTATTTATGTGAGAAGCTGTGTGATTCTATTTTTGACCAGATTAAAGGTGTGAAAATGGGGTAGATAGGAAAGCGGTGAAATGGGGGGGAAAGCAGGGGGAAGGGCAAAGAGGAAGCAATCTAGGAATGTGCAGGAAGGAAATAGGAAAGAAACATAGCTATCCACCTCTTCAACAGTGCAATATGAATATATAGAGAAAATTGGATGAATTTGGACTATGAACACAATACAGATGGGGGACATCAGCACAATCATGATGATTAGCAAATTGGATCAAATCAAGTGTGTTGAGAAGAAACATGCGCAAAGTGGAGAGTGATGTAGGGGATAAAAATTATTTTTGTGGGACAGGTGGCACTTTATGGATTTTATTTTAAAAAGATAGGAATGTTGGGCAAATGACATAGGGATGCCAGGGTCAAGTATGTAGGGTAGGTAAGGAAGGAGGTGCAGTCAAACAGGACAAGCAAGACAGAGACAGGAAGGGTCAGGGACACAAAAGGTAGGAAGACTCCATGATTGGGGATAGGGAGGGGACATCAAAACCACAGTGAAAATCTAGTTCTCACCCTCAGAACTGTCATCACTGTCTTCTTCCTCAGCTTCTTGTTGGATTACTTGACATTTGGGTTTTTTTGCATTATCACAAACAACTTCTTCAGAAGGATGAGGTTTGCACCAATGGTACATTCTAAGACCTCAATCACTATACATGGCAGCTTCTGGCAGGTGACAAACATCCCCACCCCCACCAATATTCCTCAGGGGTACTACTGCTCCAGCTGCCAGGGTAATCCTACCTGATGTTGAGGGTCCAGGTCATACAAGGTGTACAGAGGCAGTACTGCCAGTTTTCATCCCAGGTGTGCTGGGCATTGGTGCAGCAGCCATTGGAAGAGTGGCAGGCTGAACCACACTGCCTGGTCTACCTACCTGTGCTGGAAATCATTTTGTTGGTTGACAGAAAACGATGACATCAGAATGATGTGATCATACATATAAAAATAAAAAACAGAGATAAGGGGTAGGGTAAGAGAAAAAATACATTTAGAAGCATTATATGTCACATAATAATTTAGTACAATAAACATATGTTTTTATTTTTACATTAACTATACTTTCAAAAAATTCAAAAGAGTACTGAGAATTTTTCCAAATAATCCTTGCAATATTTTTATATTGCACATATGCTTTTTAAAATAGTAGGGATTAACTTAAAAACATGGCATTATTGCCAATTTTATTGAAATTAATATTATTTTTTATTAGTATATATTTCTTACTTGTGGCATTTGAACCCACAACATCTGAATCCAATAATACACTTGACTCCTACAATTACCTTGAGCTACAGAATAAAGCACACATATTTGCTATTATAGCTAAGATATATATGCCTAATTTGCTAGTATTGTATGGAAAAGCAATCATTTTAATAAAATAATGTTAATTTATGCTGCATGTATACCCCCTGCTTCTCTTATTCTTTCTAAGCATTCAGCATGGATATCCCTATTCAATGAAATTTCCTGATCAGCTGGAAAGTAAATAAGAGAAAAAGAGAGAAACATTATGCATACCAGTCTTGGCTTTCTCCAGCTTTCTATATCAGCTAAAGTATTTTTATCTGTATACTTATATAACTGTGGGATGTCAGCAGTCCTAAACTCATCCAGCCACTGGTTGAGTTGTTCCTGCTTGTGCCTTTTCAGGTAATTGTAATGTTGCCTACATTGCTCTCCAATGTGTGGCATGCCAGTCGCACAGCAGACAGCCTTGGATAGGCTGTTCCAAGCCTTTGATGTATATATTGTGACCCGTTATAGTCCCCCTGCAATAGCCTATGGCTGTGGCACTTTACAAGGCATGCAATGAATATTCTTGACTCCTCTACACCCCATCCTTGAGCCCTGAATTGGGCACCATCCTTGCCATCTCTTGCCATGTCTCCACAGGTCATCCAACAACAGTTAAAGCACTTTCCTGCCAGTTCAAGATATCGCTTTTAATGGTCAGTGTGCAAACCCGCACGACCATGCCAACTATGTTTGTCTGATAGTGCACACAGAGTAACATTGCCAGAGAGGCAGATTATGAAATAGGAGGAGTAATGTGACAGTTGGCATTAATTTATGACTTGTATATGTGACCTGTTAAATGCCTTGACTTTTCAGACATGAATTCGGGAGTATAAAATATATGACTTAACACATATTTTGTGTGTCTATATTAGATAGCCGAAGTTTCAAAAGAGCGAATGCTCTTACATCAACACAAAATAAGTTGAACCACAGAATGTCAAACATACGGAAAAGTGATTTTTTTCCCAGGGAATAAAATTGCTGCTCCAAAAAAAGAAAAAAACAAAGAAAAAAACAAATCCACAGACAAAATAAAGTGGAGGGCTTTGACCCCCCACATCCCCCCCACTTAAATATACCAACTCAAAGATCACACCACAGTGGAGGAAATGGTAAAGTCCCGACAATGGTCCAGCAATTTTTTTCCCTGGGAAAAAAAAAATCGCTGTTCCAGCCTTTCGACATTCTGTGGTTTCGCTTACTTGGTGTCGATGTAAGAGCGTTCGCTCTTTTGAAACTTCAACTATCTAATATAGACCCTATTTTGTGAGCCTTATACACTGATAAAAGTAGTTTGTACAATGTGGGATTCAAACCTATGTAAAATAAAGAGTATATATTCTTCCACTTAGCTGTCTTTTCCGCATTGCCACAGAAGTGTTTGTTAGACATGCTCATTAATTTTATATATATATATATATATATATATATATATATATATATATATATATATATATATATAATTAATTATATAGACACATTAAACAGTGAATCATGCTACACTTCAGTTAATCATGTATGTGTGTGACTTGACAAGGTCCTGGTTTATGCATTCTCATGTGTGATACAGCAGTAATGTGTGACAATGGATACACTAGACAATCTCGACGTACTGAAATCTCGAAATTCAGTACGTTGAGACCGAATAGTGGAAAGTGCAGTTACCTGAAACTACACTCTGCCGAATCCTAAATGTCGAATCTGCCACTATTGTGGTGTCACATTCGTGACGTGTGGTGCGGTTTGTGGATTTATCTGGGGTTTTAGGTAAGTGTTGTGTGTTTGAGGATATTGGGTAGGGATTTTAGTGTGTGTGAGTGTGCATAGTGGTGTTTTTTGTGTGTTTGTATGTTTAGTGCGACCTTGGAGTTAGAATATATAAGTAGGAGGGTTGTAGGGGGTGCAGGGGCTTCCCCCCCTGCTTATTGGTAGGGTAGGTGTGTTTGTGTGTGTTGTTATGTTTTTTAGTTAGGTAGGTGTATGTGTGTGTGTGTTAATGGTCGCAATTGTGGTATTCGTGATTGTGGTTTTTCATGTATGTGGGTTTTTGACTATTCAGTCTTGAAATACTGAAATTCAACATTTCAGTATTTCAAGATTGTATAGTAAATCCATGAAAATACACTGGCAATGCATATACTGGTATTACTTTCAGGAATGATTTCTGAGTTATGGGTCAGACCAAACAATACATTCTTTTTCAGCTATACTTATTGTATGTGAGGTGAGTTGTGAATATGACCATCAGTAAAGTATGAAGTCCATTCCCGGGTACAAAATAAACTTTTAATTACAGACACATAATTGTCAGGATAACCCCAGTCACACATACACTTCATATATTAACTGCTATACTTACTTATTGTTATGTGTAATTATCTTTATATTGTTAATTTTTATCTAAAATTAAGTGTAACAGCATTAAGAACATTTGGAGTGGGTTGGAGTAGAACCCTGGTTTACCTATAATGTGGCCATGAACTTACACCTGTTGCCACAGGGGAAGATAGGGATCTAGTGTATTTTTTACACTCATTACTGTCCAGAGTGCTGACTGCTGTGCAACGCTGCTTACCAAGTTTGTGTGCAGAAAGTCATAACAAGTAACAATGTATATTTTTATCAGGTTACAGTATATCTTTTTTGTCTGCAGGCATTGATCTACAAGTGTGTATGAGTGCGGACCACCTTGCAATGCTGCTTACTGTGTTTATGCTGAGGAATGTGAAAGAAGTAACAATGTATCTTTCTGGAAAGTTGCAATGTATCTTTTTTGTCTGCAATTGTAATGCATGTTTGCACACAGCTGAGCAATGTGCAACCAAGACAGACAAAGACAAAAATACATTTTCTTTATAAAAAAATATTAATGTCATTTAGGCTTAAACAAATAATGTGGGACTTGAACCATTGTCTGTCTTATGTCTCATGTGCCTCAATGTCTTTACAAGATGTGCTACACACAGTTGCTTATACAACTGTAATTTATGCTGTCCATATCATCCAAGCTGATATTAATTTTTAAATAGTGATGTGTTTCACTGTGTGTGCACTAAGGCACATGCTGCACAGATATTAATATTTTTAAAAAAATGTAATACGTGAAATATTTTTACACAGCTCTGGAGTGGGAGTGTGTTATATCTCCTTGCTAAATGCACAGTTTTGCAGCAGAAAAGCAAACCTTGTGCATACAAGCAATTCCCATTTCCTCTACAGTATTAACAGTACATACACTTGTATATTTTCAGTTAGTTGTACATGTATTGTTTAGATAGTCAGGGCAATGAGTGATTGTTCAACCATTTGTGCCTCTCTTTGCAGAAATGCAGCCTCTATTCCCTTTTTATTGTGTTCATTCTTCCCATATCTCTGTTGTAATCTCAGACATGCCATTCTATAGTTCATTTTGTATCATTCTCATGTAACTTTATGATAACAAGTACATGACAGTGAAAAACATTTATCAGCACAGGCAGGAGAGTTTGTGTACTATTCAATACAAATGAGAAATGTGTGCTGTGTAGTTTGATTTAAAAGTTTGTTAAACTTACTTCTACACTTTGTAAGTATATCCTGAGTGACACACCCACTGCATGGAAGGTAGTCTGATTGCTGTTGTGTCTTCCTTTTCTATTCCACTAATCATTCACATTTGTAATCCATTAGCAAATAACAGTGGTGTAGAGTCTACACTATGCTTACATCTGTGACATGAAGTCAGAAGTTTGGTATTCAGCAATTTTAATGAGTTCACACCTCATTTCCATCTTCACCATGCTCAGAGGAGTGAATCTACACTATAAAAAGGTAACCATGTAGCTAAGAAACTTGAAGGTGAGTAGACTTGTGTATTTGTGCAAAACAAAAGATTGCTATTCCTTTGAAGATGATTTATCTGCAGAGAAAGCTTCTAATTTTGCTTAGGTATGCTTGTACTATTCAAGTACATTCTAGATTTTGTAATGTTACAAAGCAATTTACATAACCAGTGCAGAATGTAACTTTTACTTCCATGTACTTCTTATAGTTCACTGTTTGCACAAGCATTTTTAGAAGGCATTTACATTTTTCAGATAGACAGGTTATTAACTTTCATCACAAGTGTTATTGTTAAAATTGTATTTTACAATCTTTTATGTTATGGCAAGGAAATGTTATGTACTTGTCAGTGACACAGGTGTTATGCTTTTGAGATGGCTCAAGGCCACCTCGAGGGGAGTGGTGGGTACAGTGAAAGGTGACAGACAATCATAAATTGATTTTTCATTGTCAGTGTGTACACATTCTGATAATTGTGTGGAAAGCATATATATCAACTTAATTCTGTTGTATTTTTTGGTTTGTACAAACATTCATTTGTTTGTGGTTTTGTAGTGGGGGAACCAGCTACCATTTGTGTGTTGCCAGAACAAAATAATTTTTCAAGTGCTTTTCTCTTGAAAATATGTAGGCATCCTGATATTTCAATGGGAAACATAATGCATTTATGAAGTGGTAAATCTACCACTCACGGCTCACACCTGTCTGACATGCCAGGATGCAGAGCTAGCACAGAGCTTGGCTGTGTTCTTGCAGACACTTACACACACATTTCACTTTGAGTGCCCATATAGACGCACACACACACACACACACACACACACACACACACACACACACACACACACACACACACACACACAAAACAGGTACACGGGTCATTCATGAGGCTTGCAGCTCATTTTCTTATTGGCCATTTGATAATTAGATAAATTCCTGCCTGTCTATCTTTCTTGCTCAGACACACACTCACTACCTTTTGTGTCAGTCTTGGCCTCCTGCCCCACCCCTCCAAACAACACCCTGTGCAAATAATGATAACTGTGCCATCTCTTTGTTTCTATATTATGAATCCAGGGATACAGTAGTCTTAATTGTGATGCACAGTGTGCATAGCTGACTCAATGCTTAGTAGTGTTTGGTGTTTGGGATGCTCTTTTGAAAACTGTACTGCTTTCTTACAGGTTTTTGTATTGTGTATATCTTTGATGCATGAAGCCTATTAGATGATAAAGAGCAGACATCTCTTGACATATGTCAGTCCTGTCACATATTGATGTTATTGCTGTAAAATTCACCCACTTTCTTCTTACTCCGCTATTAACAGTATGCAATCAACTGCATTTATTTGTGTTATTAACTATTTATTTTCCTGTTCCAGGTCAACACTTATCTTGATAGTCCTGCAATTACAAGTGTTTAAATTTGGGACTGACTGCGTCTGATGCTAGCAGTACTCATCAATTACATGAGTAAGTAAAGGTTGTGAACATTGCCTTGCATTGATTTTACTGTGTGTATACGCATAGGATGAAAGTTGTACCATTTAGGTGGTCAGCATGTGTGCTATCCATTGCCTCTTGGTCAGGGCTAGGACATATTGTGCATGCATACTTCTATATACACCCAGAGTGACTAGTGGTTCCTCCTTTGAGTCCTCAACTACATGTGGCTGTAATGACCTTGCCAGTGGCAGTGGTGGTAAAATGTGTGCTCCTTACCCTTTGTATTTTTGTTGTAGCTATTTTCTCAGTATTATATCGTGTAGGATAGCACAGACAGTGATAATTTCAGCACAAGTACTAGGATCATACTGCAGAGCCCCCCTGGTATATCAAGGTACCAAAACCATGACTTCAGCAGCCCAAAGACCCACTCTGAGATATTCATTGTTTAAGCATGTACCTCATTATAGCTTTCTTTGGTGTGTATGTGTGCATTTCTGATGGGTGTCATTGGTCATGGTTCAAGTGCATACCCTGCATCACCCAATAAAATCACCTTGTGGGATATCCCCTCCTAGAAACCTCTGGTAGAGCTGAGAGTTATGCCAGATATGGGAGTCATAGCAACTGCCAGGATTGCCAGCACAAATATTCAGCATGATTCCCTTAGCGTTATACATGACCTGGCAGCTAATGGAGTGGAAATCCCTCCTGTTTATGCACACCCTTTCCTGTTCCTCAGGTAGTGCTTTGATCTCAATGTGAGTGCAGTCTATGGCACCCAGAACTTCAGGGAAGTGTGGCACTGGCTAGAAATCCTGCATAGTTAATAGCTCTGTCCTCGGGGATATGGGGAAAATGTATGTAGTTACTGGCATGCTGTAAAATCCTGGATGCTGATGCCTGTTACACCCATAGCATGTCCCATGTTGGTTACTGAAAGTTTCTTGTAGCTAAAATTCTCACTGCTACACATACCTTAGTCTCCACAGGTAATGGTCCCCCTAGGTTTGCCCTTGCTCTCGGGTGAGGATGACAGAGGTAGTAGAGTTCCTGTAGTGTGTCTCTATCTACCCAATACCACTTTGCTAATTCCACCTCATGCTGACCATGAAAAGTTAAATAGGGTCTAAACACATTTCTCCTTCTTGGCTGAGGTCTGTTAGCAGCAGCATAGAACTAAGCCTGTTGCACAAACACATGCAGAGGAGCAGCAGCAGCCCCTAACGTTCTTTCTTTTCAAGGAATTCAAGGCCAGAAACCTGCACTTAGTGTACATGATTGCTTTATAGCTAGTTGAATAGCTCCTCCATTGTGGATTTGTTGATTAGCATACAATTCTGTTGCTTATACTGTAATTAGCATGCCATGATTTTCACCATGTTTGTGCATCTCTAAACATGGTGTAGAACTGTTTACTGAATACACATCTGTGCACATCCATGTGTGCATCCCTCCACAATGAGCATACAGTTTTAGCAAGCCGAGTAGTATTCTATGACTTTCTTCTTCCATACCACACACTTGCACACACACACCAATGGCCAATTTAGAGTGGCCAATCTATCTACTGTGTATCTTTGGAATGCAGGAGGAAACTGGAACACCCAGGTGAAACCCACATGAACACAACAAAGACATGCAGACTCTACACTGAAGGCATCCAGCTGAGTATCAAACCGGAAAACCTTACTGTGAGGTGACAGTGGTATCTTTTATGCCAGCTATTAATATATATATATATATATATATATATATATATATATATATATATATATATATACCATTAATATTGCATTTCAATCCTGTATGCATCAGTATGACCTCTTTGCTTTCTAGAAAGACAAGTTGTCAGCTTGGTCTTGAAGGTAGAATTCATTGCTTTTAAAATTAATATATATGAGTCTGTAATTGTGAAACCTCAATGTATGTAAGAAGCCACTCTTCCAAAGAGGTAAGTTGTTCTCATTTATCCATAAAGCTTTATAGATATATGTAAACTACTGCCTAATACCTACCACAACATCATTTTATGGGCATGGTTATAGCTTAAAACTGCATAAACAATGAAAATAAAAAATCAAATAATGTAGTATTAACTTCAAGTTTTAAAACATCACCTGCATATTTCACAATGAGTATTAATGGAAAAGAAATTAATTGTAAAACAAAGATGTTTGAGAATGTGACCAATAAACTTCAATGTAACTTTTTATTTCTGCTACATATTCCATAATCACAATCAAACTGTTTATGTGAGTTGCATATTGAAATGTTTGCTTTATTTATAGCATTTTACCAATTAATGTCACAATTCAAATATATAGCTCTTCAATTATAGAGCTTATGCATCCTTCATCCTAAAATTGCAACAACCTAGTTCAGCCTTTTATGGCTAAAAACACTTCCCAATAACCATGAATGTTTTTTTTTTCTTTTTAATGAGATCTGTGTTAATAGTGATATGATTTAGGAAATCATGGAGGCTGATGAAATGAGAATGAACGATTTTTGTCTGCAGCACATGTATAAATATAAGCCTCATTTACAAAAACTAACAGACAAATGATCATTTTTGAGAAGACCCACACAAAAGGATGAAAAATGCCAAGGTTGGGCAATAAAGTCCAGAAAATGAGTGAAAATTTTCATGCTGAAACATATGTTTAAGTCCTTAAGTTAAGTAAACGTGAAAAATCTAAAATAAACAAGCAATGTTTAATATAGCAATAACCCACGCCTGGGTGTGGGTAATGCTGGATTTACCCACGGTTGGCGTGGTTTGGTCCCGAGGGCGAAGCCCTCGGGACCAAACAAAGACAACCGTGGGTAAATCCAGCATTACCCACACCCAGAAGTGGGTTATTCCTATTATACAATGACATTATTTAAGAAAAGAAATAATTACTTTTCTTAAATAAGGGCATTGTATAATGCCTGTTTGCTGCCCTTCTGCAGCTGTCTGGTGTTCCGTGGCAGTTCTGATGTACTGCGCATGCCTACGCAGTACATCAGAGCTGTGGGCAAAAGCAACGGAGAACGCAAGATCTCCGTTGCTTTTTACTGTCTCGCTATGTTAAATGGGTTTAACATAGCGAGACAGCTTTAAAATAAGCAACGGCGATCTCCGTTGCTTATTTTAAAGCTGTCTCGCTATGTTAAACTCATTTAACATACCGAGACAGGTTAAAGCAACGGAGATCGCAAGATCTCCGTTGCTTTAATGTGTCGCTATGTTAAAGGAGTTTAACATAGCGAGACAGCTTTAAAAAAGCAACAGAGATCTGCGTTGCTTTTTTTAAACCTGTGTCGCTATGTTAAACTCTTTTAACATAGCGAGACAGTGTTTTATACTAACGGAAAAAGTCCGGGAGACCGGACCTTTTTCCATTAGTATATTGAGGGATTTACAACGGGCACGCTGGTTGGGCTGGCCAATCAGCGTGCACGTTTTAGAGGAGGCATTGTATAATAACAAATAATACATTTTTATATTATAATATATAATATATATAATAAATATCAAATAATACCAGTCTGTTTTGCTTTGCTGGTTACTTCTAACTGGTATTATTTGGTATTAAAAAATAAAAATGTCAATGTGGATGTAAGACATCTGCTCATTGGTAATAAGATGTCTGCTCATTGGTTATTTATTTGTACCAGAGTTAGATATAGTACAATATGTATCTTCTGGGCTTGATTTATAACTATTTTTCTGCTGGACTGTTGGTGGTGGATTTCTGCTTTGTCTGAGTACATTTTGTGGTTCGTGCATCAGCAGTTGTTCGCCGATGTATATATATATATCTCTCTATATACATGCATATATATATATATATATATATATATATATATATAAATATATATATATATATATAAATATATATATATATATATATATATATATATATATATATATATATATGTATATATATATATATATATATATATATATATATGAATTTACTTCATAATTTCAAAAGACTGAAATCTCGAATTTCAGTTTTTCGTGACCATGAAATTGAATCCACACAACACCAAAAGCCCAAAACCATGAAGCCCAAAACCGTGAAATTCAAAATACCGAAAACACAGCAAACACCGGACCACACATATACCACAACACATACACCACAAAATAAACAACAAAACAACACACGTCCACAAATCTACATAACAAATAAGCAGGGGGCAAGCCCCCATGCACCCCCCACACCCTCCTACTTATATATACTAACCCCGAGATCGCACACACAGAAAACAAAAGCAAACTCACACACACACATTCTACAGTCCCTCACACAGACACACACACATCCCACATATCAGCACACTCACATACACTCAAACTTCAACTCAGAAACCTTACAAAACACTCACTTATCTGACATTACACCTAAATCCACACACGGCACCACACACCATCCACATACAACCTCGGACATTACGTAGCGTAAAGCCATAATTGCGAATTTGAGATATTCGAATTAGCAATTATGCACTTTCACTATTTTAAAACTTCAACTTTATAGTCTCGAGATATTGAAATTCGACATTTCAGTATTTTGAGATTATAAAGTGTTTCCATAAATATATATATATATATATATATATATATATATATATATATATAGTTATACTTCAGAAGATTGAACGGCCGAAATATCGAAGACCATATGGCCGAGACCATATGATCGATATTTCAGAAGATCAACCTTGTGAAATTTTAACAAAAATTAAAAAAACACTTAAAGAAGATGGTAATGCAGGGGGGCAAGCCCCCCTGCACCGCGCATGTGGGGGACTGGGCCCCCAACCTCCTACTTAAATATACTAACTCCGAGATCATGCTACACTGTAAATACAGTGCGCAGTGTGTGTGTATATATATATATAAATATATATATATATATATATATATATATATATATATATATATATATATATATATATACACACAGAGAAAGATATGGTATTGTTTGAATTTGGACCATTTTGGTAGTTCAGGCATTGTGATTGTTTCTTGTCTTGTGAAACAGTATTTCATAACAGTGCCAGTTTAACTGCATACCTCTTTTCAGCTTCATAAAGTTATAATCTTTCCCATTCTAATAAGTATATTTTCTTTATAAGATACCTGCTAGTTACCCATATAGACAAATCTCAAAATTGTTGATATTTTATTCATATGCCATTAATAATCATAACAAAACTTTTGCCCAACTTATCCGACTTAAGACAATGTAGCAATATACTTGAGTAAATTATATCCTTATGGCTGGTTATGACAAACTAAATGTTTCCACTGTCTTTCTTCTTATTCCCTCATGGAGTAACACAGCTTTTTTCCAAACATTTTTCTGATAAGACAAAGTCAACACCACTTTCAGCAGAGCTTGGAAGACAAATGGTTTGACTACATTGTTTATTAGTTCTTTAAATAATGTAGGGGTAGGAGTTGGCATAGGAGGACAGGTTAGCATAATGGTTAAATGATTTAACTCAGAGTTACAAGGTGCAGGGTTTGATTATTACCTCTGGCTATTGGTTAACTTATAATAATTTGCAGTAGTAGTCTAGAGACTAATATCCTAGTATTTACCTATAAAGCATATGAACCTGCAAACCTATAACAATATGAATCTACTCCCCCAAACAACCAAGTGGACAGTAACTGAAATGGGATGGTCCTCATTTGCTATGATGTCATGATATACTTCTGCTAAAATGGCTTGTTCCACATTTGCTATGACATCATGATATACTTCTGCTAAAGTGTCTGTTTTTCAAGTCAAGGGTTCAATGACTTTTTATGGAATAACAATCCTGGCATTGGTCAGAAATAACAATTATGCCATGTGTGGATGTCTTCTCACTCTGTGTTAATTTGGTCTTGTTAACTCCTCTCGTTGTAGTTCTGATCTCTGTGTTCAGAAAGCATAATTTTAGGTGCAGATTGCTATATCTTCAGAAGCCTTCATTTGCATTTCCATTCCATCTCATGTATGCCATGGGTATTATAATATTTCCCTTGATCTAAACTTTATACTGGTAACTTCTTCATGCCTACTCTTGAAACCTTGTGTTCTATTGACTCTCTGATCACATTCCTCTTTTTTTAACAGCCACATGTTATTGCAATTTTCAGTATGAGGATATATGCAATAAATATAACAACTGCTTATAGGCATGCATGTTATACAAATAAACTTGTCAGATGCTAAAAAAAAAACCAATGCCAAATAACATGTAAAATCCATGTCACATAAATTTTATTTATTTATTTGCAGTTGGTTTACCAGGATAGTCCATTGGGCCAAATGAACCCATTTTCAATGGAGTCCTGGGGAGAAAAGCTCCAGATAAGGTTACAGTAGGATTTACATCCATATTACAATAATTACAAGAATTTTACAAATAGAGCATACAATATGTGGTAGACAGAGTACTGTTCACATTACAGTTAGAGCAAACACTTTTAGGAAGAACAACTGGTGGTAAACATTTTAGATGATACAGGCTAGAGAAGGTAAGCATTTCAATTTAGAAAGTAAGAAACAATTGCAACAGAGCAGACAATGTAGTGTACAAAAATTTTTTTTTTTTTTTTTTAGGAGGAAAATGGAAAGTGTCAAGTCAGTATGGATCATGAAGGATGTGAGCATGAGCATTCCCACTGGGAAAGTAGATGAGAGTGAAGAGATTTTTCAAATGTAAGGTGGTTGAAAGTGGTGCGGATGGCAGGAGGTAGAGAGTTCCAGAGTCGTGCAAAGCTAAAGTTTAGGAGATTTTTACCAGGGGGACGATTTGGCTAAATTCCATTATAGACAATCTATTTCAGATAAATCCTCCAATACATAATGTATAGTTTCATTTTTATTTGAGAGAAGAGCCATCTGAAAATATTCAGCTTGCATGTACTAGTGAAATGAGAGAACACACTACTCTTTTACTTTTCTGAAACAACCAACTTTGTATAGGTTGTCCTACAAGTCTGGAAACGTATTGATAAGATGCTTGAAGTTACAGGAAAATTTCCATAACAACAAAAAATGTCTTATGATGGAAGTCCATGGTTTACATAACAGTTAAACAATAAAAACATTTCATCCAAAAAGCTATGACATTACCTAACTCATTAATATTGGAATTATATTTTCCAGAGGCATAGAACTGAATGAATTATAGTCATGAGCTACAAAGCCCTCCTTATCTAATTTTAAAGAAAGCAGTACCCAAATACTTTCAGTTTTCTTACAACACCAAGCGATATTAAATTCATCAGCAATTTGACTTGAAAGAAATGTACATACTGGTAAAGCTTGAATCCCGAATGCTACAAGTTTTCAAGGAGTCATAAAAATTACATAGAATCATGAATTGTTGGAAAACAAATTTTATGAACTAGAAAAACTTGAAGCATTATTCTATATCAGTTTCAAGTTAGATACTCAGCTGTGAACAGCAAGCTCTACCAACTCATAAATGATATTCAGGATTATGTCTATAGTTTATTGTATTATTATGTATATATGACTGATACTGAAAATTAACTACTGGCATTGAAAACTTACCTCTGAATCATACTTAAGTCAACATTGATTGCTGATACAGGGATTCCTTAGACAACCGCAATTCAGATCAAATTCATTTAAGGAAAGAACCCGGTTTTATGGTTTTATGAAGTGCCAAGTTCTTTTGTGGAAGCTATAAAGTATTGATGTATGGTTTTGATATCTAAGAAACAGAAACTACTGATTTAAACAATTAATTAACTATCATGACATTAAAGTTGGGTTGAAATAGGTTACATTCTACAAAAAGCCCTAACCTGTTTATATTTTATTTATTTTTTTATTTTATTTTACATTTGTTAACTGGGAAAGTCTGACTGGACACAGGTCCATTTTCAGTGGAGGCTTGGGGAGAAATGATCCACATAAAATTATATTTATTTTTTTATTTATTTTTATTTTTGTTTTTTATTTTACATTTGTTGAACGGGCTAGTCTAGCTGGATATATTTCCATTTTCAGTAGAGGCCCGGGGAGAAAAGCTCCACACAGATATACAAAGTATAAAATATTGTTACATGGTGAAAAAAAGGATTAAAAATCAAAAATAAAAACAGGTAGTTAATACATTCTTGAGATAAAAATACTAGAGAAACATTAAAGTAAAACAGAGTAACGTTTAAGAGAGCTAGAACAGATATAATACAGTAAGAGTTATGTACAATAGATAAAAACA
This sequence comes from Protopterus annectens, assembly GCF_019279795.1. Taxonomy (NCBI): domain Eukaryota; kingdom Metazoa; phylum Chordata; order Ceratodontiformes; family Protopteridae; genus Protopterus; species Protopterus annectens. The sequence continues at coordinate 313,805,349 of NC_056733.1, forward strand.
CTTGAGAAACAGTACAGAGAGCAGAATACAGCTTAAGACAGCTCAAAAACAGAATAGTAAGAGTTATGTACAATAGATCATATGAGGTAGAATTATTTAAACACTAAGTTGATTAGAGTTTAGAAAGAGTCAGTCTTATTTACAAGTCAAAAGCATGTAGAAGTTTGGAAGTATGGAAAGAAGAGGAAGAAAGAGGGGTGAAGAGGATGGTTAGTCAGGGTTACTACAAGGGCATAGCCAGTGCATTTGGAGGTGTTTTCTAAGTTTTTGTTTAAAGAGTGGCAAGGATGTAGTTAGAGTTAGTTCAGTGAGTAGTAGGTTCCAGAGTTTTCCTGTTGTGTTGGTAAACAGAGAGTCACCAGCTGCATTATTAGACTTTGTTAAGCTGGCAAGAAGTTTGCTAGAAGAACATAGGGAGTTCAGAGTATTATATGGGACTATGAGTTTTGAGAGTATAGGGGTATTATTGGGTTGGTAAAATATCTTGTGAGCAATTGTGAGTTGGGGGATTATCAGATGGTTTTGTAATTCGAGCCAATTTAGTTGTTTAAGATTTGAACAGTGATGGGTTCTGAAAGGATTGCCAGTAGCAAATCTAGCAGTGCTATTATAGGAGGTTACTAATTTGTTACGGTTGGTTTTCTTAAGGTTGGTAAATATAGGTGAAGCATATAGGAGGACTGAGATTAGATGGGAATGAGCAATCTTGGCTCTGGCTGCCGAAGTTAAGAAGGGTTTTATTCTGTATATGGAGCCTATTTTTCTGTTTACTATTTTAATGGTATTGTTTATATGGTAATCAAATGAGAGATTATTATCAATGGTTATTCCTAGAAATTTAGTGGTAGTGTCAGGGAGAATAACAGTACCATTATTTGAAGAGATAGAGAAGTCTAAGGGGGAAGACCTAGTAGTGGGTGTAAAGAGAAGGAGTTTTGTTTTTTTAGCATTAAGAGGGAGACAGCATTTGGAAAACCATGTTTCTACAGTGTTGAAAACATCTTGAGTAAGAGAATATAGTTCAGATGGAGAGGTTGATGAGCATATTAGTGTGGAGTCATCTGCATATTGAGTACAAGTGGCTTGTGGAATTGCTACATGGAGATCATTAATAAATAAGGAGAAGAGACGTGGTCCAAGAATAGAGCCCTGAGGGACCCCAATAGTAACAGGTAAAAAGGATGAGACTTGATTTTCCCAGAGGACTGCTTGTTGTCTATTGCTGAGGTATGATGTGAACCATTTTAAGGCTAGAGAATAAAAGGAGAGAGATTCCAGAATATTGATTAAGAGGGTATGGTTAACCATGTCGAAAGCTTTAGAGAGGTCAATGAAGAGTGCAGATGAGAGAAGGTTTTTGTTACGGTTTCTATTGATGGTATCTGTGAAGGATAGAAGGGCAGTAGTGGTACTATGAGATGGTCTAAAGCCATGTTGACAGTGTGCTATTAAGTTGTGTTGAGAGAGATGGGATAGAAGTTGTTTGTGAATGCATTTTTCCATAATTTTTGCTAGGGGTGATAAAAGAGCAATTGGCCGATAGTTAGAGTAATCATTGGAGTTCCCGCCTTTATGTAAGGGGATAATGTGGGAGATTTTCCAAATATCTGGGATGGTACCTTCTTGGATTGTCCTATTTATAAGGATAGATATAGGGTAAGCAATTTCCGTAGCTGCTTTTTGGAGAAATTAGGAAGGAAGTTGGTCAGCAGATGGAGTACATGGTTTAAGTTTTAGAATAAGTTTAAAGATGAGAGAAGTAGAGATGGGTTGTAGTTTGAATTTAGAGAAAGAGTGGGGTAAGTCGTTGGGAATGCTGGAGTTTTCTGAGATAAGTTGAGTAGCTAGAGATTGTATAGTGTCAGTAAAGAAAGAGTTGAAGGTATTGGCAGTTAGATGGGGAGTATTTGGATCTGCATCAAGTGGGGTGGGTGTTCGGGAGTTACCTGGGGAAAGGAGCTTATTAATGCAAGACCAGAATTGTTGGGGATTATTTTGATGAGTTTGCTGAAGTTTACAATAGTAGTATTTTTATCTGTAAGTATAGCTTTTTTTGTGCTGTTTCTAAGCTGTCTAAAGTATAGGTGATCAGAGCTATTTCTATAGGTTCTCCATTTAGTCCAGACTTTGACCCTAAGTAGAATTTGATTCCTAGTTTCATTAGAAAGCCATGGGGCTAGGTTAGACTTCATTCTAATGGAACATTTGGGAGCATGCTTATCCAGGATAGATAAGAAAGCAGTGTTAAAATACTGTACTGCCTCTTCAAGTGGAAGGGACTTTAATGGGTTCCAGTTGCATGCTTTAAGGCCAGTTTGAAATAATTCTGCCTTAAAGTGTTTGGTAGAGCGTGCTGTTCTAATGGTGGGGAGGTTTGGGAAGTCTTTCTTTTCTCTAGTAATGTAGGTCAAGGAATGATCACTTACATCATCAGGCAGGGTTCCTATTTTGTAAGATTGTTTCACTTTGTTTATGAGAATCCAGTCTAATGTACTCTCTCTTTTGTTAGGTTTGTTAATCCTGGTTGTAGAGGTTATAGTTTGGGTAAATCCATGGAGGTTAATATGAGAGGTAGGATTTTCAGCACTAACACTTTTCCAGTCCATGTTAAAGTCACCTAGTATTATAGTTTCTTGGGGGTAAGTAGAAGACAGCCAGCTAAGAAAAACCTCAATTGTAGTGATATTATTTCCGGGTGGTATATAAATGCAGATAATATATAAAGATTTGTTTATGTTGATTTGAAGCTTAGTAATGAGGATTTCTGCGTTGCTATCCTGGGTTGGATTAGATGGGAGGGTAGAGATATAAAGTCCATTTTTAAATAGAATTGCTACTCCACCACCTTTACGTTTTGTTTGGTCTTGTCTCAATATATTATAGCCTTGGGGAATAATTTCATTATCTTTAGTTTCTGGTTTCAAACAAGTCTCAGTGAGGCAGAGGATATCAAAGGAGTGAATATCTAAGAGGGCATGAAGGTGCGCTACTTTATTATTGATGCTTTGGATATTAAGATGTCCTATTCAGAGAGAGCTATTGAGATTGGGGTGAGTTGTTTGGATTGTAGGGTTGGTAGGGCCAGGGATGGGGTGGACATCGCCATCTTTCAAGGTGGGGCTATTTAGTTTTGTTCCTGAGTTGTATGTAAGGTAGGTAAACAGTCTCGATTTTTTTTCTAAGGGTAGGTTATGTTTAATGTGGGAGAGTCTATGGTATTTGGGTAGTAGGTTACTGGGATTGGAAGTTATGTTAGCATGTCGATCAAAGGATATGTATGTGTAGATTGCAGTTTGTTTGTGGGAAAGGTTAAGATGGAAATAGTGCAGTTTTTCAAAGGAGGTAAGAAGGTAGGTTGAGATGAGAGTAGTCGAGAGTATGATTGTAAGTGTTAGCTTGGTGAGATTAGGGAGAGGCATCTTGGAGAAGTTTGTAAAATAAGAGTACAAGTGTAGGGATATAATAGGGAGAAAGATGTGAAGGGGAGGAAGATAAAGGAGTACAGGAAGAAAAAAGAGGGGGATATTGTATGGATGAGTTAAAAGTAGGAGGATATGATAGGGGTACTCTAAGGAGTGGCTTATTGAAAGTGATTGTTAAAGAGGTAGGGGTGTGGTTAGAGTTTGTGGGGAGGGGTGATGTATGGGATAGGTTGGACGTGAGAGAGGGTGTGGTAAGGGAGGTATAAGAGTAGGACCCCTGGGGGTGTGTGGGAATTGGGGGTAGGGTAGGGGAGAGGAGTGAGCCCGTAGGGTGAACGGAGTGGGTTACAGCTGAGAGAGGCTGAGAGGCAATCAGTTATGGAGAGAGACTGAGTTCTACAGGCATAGGAAAGGTAAGAGACAATATATAGTTACTAAGTAGCAGAGAATACAAGGTGAACAAAGGTATAGCTGTGCTGGGGAGATAGTTATGTGAAACAGATTTAGAACAGAGAGAGAGGTATTTAGAGAAATTACCACAGGCAGGAAAGGAGGTTAATACAGAGGGAATAATAGAGGGGCCAGTAACAACAGTAGTGATAGTCAGAGGTAGTGATAGTCAGAGGTATCTATGTAGTAATACTCCCTGATTTACCTAGGATAATTCCCTTTTCAAGCAGGTATGGGATGGTGGTAAGTACATGAATAGAAAGTACAGGCACAGATACCAGAGTCTGGCTGCTCTACAGGGCTAGTTGGGTTCTACAACCATTTAGAGAAGTTCAACAACTAGTGGGAGAAGGTATCCTAAGCCTGAGCTCCGCTGCTCTCTAGTGGATAATGCAGGGCAAGCACTAACTCAACTAGGATAGTAGGAGACGGGGGGGAATAAGATAATAGAAAGATGGTAGGAGGGGAAGGTCCATGGGTGTGGTGGCCCTTACAAACTAGTTAACAATTTATAGCAGACACCAGTAATTTAAAGTTAATGCACTCATGAGGTTATATTTAAACAAACATATACTGTAGGATAACACCTACACTGTGAGGCTGAAATATAGAGGGTCTAGGAAGATCCTGAAGGGCTTCTAAGTTGAGTTTCCTTACTATTCAGTAGGATAATTAATTAGCCTTAAAGGGATTCAAATGGAGGGTCCGGCTGTGACTCCACACAGGACTTAGAGGACTGTGAGGCTGAAATGTAGAGGGTCCAGGAAGATCCTGAAGGGCTTCTAAGTTGAGTTTCCTTACTATTCAGTAGGATAATTAATTAGCCTTACAGGGATTCAAATGGAGGGACCGGCTGTGACTCCACACAGGACTTAGAGGACTGTGAGGCTGAAATGTAGAGGGTCCAGGAAGATCCTGAAGGGCTTCTAAGTTGAGTTTCCTTACTATTCAGTAGGATAATTAATTAGCCTTACAGGGATTCAAATGGAGGGACCGGCTGTGACTCCACACAGGACTTAGAGGACTGTGAGGCTGAAATGTAGAGGGTCCAGGAAGATCCTGAAGGGCTTCTAAGTTGAGTTTCCTTACTATTCAGTAGGATAATTAATTAGCCTTACAGGGATTCAAATGGAGGGACCAGCTGTGACTCCACACAGGACTTAGAGGACTGTGAGGCTGAAATGTAGAGGGTCCAGGAAGATCCTGAAGGGCTTCTAAGTTGAGTTTCCTTACTATTCAGTAGGATAATTAATTAGCCTTACAGGGATTCAAATGGAAGGACCGGCTGTGACTCCACACAGGACTTAGAGGACTGTGAGGCTGAAATGTAGAGGGTCCAGGAAGATCCTGAAGGGCTTCTAAGTTGAGTTTCCTTACTATTCAGTAGGATAATTAATTAGCCTTACAGGGATTCAAATGGAGGGACCGGCTGTGACTCCACACAGGACTTAGAGGACTGTGAGGCTGAAATGTAGAGGGTCCAGGAAGATCCTGAAGGGCTTCTAAGTTGTGTTTCCTTACTATTCAGTAGGATAATTAATTAGCCTTACAGGAATTCAAATGGAGGGACCGGCTATGACTCCACACAGGACTTAGAGGACTGTGAGGCTGAAATGTAGAGGGTCCAGGAAGATCCTGAAGGGCTTCTAAGTTGAGTTTCCTTACTATTCAGTAGGATAATTAATTAGCCTTACAGGGATTCAAATGGAGGGACCAGCTGTGACTCCACACAGGACTTACAGGACTGTGAGGCTGAAATGTAGAGGGTCCAGGAAGATCCTGAAGGGCTTCTAAGTTGAGTTTCCTTACTATTCAGTAGGATAATTAATTAGCCTTACAGGGATTCAAATGGAGGGACCGGCTGTGACTCCACACAGGACTTAGAGGACTGTGAGGCTGAAATGTAGAGGGTCCAGGAAGATTCTGAAGGGCTTCTAAGTTGAGTTTCCTTACTATTCAGTAGGATAATTAATTAGCCTTACAGGGATTCAAATGGAGGGACCGGCTGTGACTCCACAAAGGACTTAGAGGACTGTGAGGCTGAAATGTAGAGGGTCCAGGAAGATCCTGAAGGGCTTCTAAGTTGAGTTTCCTTACTATTCAGTAGGATAATTAATTAGCCTTACAGGGATTCAAATGGAGGGACCGGCTGTGACTCCACACAGGACTTAAGAGGACTGTGAGGCTGAAATGTAGAGGGTCCAGGAAGATCCTGAAGGGCTTCTAAGTTGAGTTTCCTTACTATTCAGTAGGATAATTAATTAGCCTTACAGGGATTCAAATGAAGGGACCGGCTGTGACTCCACACAGGACTTAGAGGACTGTGAGGCTGAAATGTAGAGGGTCCAGGAAGATCCTGAAGGGCTTCTAAGTTGAGTTTCCTTACTATTCAGTAGGATAATTAATTAGCCTTACAGGGATTCAAATGGAGGGACCGGCTGTGACTCCACATAGGACTTAGAGGGGTCCACACAGCACCCGGAGAGCTAGGAACATTTGGCCAGAGCAGAGGGATTTTAAATATACATAAGTAAACAATAAGAAATATAAGTAAGCAATAAGAAATATAATAGAATGCATATGTGCACACATGAGGAAATACATAAGTAAATGTTTAACAAGTTCTAGTGTCTATAGTACAATATATATGATAATGCTTAAAAAATAAACAGATACGTAATGATTAGGGGGTTTTTTTGGAGTGGAGTTTGTTCTATACAGTATCTGGCAGTGAGTCAGGTTTCTCACATCAGTGAACAGTTATCTCAATATAAGAAGAAGCTTTTCAAAGAAAATTAAAGCTAGGTATTAAAAGACGAACGATAAGGCAGCTGTGGTGGTGCAGCGGTTAGCGTTGCCACTTCACAGCAAGAGGTTCTCCGGTTTGATCCTTGGCTGGGGTGCCTTCTGTGTGGAGTCTGCATGTCCTCCCTGTGGTTGCGTTGGGTTCTTCCAGGTGCTCCAGTTTCCTCTCACATCCCAAAGGCATACTGTAGGTGGATTGGACATTCTAAATTGGCCCTAGGCGTGAGTGCATGTGTGTGTGTTTGTGCCTTCTGTGGAAGGTTGGGCTGGCAACTTTAAAACTCCACTGCCAATCATGAGTGGACAGGTGAGCTGCTGTGGCGACCCCTGACCAGGAAAAGCCAGAAGAAGAAGATTAGAAGAGGAATTCTAAAGAATTCAAATGTAATGTCATGACTGCTTCTTGCAAGGCTTTTACCCAAAAAGGCAATTTAGTATCAGGGACCTTAAAACCCCCTGAAATAAAGTAGAGTTTAGTGAAATGAGGCTGTATAATATAAGGTACATCTGCTTATTTTAATCCATCTGTACTCCTAGGGTACATTAATTTAAGAACAATCATTTGACTTTTGTTGTTCCAGATGAATAGGGAAAAATGCTTGATTCGTTTAAAGAAATCTATAGAAATTCTTGAAATCATGCAGTTTGTAGACTAAAATATTTTGTGGATATTGGTAATTTTTGTAGCAGAAACCTTGTCTAGGTATTAAACTTCAAGTTGTTCAACTTGTCTTTGTCTTGTCTGATCACATTATTCATATTAGTAAGGTCAGAGGCAAATATTTTTTTTGCTTATCTTGGATATATTTGATTCCCAAGTATTCAATATCTGAATTAGAAATTGTCATTTTTTGAAGCACTGAAGAATTTCTATGTCTCCAGACATGATTTAAAGGAAAGTGGCTTGATTAATCCAAATTTGCCTTGTAGTTTGAGATTAGACTAAAGCAGTGAATCAGTTTAAGTAAATGTGGATAATAAATCTTGGGTTACTCAAATAAATGAATATATCATCCACATAAGATGTACTTTTACGGTATGATTAGCACAGCTGAAAAGAATTGGAGCCTAACAGTTTTCTTACTACACTAATTTCTACATAGCTGGCCATTATTATGTACAAACAAGCCAACTCAAGAACTTGAAAAGGTGCAATGATTCCTTAAAAGAAAAATCAAAGGAGTGGTAAACCTAAATCATTGAAAAAAGCTTCAGGAACTGTTGCAATCTACTACTTATGGGTTAAGTAGAAATGATATGACCTGTTACACATCTAAAATGCAATGTCTGATCCAGCTCTATTTGAAAACTTATGTCAGGAATATACTGCTGGTAGAAGTAATATTAGATCTGAGAATTTAATACAAAAAAGTGACGATACTGTACACAACACATTTCAAGTTTATGGACTAAGCATTTAGTTTTTTTCTTTATCATAAGTCATTATTTTCCTTCAAAAGTAATCTTTATATCTGTGTGTATATGGGTGTAATCCATTTATCTGAATGCACAGAAGGTAAACTGGCTTTGTGAAAATATATTTAGTTACTCCCCACATACAGCAGCAGAAACTCAAAACAACCTAAACTAAAATGCCTGCAAAAATGCTTGCATCTTATAAAGCTAAAGCCTTTACTATCTCCAAAGGTTTTGGCATTAAACTCTCAAGCCAACACTTCTTACCCTCATGCATCTGATCTTCATATTTATTCTTCCAGCATTTGATGACATTAACTTTCAATGCATTTTTTCTTGCTGTTCGGTCTGTTGAAGAGTAGATTCAACAGAGTTAATAACACACATCTGTTTATATAAAATCAGTATATATAATTTATATGTATATATATATGTGTGCGTGTGTTTGTGTGAGATATATATATATATATATATATATATATATATATATATATATATATATATATACAGATGTATAACTATAGATTTATATGTGTATAGATAGCTATATTCATTAATATTGATGTTTACTAAAATCGATGCCTACAACATCAAAAATGAATGTTAAAATTAATGAATATATAACAAAATCCCTACCAAAACTTAACAGTACCTTCAGATATGAGTAAAGTTTTTTTTTTTTTTTTTGAAAAGTACTGGATAGAGTTGACGGTGGGGGCAGGTGCAGGGTTAGGATTAACACACATGAGTAAGGTGGACAGGGTTTCCCTCCACAAAATACAAACAAACACACACACGCACACACACACACACACACACACACACACACACACACACACACACACACACACACACACACACACACATACACACACACACACACACACACACACACACACACACACACACACACACACACACACACACACACACACACACACACACACACATATAACTGCAAGCATACAACAGTAAATCAGTCTCCTTTTCTAGCCCTTACTCTAACCCTAACCCTCAAACACTAGTTCACATATTCCTAACCCTGTCATTGAAACATTTGATGCAGCCAACAGTTTCAGCATTAACAGACAATTCCACTTACTATCATGCAGGAAAACCTCATACATCATAAAGAAAGTAGATTTATTTATTTATATATTTATTTATTTGGCATTTGTTTACTAGGAAAGTCTGACTGGTCCAGAAAGTGCCTATTTTAAGAAGAGGCCCAGGGAGAAAAGCTCCACAATTACAGTATTACAAAAATCAAGTAGAGATATTTTCAATCACAAAGTATCCTGTTACATTATAAAACAGCAAGTACAAATATCTTAAATCACAAAGTATTATGTTACACTACAAAATGTAAGAGTGAAAAAATGTCGTAATAAGAAAAACATAGAACATATGTTTCAAAGTAGAGTGCAATGAAAAACAATGACATGAGTTGAAGAGAATATGTTAGGAAAAATTCAATAGCCATCTTATTGGTTACATATATTAGTGTGTGGTAAATAAGATCTGAGACAATTCTAATAAGATATTTAAAGAGATATCAGAGATTACATGATTAGAGACAGTGAGCTGAAATTAAGTGATGTCTCAGTATGAGAGAGGTGTTCATACTAGTTACAGCAGGAAGAAAGTTGGAGAGAAGGAGATTATATGAAGAGTGCAGGGTAGATGTTTCTATCATTGACATTTCTGACATTTAGCATCACACACTTTTGATAAAACAGACACACCTGCTCACTTAGTTAATAATTAGCATATTTGGTAATGTGAACTGCAATACCATCTAAACTCAAAATACTGATAATAAACAAAAAACACCCTTACCCTACATAAATTCATAACAAAACATAAGCATCTAATTTTCTTTTCAAATAATGATGATGAGGACAATAATAATAATAATAATAATAATAATAATAATAATAATAATAATAATAATAATTAGCAATACCATAAAACATAGCTTGTCTGAATAGTTATCTTTTTATAAAAAGGGTTTTTCCTAAGTTGAGGGTAGTGGCAGGCTTAGGAATACCATCCCTGAGTAAGGTAGTGCAGGCCTTCAGAGTGAGAGTCCCAAGGCTGGAACAAACAGAATACAAGTGTGTATCCTCATGGAAATAATTACTAATGCCAGTAAGTAATGATCCTTCTGGTTGTTAGCTGACCAAATTTCTCAGCACTGTATGCAATTCATTCAAGCAGATGGACATGAAGCTGAACCCACCCAAACATGTTTAGCACATAAGTAAAAGGATATTACTACAAATTATAAGAAATGAAAGAATGTTCAGTAGAGAGCAAAATAGACAAGTGGACATTTGCCACCCCAAAGATGAAGGATGAGGAAGAAATAAGTACAGACCATAGATAATAATTGCTAGCTACTCCCTAGTTTTGTGTTTTAGTTAGTAAGGGTTTTGTCTCAGGGTATGGGCTACCAAAATGGCTAATGCAGAATGAATATATGAAAACAGTAAAAACATCATGACAAATGTGGAAAAGACACAGAGGCAAGGACAGAGAGGAGTTAGAATATGTAGTACATTTAAAAGGCAGACGAGTCGGCTAGTTGTTTCCATCTGTTATCAATCAGTACAATGTAAAGTTTAATACTATGTGCTGCTAGACTAAATCCTTGTAACCATAATGCATTTAACTTCCACAGCCTCCATCTGCATCCTATGTGACAATAATTGCCTTTAATATTGCTAGACATCCTGAAAAAACCCCAGCACCAAGCCAATTACTTTCTCCATACAGAACTAATCGTCCTCCCTGATCTACTGAGAAATCCCTCCTCTGCATCTCTAAAGTTGAGGGAAAGCTCTTTTTTCTTATGCCATAGCTAGATCCTGGAATAACCTCCCCGCTTCTCTGACCTCTGCCCCCACTAACACACATTTCAAAAATGCTCTCAGATCACATCTTATGAATACATGGCTATGTCTATGCATCACATGAATCTCACAATCTCAGCACACTTTACACCTTCCTTTCTGCTATCTCTGCTGCATATATGCTACAGTTAGGTATCTTATTGTCAGCTTGAAATTGTATAATATGTCATGTCTAATCATATGATTTTTTTTTATTCTTTTATCCTATCTCACTAATCCAATGTTAAAGCTTTGATGTATGAGACTCTCTATCTTTGTAAATTTACTCACTTACTGCTGATGTATTGTTTATTGTTTAGATTGGATTGCATGAGACTTTTTATGTTTGTACTTACCTCAATTATCACTGTTATATTATTGTTTGTATTACCATGTTGATGTTAATCTAATTGTGGGGCATTTCTCCCCAGGCCTCCACTGTAAATGGACCTGTGTCCAGTCGGACTATATCGGAAAAACAAATGTAAAATAAATAAATAAAATAAAAATAATAAATATAATAAGGTCATTTAACCATATATTGCTTTCCAGTTACTCCTGAATAGGGACAGTATGTGCAGTGGACTTAGTTAATACATTTTCTAAATGCCTTAAAATGGAAAACTACAGTAAATGCTGCTCACTAGCTCATGGATAAAATTATTGCCATGGCACCTATATGGAACAAGTTGAAGTCATTTACTTAGACTTTATTAAGGTCTTTAAAATGGCCAGGCATAAATGCTTTTTACCAGTTCAAGGATACATTTTTCCCTGTTGTAGAGTACAGAGAAAAACTGGAGCTATTTCTTTAGATGTTTATGAAGATCTTTCATATGGTCAGTCATGCAAGCTTATTTATTATTTATTTATTTGCATTTGTTTACTGGAAACTTCCACTGGGTCAAAAAGTGCCCATTTTCAGTGGAGACCCAGGGAATAAAGCTTCAAAATGATGTATACAATACATGCATTTGATTAAAAACTCAATTGGCTAAAATAACAGGTTTTAAACAAAATCTTAAACAAGATAAGAAAGCAATGCAGCTGTACATAAATCTAGCTTCAGACATTACAGATACAGAAATAGATTATCATCCAGAGATAAGGATGACATTTTTTGAAGGTAATCCTCGGCTGGGGTGCCTTCTGTGTGGAGTCTGCATGTCCTCTCTGTGGTCGCGTGGGTTTCCTCCGGGTGCTCTGGTTTCCTCCCACATCCCAAAGGTGGATTGGACACTCTAAATTAGCCCTAGGTATGAGTGTGTGCATGTGTGTGCCTTCTGTGGAAGGTTGGGCACTGGGCTGGCAACTCGACATCATAAAAAAACTCCACTGCCAATCATGAATGGACAGGTGATCCTCTGTGGCGACCCCTAACCGGGAAAAAGCTGAAAGAAGAATAAGAAGATTATAGGATGGAGGTAAGAAAGGTGAGAGTAGGAGTAGGAGTGGGGACAACCTAGACATTGTTAGCTAAAGGAAAGAGCTAAAGTTGGGTTATAGGTTGTGAGGAACTGGCACATGTGCATAGCCACAGGGAGGAAAGATGTTGTCTCAAAGACTTTTCAAGAAAGATGGATTGTTAGTGGATCTAAGTGAAGGTGGGAGCAAGCTCCATAGTCAAGAAGTGGAAAAGGAGTGGAGCATTTGACTTGCAGAGAGGTTACGTTTTTCTACTTTCAAGAGCATTTGATGTTCAGATCAGAGAGGTCTATTAGGATGGTACAGTGTAAATAGAAAAGAAAGGGCAGGGCAGCTGGATGAGTTGAATATTAGTTTGTGGGCACTTGCTAGTTGTATATATGTAAGATGATGAAGGAGATCTTGCCAGTTTAGTAATTGAAGAGAGGTACAGTGATGAGTATCTCCCAATAGTGACAAACTTTACAATTTTGTTATACCATGAGTCTAGTTTGGATTTAAGACAGGCCTGTATGTTGGTAAAAAGATGAGCACTGTATAGAAGAGATGGGAGCAGGAAGGAGGAGGCAAGGCATAGTTTTGAGGAGTAATTAAGGAATGTTTTGTGTCACTAAAGCATACCTAGTTTCTGATGTGCTTTTTAATGTTGCTGTGAATATGCATGCTGAAAGTTAGGCACTCATTTATGACGACACCTAGAAGTTTAATGTGTGGGACAACCTAAATAGTAGTGTTATATTGGGAGAGAATAGAGAGCGTGTCTTTTTTTATAGTGATTGTCTTTTTGAGGATGAATAGCACAAGTTTAGCTTTTTTAGGGTTTAGCGTAAGGTGGTTATTAGCCATCCATATTTCGGTGGAAGTGAGAGGTGACTGGGTGAGTTTCAGGCGTTCAGGTGGGGAATGGACAGTGCAGATGACAGTAGAATCATCTGCATATTGGATGACTCTGCCTTGACTGAGAGTGGAGTGGAAGTCATTGAGAAAAATACTGAAAAGCAGTGGCCTTAAGATAGATCCTTGGGGGACATCAGTGGTGGTGCTGAAGAACGGAGAGAAGGAGTGTTGACATTTAGCAGCTTGTTGCCTGTCTGTGAGGTAGTTAGAAAACCAGTGTAGGGTAGAGGGAGACAGAGAGAGAGAGAGAGAGAGAGAGGGAGAGAGGGTGCAGGAATCTCACAGCACTTATTCACATCTGTTAGATAAGAAGAAATGTCAAATCAGAAGAAGTAAAAACTTTGGACTATGATGGACAGACATAAATGTCTGGGATTTGTCCTAGATCCCCTGCTACCTTGCATTCATACCAAATATGTAACTATTCACCTGAAGATAAACATAGCTAAAGGCACAATGTCAAAATGGTGATGTAAGTTTATCTTCACAAGATATCAATGTTATGCAATTATTTCCATAGGGAGCAAATGAGTAGCTTACAACAATATTTTGGACTACTTTTATCCTTTAGGACATGGATATCAAATTCAGAAATGCCTTATTTTCTGGCTCACCAATCTCTTATCCAAAACATAACGATCTTCTCTGTCATCCACTCTTTCATAGGTTCATAGGTGTTTACTAGGCTAATGACCACAAGGTCCATTTTAAGCCTAGCCATGCATCCCAAATCTCTGAAAAGTTCTGATACCATTGATAAGTGTAAGCAGGGGTTTGAGAGATGAACCATTTACAGGTCACCTGTGTCCATTAGAGACATAGGTGCCAAATTAGGGATGAATTTCTGGTTTCCAATCCAGTTCTCCAAGTTGCACTAGAATTGGTTTAGGGAGGAACTCTGTTTCACATCAATGGGGAGCCTGTTCCATAGATGCGATAGTCTCTGGGATATATAACTATCTCTCCAGCAGAACTTATTTATATCACAGGCAAGGTTTAAGTCTTTAGAGTGGATAATTTTGGTGCTGCTTGTTTTGTAGATATGCAGGAGGTCTATTAGAGTGGGGTCTGACAATGCCCTGTACGCCAGGCATAGATCTCCCCTCAAAATCCTGTGGGAGACTGAATACAGGGAGAGGGCCTTGAGGCAGTCTGCATAGGACATTTTACTTATGCCCTGTACTCCTTTAGTGAGGAACCTCTGTGCATGTTCCAGTTGTTTGATATGCCTGGTTAGGTACATACCAAAGGAGGCATTGTACTCAATGATAGGTTTGATGAATGCCGAATACAGTGGAACGATGACTTCCTTTGACTTACATGCCATAACTTTGTTTATAAGTTGCACGATATAGAATGATTTCCTCACCACTGTAGACACATGGTGGTCAAAGGTTAGATTACTATCTATGTGTGTCCCTAAGTCCCTGACTACTGGGTCAACTCTATGGGGTGTGTTGTCAATATGATAGTTACCAAATAAATAAAATGAAGCAAAAGCAAAGTATCAGCATATAAAAACTTTTAATGCAAATCTTTCAGGTATACAACCCTTCCTCAGTGCTAAAAACAAATTCAGTAAACCACATTTTATACCATTTAAAAACATTTCTTTGGCTTCATATATTGTGTTGGTCAATATGATAGCTACCAGGGGTGGATGAGTTCCAAAAGGATTCTATTATGCATTTTTTTGGCATTTAGTTTTAGTCCATAGCTCTGACACCAGTTGTTTGTCTGTGTCAGCCACTCCTGGAGAACATTTGTGTCAGTGTGAGATTCAATGACAGCTACTAATTTACAATAATCTGCTAATTTAGTCAGCCAGAGACCACTGACATTGGTCTTGACTTCTGAGAAGAATGCCAAAAAGGAGTAGTCTAAGGACTGATCCCTGAGGGACTCCACTTGTGACTGGCCTCTTTGTAGATGTGGACTCCCCAATTCTAACTTCTTGTGTCCTGTCTGTGAGCCAGTTGGCTATCCACCAGGAGACATATGGATTTTTGCCTAACCTCTTGAGTTTGTCATCAATGTCTGAGTGGGGTATTGTGCCAAATGCCTTGGCCAGGTCAATGTACGCAGTGTGAACAATTTTTTCCTCATCCATTGCTTTGGTGCCCTTCTCAAAGAACTCCACCAGGTTGAGTAGGCATGTTCTGTCCTTAACAAAACCAAACTGGGTTGGGTCCAGTGTCTGAAGGTTTACTACATCTCTAATGATCATCTTCTTGATAGTTCTTTCCATGGCTTTGCATGTAAGACATTCATTCTCTAAGTATCTGTTTTATTCTATTCATAGTTTTAGGATTAGTAGCATGTACTGTACCTCTTTTTAGAAGAATAAATTGAATGAATGAATGAAATAATGTCTGACTGAATGAATAAATGAATCAATCAATTCTCATTGATATTATATTAACAAGGGATCTCATTCAGAAGATCAAATTAATGGAAATTCAAACTTCATATGGTTGAGACCATATGATCAACTTTCCAAAAAGTTGAACTATGGAAAACAACAAAAATGTATGTTTTTGCAGGGGGTAAACCCCTGCACACCCCACAACCCCTGCATAGTAGATATACCAATTCTGAGATTGCACTACAGTGGGGAAAAGTGTAAGTTCCCCAATCTCCACTGTACCGTGATCTTCATTAAAAGCTTTGACATTTCAGAAAGTCAGTAATATGGTCTTGATTATATGAAGTCCACTTTTCCATTAAGTCAGTCTTCTGAATGGGTCCTATTAATAAGACATGGTTAATAACTTGGGTTGATGCTTACTGGTTTATCTCTAGTTTTCTGATTAGAACCTTCAACAGGAGCAATTGTTCTGATCTTACCCACAGAAGTGATTCATTCATTTTTTCTCTCTAATTCATTTTAATTTATCACAAGTATCATGGTTTATGGTTTGACTGAGAATGGCAATACAAGCAGAACTACATCACAGTAGCCATTATTTCTTTCACCTTTTCACAATCACACATTGGAGATGATTGACAACTATTTCCGTATTTTGGGAGCAGTCTTCATGAAAGCATAAGATAATTGCATGATCTCAGTGAAATTATCATCGATATACCTTATTGAATTAAGGAGGCAGCACATGTGTGTCTGAGGGCAACACCCTGAGGTACTTTACTGTGATTATTCTTCTTTCACATTCATCTCAATATAACATTAGACAGGTGCTCAGAAGGTGGCTATCTTTTTATTAGAAGGAGGCAGACTGAGTATAAAAGCATAAGGCAGTTATATAATCACTACTGAATGATCAATGGAACACCTAGTGAGGGGTGTATGTATCTGTGACCAAAAAGTTGAAATATGTTACTGTGTACAGTATAGCTTTGATTTTCTTTACAATTAGACTTCAAAAGTATACGCAAAATCTGGCTAACTTTTTTGGGGCCAGGTTGTGTGTGAAAGCAAAGAACAGTTACATGTTCATGGTTAAATGAGTATTGATATTATTGTTTATAGGCAGTATGTCTTGGTAAGAGCAACAATCTGAAGTGCATTACTGTGGCCATTATATTTATGTAATTCCTTTAGCGACAAAGTGGTGTAATCTGTCTGACTGGTTGAATTCCAATATGACAGTATGTGACTGAAGGACCAAAAGCTACTATATGTTGTATTTCAGAATCACAGTGGCTGGGATTAATACACCTTTAGCACATTGAACAATATACATTAACATGGGTATTGACAATTTGCAGGGTTTGAACTATTCTAACACACAGATAGTGAGGGCACATAGGAGGCAAAACAGTGCGGTATGCAGTGCAGGTTAATCACTACCTAATGACAAGGAAATGAAAAATTCTATGCAGATGAGCCTCATTTGTAAATAATGACAGCCAAAATGGACAGTTTCAGAGTTGTTTAAATGGACACTCTTCACCACAATGTATACTCATTTTTTGCTCCAGGATTCATGATTTATGTATGAGGAGCAGTGCTGGATAACAGTAGTGAAAGATCTACTGCTTGTGTTATCAGCAGCTACAGAGTCAGTGCCTGCAGGGCTGTATGCTGTGGCCATTCACTGTAGTGGAAGTAGTACAAAAAATGAGGTGCATGTTATCAGTTCACTGACTATTATATTGTGGGAATCCTTGTGGACAGGAAGACTGTAAAGGACCTTGTCAGATTATCCATCCACTAGAGGACTTGCGGGATTTCCATAGTATGCCCATTACTGGATATGAAAGCATGTATAGTGGCCACAATCTTAGCTAGAGGGAACTTTCAGTGACCTACTGGGGACACATTATGGATGCTACAGATGTCACCTTCACAAATCACAAATCAGTTTTCAGTATTATGCTGAAGGATGTGGAGAAGCTTATCTAGATCACCAGGATTTTAGAAGAGAGAACTATCATCATGTGGGAATTTTATATTACTGACCTTTTTCTTGACATCCTGAGAGTCATAGATTTCACAAACACTGCTATTACTGATCACCCTGATCCAGACAGACTATACACACTGTGATACATGACAGGCAGGGCTTCCACTCCCTTAACTGCTACGTGAGTTGAAATGCTCATGGTATCATTTACATAGTTTGCATGCACTATCAGCACAGTTTCCATATTTCACATATCTAGCAAACATCTGAATTATATCAAAGGTTCCAGTGAAGGGATTTTCTACAAGCAATATTAGCTGTTAGGATAATTTGAGTGCACTATGTACAGGTCTAAATACATATGCACAATCCAAGCAAGGCTAAGGTATCTATAATATGGTGTCTTTTCTGTGTTGCATGTGACACTGGATATGGCTTTGAATTATGGTTGATTACTGTCCACTACCCTCAGCCTCTGTAGAAAATAGTCTGTAACCTAACACATGCTGAAATGTGTAATATAGCCAGGAATGAGTATTTGACCTCCATAAGGGACACTTCCATTGCCTAGACAAATCAGGATGGGCCCTACAATACAGTCCAGCAATCTGTTGCAATAATTTTATCTGTATGCCTGTCCTGCCTTTGCATAAGCAGTTTGAGTGGCAGTTGAACATCTTGGAATGACCTTCTATACTAGGTGTAACAGCAGTGGAAGGGTTGGAGGGCATAAGATGAGCATGCAGCAGCATTAACACAGGTGAGGGAGAGGGGGGGTACAATACTTTGCAGCACTGGCAAAGAGGTGGCAGCTGGTACACAACTATTGACCATAACACAGGCAATGCAAAACAATGCTGCATGTATTTCACACCCAGGCTATGCAGTGAAGAACATTGACTAGACATGCTGTGCATCAGAAATCATCACAGTTGAACATATTTGGAATGAACAGCACACAAATGATATCACTTTCTCAAGTGGGGGAAGGCAGTCACAGATGACTGCTACACTATGAGATACAGTAGGATAATGGGAGGTCAACACAGTCGCACCATACTTTGGAAAGTGATGCAAAGTCAGGGATCATGTTTGTCAGTCATGAGATCAAGATCCCACAATGTCACTCTCTGTATTGCCCACTTTGTTGGCTTGCAGTGGCATGGCTTGTGGGAGTATGTAGCAGGAAAGGGGTAATAGTATGAAACACTGAGCATTTACCTTGAAGAGCATATCTTGTGTTGATCCTGATTAGCATCGTTGCTCAGAAAGTGGTTGTTGCCCACACGTAGTGGTGAAAGTATGAATGCTTAAAAGGGACATTGATGCTTTCTCAGAAGTGATCTGTGCAGTCTAATTTAAGATAGTATGTGGCTGACCTTCTGGCATCAGACCCTCACATGGGCATGGAAGTCATGATTCTGGATGCTGACCGGATGGTGGTGGTAATATTTCTCATGTGAACTCCTGTGGAGGCAACAACTGCCACCATTGAGCTCAGCAGCATTTAGTGTTCTTTATCCCTGAACTCCATGTTACTAAACAGTTGCTGCACATCATCGGAAAAATCTATGCATGGAATTAGTGATACCTCCACAGTGTTGTGGAAAGTAGCCTATTGAAGGTGGATCTCTAATCTACACATCAACTAGTTAATGCCAAGTGTCATTGCTATATCAGGGATGGTTCTAGAGTCATGGTTGCACCTAGCCTTCTATTACCTATATCCTCTGTTTGGTGTCTACGTCTCAAAGGTGGTGCACATTTCAGATGATATGTTTGCCTGGCATAAAGGTGGGGATTCTGAGGTACTCTCAGGTAGGTGTTCTTCAAACCCAGATGATATTATATACTCAGCCTGTACTTCTACATCTTGCCATGTAAAGGTGATTGTGGATGACCTTCCTCATATAGTGATGCAGACAGTGCCTTATGTGTCATAGAAGCATAAATACTGCCACCACCATGGGTCGCAGCTGCCCTGCTGATGTCAGCCCTATGTGTTCCTGTTCTGCTGAATGCACCATCAGTAGAACCTGTGAAACAACAACACACCTGACAACATTTTCTGCCATGCACATTTGCCTTTATAACTCTTTTTGCCATACATGTCACTACACATTAAAATAGTTATAGCATACTTTGACATGCATAAATTGTTGTGCAGGTTGTTGCAGTTGCAGGCCTGGATGCTTGTAAAGATAGATATGCAGGTGGTAGTTCCAAATAAATGAAGTGGAGCATGCTATGCTATGCATCAATGAACATTACTAACCGAGTGCATCCCAACTTATACACAAATAATTGGCATCAGATCCTTTATACCTATATAAATAAATTAAAGGCCAGATTCAGATGACTTGCTCTCACCCCAAATCACTTACTCCATAACTTACTCATGGAGTAAGTGACTTAATCTGAGAGCAAATCTTTTGGAATTTCGCCCCTGATTACATTGAAGTAAGTCACTTAAATCGAGAATACGTCTTTTGGAATAATGGCAGACTTACACATGAATAAATTGTTTATAATGAGAGCAAGTTTTTTGGAACTGGGCCCTAAAACAAGACATAGAAACTGCTTGATGCTTATAAGAGGTTTCATTCCACTTAACAAGAGCACACTTTAACAAACTACTGAAGAGCTTAAGGAAAGTATTAGGAAGCTCAAAACTGGGTATGAACTTAAAGTAGCCACTAAAAACAAAAATAACTGCAAATCTTTCTTTAACTATGTCAGAAAGTTAAGAATTAACACTTTAATTTATTTATTTATTATTTATTTTACATTTGTTGACCGGGCTAGTCTGGCTGGATACATGTCCATTTTCAGCAGAGGCCCGAGGAGAAAAGCTCCACTATATACTAGTAAAAACATTCAAACAGGACAATAAAAGAAACAAAAGAAACAAAAATTATAAGAATGTAAAGAACAAATTCAATGTAGTGCAGTTACATTTACAGTAGCACGTTAAGATAGGTAAACAAAACAAAGGAGAAATACAGAAGGGATCCATGATCCCATATTCTTTCATAACAACTATAAGAATCAAAAATATTTACAATATTAAGAATTATGATAAACAATTAGTGCCTGGGCACTAGTTCTAGGAAACAGAAATTGCACAGCAGGTATGATTGATAGGTTTAAAAACAAGGTGAGGTGACGTTGCAGTAATATATCTTATAAAAGGAGAAAGCGACTTTGTAGAGAAAAAAGAAAGTCCATTTCAGAGATAGGCGAGCTACAGAGGGTTAGATGTGAGAGAAGAAGGAGAAGTAATGAAGAGAGGTATAAAGAAAGTTAGATGGGAGGTCAGTCTGGATTCAAACAAGGGCATAGCCAGTGGGATTTGAGATAGTTTCTTACATATAATACTATACTCTCTGACCCTTCACTCACAATTATATCTATTCCTCAGGTTCCACAATGCCAGCCACTCCCATTTAATTACTGTGGCAGAAGTTCTTTTCTCCCTTTTAAAGGCAAAAGGTACTTTATCCATGGGCCCTGATATCATACTGGCTTACCTGGTCATCAGTGCTAAATATGGTCTTTCTGAATTCCTACTTAACCTCTTTAATCTAAGCTTCACAACTGGTTACATTCCTATAGCGTAGAACTCAGCCATTGTAATGCCATTACAATAAGGTGTCCCAACCATGGACCCTGGTAACTATAGACCTATTATAATCACTAGCCTCATATGTGAAGTTAAGGAGTCATTATCTAAGATTTCATTAATCTGGGCATTGAAAATTTCTTAACCCTAGACTCTCATCAGTTTGGTATTGTCAAAGGAAGGTTCTGCCTTTTTAACTTCATTGAATTTCCTTGAAAAAGTAAGACTTACCCTTTGTTCCTTCTTATACCATGGCCATCAGAAATACATGTTGTCGTCTTGGTGATGGGTGAACAGTGTCTTGTAAATAAGGAAGATAGCCTGCTAAAACTCAGTCATTGAGATATGCAATGCAATGTTTTGCTGACTTTGGCCACTGGCTTATCTGTGATAATGCAAATGTGTAGCTGGAAAAAAATGTACATTCTCCTCCGCAATATAATGCTTGCTGTAGATAGCTGAAAGATAATTCTACAATGATCAGTATTGCTGGAATGAACATGAGGGACAGTTTTAAAATGACCAAATACATGCTCGATCAGAAGGAACAGAGTCTCATGAAAGGTAGGTCAAACAAGGCTGTAATATATCCTGAATCTCTGTAGGATCAGCACATTAGCCAAGCTTAAATAGGTTATTATTTGAGGGCTGCATGTCTTAGTCAAGGACTGTATGCAGGACAAAGAAACATAATGTAAGGTTTACATCACAATTTAGTAGATTAGTGCAAGCTGGCTCAAAAGGCTTAATAGCTCTAAGTAACTCATAAAGGTTGCTCTTTAATTGCAAAAAGATGGTCACCTCCAGACTTTATAGCAAAACTTTTATATAACCTCTGTTGCCTTTATTCTTATTTTTTTCAAATGCCTATTTAACAATCCTGTATTCACCAGTTCAGTCTATTCCTTCACAAAAATTACAAAAAATCTGTTTTGTACAGATTATTTAATACTACTTAATGTTTCAGTTTCCTTCCATGACTGTGTAGCACTACCATGAATTTGATTTATTTAGCATGCTACTACATATGATTCTTTTAATGTTTTGTATAATGTTGCATTACTTCACTCTTTACTTAAATAAGTATTGCCTTACTAAAATTGGAACAGACATGTAACACAATGTATATTGTTTCTTTTTGTGGAGCTTTTCTACCTGGGCCAGTGTTGAAAAGATATACTTTACCCAGTCAGCAAATGCAAATAAATAAATCAGTATAACAATGCATTCCTTGTAAACTGTTCTGTCTCTGCTTCTACCATATTTCATTGTTGCCTAGTCATTTATGGTTTACTTCTGCAAAACTATTTCAACTGCACATTCCTGTTTATCATTAGGCCTGCAACATTGACACCTACTTACTGCATGCATTCTGTGCTCTTTCTCAGTATGATAGTTAAGCTGGATAGAAACCTTTGTATGACTGATGCAAAAACACTGCCTCCAGTTGATTGTATCCATTGAGACTACTATACCTTGTTCTCCTAGTCAGATCTAAACATTTAAACTTAAAAAAACATAGATGTGATGACTAAAGAAGCAATGGGTTTACTACAAGTGCTCATACACACTTGCTCACTGTGACTTCCTCTAATTGGCAAGTGCCATAACTCACACTAACTCCATCCTGGTTAATTACCTTTCCCTTGCACTGCACAGAACTACTAGCATCCTGACTCTAGCCCTAAAACTCCTACCCAGTCCCTAACCCAAAGCATAGCACTCCCCTCCCTAACCTTAAACTTTACGATCATTCCCTAAACCTAAAATTCCACTCCAGCTTCCTAAACCTTAAGTCATAGATCACTCTATAATTCTAAAACTTCTCTGCTGTTCCCAGTCCCTAATCTTCCCTACCATACTCTACATCTAAAACTTCCTTCCTTCCTGTTCCCTAAATCTATAGTCCACAATCTCTCCCTTATCCTATGCATTCCTCCCACTACCTAAATCTAAAGCTCGCCTCTCCCATAGCCTTAATCCTCTTCCTAATCACTGCCTAAAATCCTCAGTAATGCTACCATCCTCTCCCATGCCATCTCCCTGAATGTCACACTATCCTTGCCAGAACTAAGCTACTGTGTTTGGGTCAGATATGGCCACAAGACTCTCTCCTCATGGCTGATGCACCTTGCCCACTTTCAGAATACATGATCAGCCATGCATGCAGAAAGATGCCTGAGTTTCTGGCTATGAGATAATAGTTGTCAAGCACCTGGGGCTTCAGTGAATGTAGTAAACATAGTAAACACAAGAAATACTCACATGAAAAAGTGCAGAATTCTTCCAGGGGTGCAACAAAGTAGTGTAAAAGTGTTAATCCCATATCCTATAAGCTCTGCAAAAATGTCTTGTCAAGATATTCTGTTGCTTCAGTATTATGTCAGTAATACATAGCTAAGAAATCCACAAATTTTAGAAGTTGGATAAAATTACTTTCTAACAATTGTAGGACTTAGCTAGATTATAACAGTACCATTTAACAATATCTGAGTTTGCTCATTAGCTATGTCACACTTTTAGCTAGAAGTGAAACTGAGTAATGCCATTGGAGAAAGCATAAGTTAAGGCTTAAACTCTGAGCTTTGGCCGGCTAAGACCTACCTGCAATTAACTGGATGTGTAAGTGAATTTAAGTAAATATTTATCTGCACTTTTTTCAAATAATACAGTATTTAAATTGATTTATTTGTGTTGCGTTGAATACTATCTAGCTGGAAGTTGTGGCTCTGTTTTTTTCAGTTAATGCTTGTTAGAATTTAGTGCTAGTTAGAATACCTGCATACAGCAGCAGCCTTAGGTCAACGGGTGCCCTAGGCAAAAGGGCTCCATGGCGTCCCCCACCACAATACCTGGTGGCCCCATCCTGGTCTAACTACATCAAATAAATACTAGAAAAGTGCCCCTGCTAGACCGGCACCCTAGGCGGCCGCCTAGTTGGCCTATGCCTAAGGCCAGCTATGCCTGCATAGCCAGTGATAAGTGAGGGTAGTTTCACTTCATTGATATTCGGTTTCTGCCTTATATAAGTGGTACATTTTGGATTATTTTCTGCTTAAACTCTGAGCTTTGGCCAGCTAAGATCTACCAGCAATCAAGTGAACGTGTAAGTGAATTTAAATAAATCTTTATCTGCACTTTTTTCAAATAATACAGCATTTAAATTGATTTATTTGTGTTGCATTGAATACTATCTAGCTGGAAACTGTTTTAAGTGTATGTTTTACTGTTTTTGCCTTATCTTTTCAAAAAAAATTTTTTCCTTGTTTCCCACCTTTCTAAGCTAGTATAGCCCAGTTTTCAGGCTAGTGCTGAAATCAGAGCTATGTTACAAGTTTCTGAGTTGCCCATACCTTACTTGGATAGAAGGAAGTTTCCTTGGTCACCTGTGAGAGAGGTAGCTTTGAGCAGCCATCTGCCACTGGAGGAGTGGTTCCAGCCCAGAGGTTAGTAGTTTATAGGCCATTTTGGGTTAATTTAAAACCGTGTTTGCACAGTTTTGCATGTCCGGGCAGTGCCGGTTAGCTAGTGCTAAATTATTCCCGGCTCCTCTTCAGTTTTTCCCTTGAAAGTAGTCTAACTCTCAACCTAAGCACTTAAAAAGCATCCTACAGACCAGCACTTGCTCAGACCTAATAGCAATTACTAATATACCCCGACACTTGATTGCCCAGCAGGGCAAGGCCCATTATTCACCCCTCACCAACCAAGCGACTAAGCAGCTCACCCTACTATTCAGGCATGACCAAAGGGCAATTTCAGGTATACTCTCCAGTCCAGTTGGTGAACCTGGGTATCCTGAGGCAATGTTACAAATGCCTCATGTACACAGACAACCTTCTCCTCCTACCACAAAACATTAACATATGTGAAAGATGCAACTATATAGCTAAATTGGAGGCTAAGCTCTCTCCACCCAAGACTGGAACAGGCAGTCATGAGGAGAAGGTTAACACTTGCATCACACCTTTAGCCTCACATAGACATACTAAACCAGAACTGGCAAAAAATACACATAAGTACACAAAATCATACTCGGAGGCTCTAAATAAAAACCTGCAAAACCATCAGAGACCTCCAAAGCAGACACCCAAAAAACTTGCACCTCCCGTCACAAACCAGACAACACATAAAATACAAAATCAGTGTGCCACACAATCACAACCCTTAAGGCAAAATAACATACCTAACACACTAGTAATAGGCAACTCTATAGTCAGGCACACTGATGTCCCACTCACTAGGCTGGACAAGGAGAAGGTTACTGTTAGCTTCCTGGCGGGAGCCAGAATCCACTACATAACACAAGCACTCAGGTTACTCCAGAACAGGTACAAATATGACTCTGTCATTGTTCATGTTGGTGTGAATGACCTGAGACATACCTCCCTGGACTATATGAAAAGAGACATGGAAGAGCTCTCTGATCATGTAGCCCAGGCAGGTATGACCCTGACCCTGACTAGCATCCTGCCCTCACCAAGAATGATACCGCAGTATAAAGACAAAAGTATCAATTTCAACAATCGGCTAAGCTTCTGGTGTAATTCAAAGTGGATCCAGTGTCTGTCAGCCTGGGACGACATGCTCAACAAGCCTCATTGCTTCGCAAGAGACGGCTTGCACCTGTCACCCCTAGGCTTTCAAAAACTGGCCAAGGCTCTTGCTGCCCCCATAGTGCCTTTTTTAAGCAAGGCTCAAAAGTCAAACCCACCTCCATAAACAGCACAAATAAAAAATGAGGGTTATGCTACTCAACGCCAGGAGTTTAAATCTCAAAATGCATGCGCTTGAAGCACTCATCAGTATGGAGAGCGTTGACATCTGTGCAGTAACTGAAACCTGGTTCAAGGCTCAACAGAGCACCCCATTACTACCAGGCTACAACTCATACCACACATTTCAGCCACAGAACATGGACCAAAACACAAAAGGAGGGGGTGTATCCATATTCATCAAGGATATCTACAACTCCAAGTTAGTGGCAGAGTATGACACCTCTGAGATCATCCATGTGCAACTAACATCCGGCAAATCTGCATTGCAAATTGTGGCCTGCTACAGATCACCCTCCATGACCCAGGACCACCACTCCACCTTTCTGGAGACACTGGAAAATATGAAGGTCCTACTGAACACCCTGATATTGGGCGATTTCAATTACCCTACTGTTAACTGGGAAAACTACTCAAGTACAAACTCCCACATCCAGCGCTTCCTGGAATTTATCAACTCAAATGCTCTGGATCAGCTGGCAAACTCCCCTACCAGAGGTGAAAACATACTGGACCTGGTCATCACCAACATGGGCGACAGCTGTTCCACACCGGAGGTCAGCCCATCCCTGTTTTGATCAGACCATAAACTAATCACTCTGGATGTCCACACCACACCACCACCCCCAACCAAGGAAACCATGGTGAAAAACTTTTCTATAGCAAACTTCACCTTACTTAAGACAGAGGTGGTAAGTTTCACAGCCCCCACGCTAAAGGATAATAGTGTCCAAGATGCAGGAACCTTTACAAATGCACTCTATGAGCACCTACAAGGATGCATGGATCATGCCATCCCTAGCAAAACCAAGACTCACTCCCCTAAGAGAAGGAAACCAGTCTGGTGGACCCCTGCCATAAACAGGCTATACAATAGAAGGAGGAAACTAGTTCAGAAAAAAAGCAAATCCCAAGAATGAAAAGACATTCCTGATCAGTATCAGTAAGAACCTAAGGTCCCTCATAAAATCATCCAAGGCTAACTTTGAAAGAAAAATAGCCAAGGATTTGAAAGATAACCACAAAGCCTTCTTTAGCTATGTCAAGAATCTAAGTGGCAACTCACAGATATGCTTTGAGTTAGTGCAAAATAGCACAAACTATACTAACCCTACTGATATTGCCAACATCCTGGCAGATAGATTCAGTGCAAACGTCACTCCCCTTTCACCCCCAAAAAGGGCCCACAACAATACCGGAAAGGTGTAGTGTCCCAGAAATCACAGACACATAGGTGAAAACAGCCCTTTCAAAAGCCAAAAGCACAGCGTCAATGGGGCTAGACCGTGTCCCAGGCTATGTCTTGCATGAACTACAGAGCAATCTAACCCCCCCACCTAAACACACTGTTCAACCTCAGCCTCTCCACAGGCTACGTGTCCATAGAATGGCACACAGCAACAGTTATTATGCTCCACAATGGCAGGGCCACAACTGACCCTGGTAACTATCACCTCATAAGCCTGACTAGCTTGATCTGCAAGGCTATGGAGCGCATCATCATGGAACATATTAACAAAGACATTGGGTACCTCCAAACACTTGACCTGACCCAGTTCGGCTTTGTTAAGGGCAGATCATGCCTACTAAACCTGGTTGACTTCTTCGAGACAGTCACCAAGGCCATAGATGAGGAGAAGGTGGTTCACACAGCCTACCTTGACCTTGCCAAGGCTTTTGACACAATTCCCCACTCGTGAGCTATAGAAAAACTCACCAGCCTGAACATAAACCCCTATGTCACGAGATGGGTTGCCAACTGGCTTACAGACAGAACTCACACGGTAAGAATAGCGGGCTCCAGGTCCGACTCTAAACCAGTCACAAGTGGTGTCCCACAAGGCTCAGTCCTGGGACCCCTACTGTTCGGCTTTTAATTTTCAGAAGTACAGGCAAACACAGAAGGACTATGGCTAACCAAGTTCGCCAATGACTGCAAACTGGGAGCCATAATTGACTCTCCATTTGACATTAACATTCTCCAAAAGGGCCTTACTGAGACGGACACCTGGTGTCAAAGTCATTGTCTCAAACTAAATGCCAAAAAATGCATAGTCATCCCATTTGGGAAAAACAAAACACCCATGAATTACCACATAGGTGGCAGCCCCCTTAATACAGAAGAGGTAATAAGAGATCTGGGGACACAGGTAGATAGTAATCTCTCCTTTGACAATCATATTGTCAAAGTAGTTAGGAAATCCTTCTATGTAGCCCATCTACTTACTAAAGGGTTTGCATCTAGAAATAAAGAGGTTATAGTGCCCCTCTACTTGTCACTCATCAGACCCATCATAGAGTACAATGTCCCATTTGGGATGTACCTCACAAGACACTTCCAACAGCTGGAAAGACCACAAACATACCTCACCAAGAGGATTACTGGCCTGAAACATATGTCCTATGCAGCCCGACTGGAAATACTCCGGCTGTAGTCAGTGGCATATCGTTTACTCAGAGGTGATCTCTGCCTCACTTACTAGCCATGTCCAGCTCAGAATTGATGGACATGCCCCACCTAAAGAAATCCAAGTCACTGCAAGCCACTCACTCTAGTGAGCTAAACCTCACCGCAACAATAAATAGAATGTGCTGGAGGGATAGATTCCTGTCACAAAGACTCCCCATGCTTTGAAACAAAATTCCTAACTACATTAGGCAGAGCCCTTCACTAACACTCTTCAAGAGAAACATTGACGAGTGGATGGGTAACAAAAAATACACCCCTGGGATCACTTCATTGGCTCTTCTTGACAGAGGTTCAGTTAATTAATCAATGGGGCGGTGAAAGCTGACACACTGTGGCTAGGCTTATAAATGCCCTCAGGCAGATAGCCTAGTACCTACCTATGAATCTATGAACCTATTAAGAACAAAATGAACAGTTATAAGCCAATTATTTTAAGTTTGTAGTGTTGATAAAACTGTCTTTGGGTCAAAAGAATGTAGATCTAAGTTTAAGAGCAATAGTTGAGGGACATCATAGTTTTGTCGTATTTTTATTCTTTTAGTTGAATAGCTTTATTTGACTGTGTTGTAGAAGGTAGTAATACAATATTGGCTGCTAACATTGTTCTTTGGCTTTGAAAATAATACACGAACTGCCATATAAATATCATGTAAAAAATTATACAACCAGTGAAAAATATTTGCATTCCTCCCTAGTCCAAAATAAATAAAATAAAATAAAATAAAATTAAATTAAACTAATAGAACTTATGGCAGAACTTTCAATCATAAATATTTGACTAAGATGCATCTTGGTATACTTCAGAGAGCTGCAACTTGTCTCCCATCACTTAATGTCTTCATTACTGACATTCATTTTGCCAAATTAAGTCTTCCATGTAAAATATGCAGATGATACAAAAATGGCTAAAGTAATTAATTCTCATCAGGGCTAATTATTTCAGCAAGCAAGTGATAAATTATTCATATGGACAACACAAAATCTTCCCTTGAACATCAACATATTTAACTGCTGAACTTAAGTCAGAGAATGCTCATGCCTATTCTTGTTAAGTATATGCCAAAACTGTAGATAAAGTTACAAAAAGGAAAGCCATGAATAATAAACAAAAGTCTGTTGGCCATATTGAGACTGTCTTTAAAGATAGTAATATGATTCTGGGCTATACTATAGGCCCTTATTGAAGATAAAAAAGTAACAATATCTTCATTCAAATTTGTCTAAAGATGAACTTAAATTACTACTGTATGGATATTAACTACCTTAAAATATATATAACACAACACATTGTACCCAAGATTCACTAAGCAAGTATCACAGTACATTAATACTCTTGGATTATCTAGTATAAAATATGTGAAATTTAAGTGCGTTTATTTTGACATAAATGCTGATTTTTCCTAGTCAAATTGCATTGTACATAGCATTCTACTCTGCAGGAAGCAGCTATCCTTAGGCATGCTGCAATTCATGCATACCTCTCAACTGTACAGTTTTTTGTAGAATGTCCAGCTTCATGCCTCATATTTTTGGTCCACTTTTCTTAAAATTGTGTTTTTCTGCCAAATTAGTGGCAACTCATTAAAGATTGAAGTCAGAAAATAAAGACAGACATTTGAGTTTGAGACTTCATACCCTTCAGAAAATTCATGCAAATGTAAAACCTGTTATTCTATCAACTTTCTAAGTTTGTAAGAGCAATATTTAAAAATTGTCCCTATGTCTGGGCCTTTGTCCCACTTTTACTTATGGCTTTGTCCATATTTCTTGCTCTAAGAGGTTGAGTGGTATGAATTTATGGTACCACCTAGTGCTATAGAGAAGTGAAGAAAACAGTAAAGAATTGATATACACAAAGGACCATAATATAATCACAGGCAAGTTAAGGTGCACAGTTTAGTGAGTGCAAAATGAGATGCAAATTAATCCGTCTTAATGAAGGTCTTGATATTTAGTGGCAGGCAAAGACACACTGCAAGTCATATACCACAGTAAGAGCAAAAATTACATTGAACATTTGGATTTACAACAAAGAAAAAAACAGAGCCGCAGCAGTTTTCATTAACCAAAATTTACTGACTCTAAGTGCGAGTACCTTGTATCTGGTATGATTTTTATTTCATTACTTTTTTTTGTGTGCATTTTTTTTTTTTTTGCTGCTGCTGTCTCTGACTTCAAGCCATTCCTGCCCTGTACCTATAGTCCAATCCCCACCAGTCCTTTAACTGGCAAGCTGTGGTGTGACTGGCACTGCACTGTGAAGGTCTCCATGCATAGGATACCGAGGCACAAAGTTTTACTGGCAAGTAGAGTGAGATTAGGCAGGAAAAGGCCTTCAAAAGGCAGCTCACTGTGTTTTCTATGTCCTTGATCCCATCAGCTATGTACTGATGATGTCATCAATGCAGGAGAAAAAAAATAGTACTTTTAGTGCTTATCCCACCTACTCTGTCTTCCTGCCCCTGTTGCCCCACATCATCTCTTTAAGCTTCAACTTCCACCAGGACCCTAGTAAGGAGATGCACAGCGTGGTCCTCCTCTCACCCAGGATAGTCACAGCCATCCTCTCTGACAGCACTGTCAGACAACTAAGACAAATGAGCACATACTAAAACTCTTGTCCACTGGGTTGTAGGCAGGACTTTACCTATCCTTAATACCAGGCCAGCTAACTTGCACATGGTAGCATGATGCCGAGGCAGTTGGGGTGATCAAAAACTGTGCAACCAATGGATTATGCACTGCCAGTGAACTAACCAGAAGTCATACCTTTCAAATGCTGAGCATTAAAATATTGTAGGACTGCTATAAAAATAATAGCAGAGGGTCAGAAAGAGGAGCATTTTGTTATTTTTCATAACAGAATGTTTTAGGTACTAAAGCTCATATAATTAATACTACTGAATTTTTGTATAGGCTTTGTTAAGTCATGCAATAATATACAGTCTCTTAAATAAGCATAACTTTATGAGAAACATCAGTACGTTTTGAAAGAAAAAGCCTAAATCTGTGGCCAAAGATAATAACACTATGCATTAATCATAGCAATTATTCATAAGCTGATAGACCATTTTCTTGTGGACAGAGATATATTGGTGTTGGTTGCTACATATCACGCATAAAGAGGACCAGGAATAACACTTGTGCATCCAATTATAGTGACCAATAAGCAGAGTCAGGGATGCACTGGGTATGTAGAATACTCAGTATGGTTCTCAATATGCTGCTTTGCACTTGGAGGTGCATATCTGTTCCCCTAGCACACCAGGAAGAGATCCACCACCGTGCATGTCTTTCATGGCACTATCTGCCTCTCAAAACTGTGGCATGCTATAGATTGAATGCATGTGGAAGGGCTGCCATTCCATCAATTGTCAGATAGAGTATGATGCACACAGACTGATAACCAAGGTGTCTATACAGTACCTTAGCTGGCCCATCATTCCTACATTTGACATACATGTCATCTGTTTTGCCACTTTCTGCATAAAGAAATAGCACAGAGCCTCCTAATTTCTGATTGTAGGCACTACTGTAAACAGATAAATATGTAGCTAAATATAATGTATATGCATGTCTCACCCTTATCCAAATCTCTCTATTGTATTTCACAGAAACTACATAGCTTAACTAGCATACCTCTCAGTTGTCCAGATTTTTGCTGAATGTCAGGATTTCTGCATCATATTTTTGTCTGTTACTCATAAAATGTTGTTTTTCTGATAAATAAATGAGGATTGAAGTCAGTAAATAATGACAGACATTTATGTTTCAGACTTCATATTCTTCAGGAAATGCATGGTAATTCAAAACCTGTTATTCAATCAACTTTCTAAGCTTGTAAACTGCACCAGTGGCCAAACCAGGTGACTCATGTTAAATTCACGTTTCAGGCAACTGATGGAGCTACAAGGAAGAATATCTCTTCCTATCCTTGGGGAGGGGTGGCAACATTAGCATGTCCTGTGATGATCATAGGTGGAGGCTGAGCACATTGGAGCAGGCATTGCCCAAAATGAGTTGAGTTGGACCCCACTGAGCTTCCACAGTGGTGGGGTTGATATGCCACAATGTCCCCATTGCACTCCCACCCTTGTATACAGCAATGTCACCATAAGGGAGGGGGGGAAGTGGGTAGGGCATTCAAGGAAAACAATCCAGACAGATGTGGATATGGCCATGTCCCCAGGATGCCCTTAAGATCCATGACCAGCCCCAGCACACAATAGAATAAGTCTATGGAGGTAATGGAGATTGTCTGGTAGATCTGCAATGGATATGGGACACTCTGGGTACTGGCCTGGCACAAGGGCAGAAGATAACACTAAAAAAAAAATTCTACATTTGTAAGAGCAATATTAAGAATCTGTCTCTGAGTTTGGGTCTGTATCCCCCATTATTTGTGGCTTTGTCCAGATTTCTTGCACTTAGAGGTTGAGTGGTATGATCACAAGACAGCATTATAGAACTACACAAGATCAAACCAGTGCCATCTTTAAGCATGCATTCAGCTTACTGAGGGCCTGGTTTCAGTGCTTGGATATTCGGAGGCTTAGCACTGTGTCTCTGCCATTACTTACAAGACGTTTATGGCATATTATATATTACGTAACAAGATTACCTAGAGGTATGCAAACAAACAATCTGTCAGAGAACCTATACGGCTGTTTCTACCCCCTGCCACAGCTAGCAAAGTGACACAGCAATGATTTGAGGACAGATGGCAGTGTATAGCAGTTGTATCATACCCTAATAAACAGTGAATGTCACAGGAAAAGCATTTAGTCCAACCTATGGGTACAAGATGAGCACGATGGTCACAGAGACAAAAAGTGTTTTCACACAGCACAAATGTGATGCATGCAGTGTTAGATAAAGGCAATGCTGCACAATGCATGGTTGACTCAGTCTGTGCATCAGACATATCCCATGCAGTGTTAGAGAAAGGCAAAGATGCACAGTGCATGGTTTAAAGACAATGCTGCACAATGCATGGCTGACTCAGACTGTGCATCAGACATATCCAATTACACCACACAGAAAGGAGGGTACAGTGGGCCATAGTCATTATCATTTGCACAGGTGGCAAGAAACATAAAACACATTGCTGACATCAAAAGTTTGATGGCAGTGCATGCCACTTGGAGATGAGTTTTTCAGTCAAATGGTAGTCTGTGTCATAACATATGTCTTTTGGAGACATAGAAGGGATGATACTATTGGACAGTGACTTTGAGGGCTGCCACTATGACACTACTATCTTGGGTCACTGTGCTGGGCTGTTGTGACAGGACTGCAGGAACCTTGTAACAGGAAAATCAACTTATTAAAGGAACTGAACCTGTATGGATCCTAATGGCAAGATGTTCAGTTATTATAGCTCACAACACAGGCTAGTGGAATGAAAGGCCCTTATTCTCGCAAGACCAGGATGTACCCTGCCATGGCCTCCCAATACTTGCCCTCAGTTATGCACAGTACTGCAGGTGAAGGCACTGATATTCATGTTTATTGTTATCCACATTGAGGGAGATTTGGATGTTGGTGTCTCACCAAAGCCATCATGAGACCAAGTGCATCCTCCTCCGTGGAGCTCCATTGCTTCACAAAGGTTGATATCCTCATAGAAACAATACACCGCACTCATCATCTTCATATTGACATGGGTGGCAGCAGACAGTGCCCATATGATATTGCTGCACATCTGGTGATTGTTCCAGGTACTGTAACATTTCATAATCTGGCTGAGATATGTAAAAGTGCTGACATCTTCTGCTAGGCTGCCATACCATTGGTATGCCACAGTCATTATGCTCCTCTGGCATTGCAGCTTCATAGGTTGCAGTGCTGGTGCTTTCAGTGATGGGTGATATCCACAGTGGGGATAGTGAGCACTGGCGCTGTGCATCTTGTACATTAGGGGAGAATGAGGCCATATCATTACACTGATCATTGGGAAAAGAATCCTTGAGGGAAACTGACAGTACCTTTGTGTCATCTGAATGTGACTCAGTCTGTGTCTTGGTATAACTGCCAGCTGTGGCATAGGTGTCAATATAAGCCTGTTGTCTTGATTGACTCAGTATATACAAGTTTCAGTGTAACAGTCAGGCCTATTAATATACAATACAAGAAAGAACATGGTGAATTGCAATACTCATGCTACATATGAGGTTCTGTGTTATAAATGCAAATGCTGTTACATACTGCTGAGATATACAACAAACACGTCTCCACTGCACTCAAGTCACTCCACAACAAGGACAAATATGACTCTATCATTGTCCATGTTGGAGTGAATGACTAGAGACGCCCCTCCCTGGACTACATGAAAAGAGACATGGAAGAGTTTTCAGATTATGTGGCCCAGGCAGGTATGACCCTAGCCCTGAGTAGCATCCTGTCTTCGCCCAGATTGATACCACAATATAAGGACAAAATGATTGACTACAACAATTGGCTAAGCTTCTGGTGTCATTCAAAGGGGATCCAGTATCTGTCTGCCTAGGATGACATGATCGACAGACCACGATGCTTTGCCAGAGATGGTCTGCACCTGTCACCCCTAGGATTCAGGTTACTGGCTAAGGCTCTTGCCACCTCCATAGTGCCTTTTTTAGGCAAAGTTCAAAGGACAAAACCACCACTGTAACAGGTATAAGCATGCAAAATATGAAGGTAATGCTACTCAATGCTAGAAGTCTAAACCTCAAAATGCACTTTCTCGAGGCACTCCTAAAAATGGAGAACATTGATATCTGTGCAGTAACAGAGACCTGGTTCAAGGCTCCAGAGAGCACACCTGCAATACCAGGCTACAACTCTTACCACACTTTTCGGCCACCAAACCAGGACTAAAACACTAAAGGTGGAGGAGTGTCAACATTCACCAAGGATATTCACACCACCAAGCTAGTTGCCCAACACAATGCGTCTGAAATTCTCCAGGTGCAACTAACACTAGGTAAAACTGCAATCCAAATTGTAGCTTGCTAAAGATACCCCACCATACCCCAAGATTCTCACTACACCTTTCTAAACATACTGGAAAATATTAAGATAGAACCAAACACCCTTATACTGTGTGATTTTAACTACCCTGCCATTAACTGGGAAAACTACTCATGTACCAACACCTTTGCCCAACGGTTCTTGGAATTTATAAATTCCAATGTCCTGGATCAACTAATCCATAGTCCCACCAGGGGCTCCAATATCCTAGACCTGGTCATTACCAACATGGGAAATCAATTCTCCACACCGATGGTCACCAAGTCGTTAGTCAGATCTGACCATAAGCTAATCACCCTTAACATCCACATCCCACCCCTCCCCCCAGTAAGTAAACCTCCATAAAAAACTTCTTCAAAGCCAACTTCATGCTACTCAATTCAGAAGTGACAAACTTCATGACACCCATGCAGATGGGAACTGAAAGTTCAACTGCTGAATCCTATACTAAGGCATTGTACGAGCACATCCACTCATGCATGAATCGTGCCATCCCAAATAGAACCAAGATACTCTCATCCAAAAAAAAAGGAAGCCAATCTGGTGGTCCCCTGCCATAAACAAACTTTACAACAAAAGGAAGAAACTGTTGCAAAAAAGAGGAAAATCCCAGGATGCAAAAAACTCCCTTACCAGCCTCAGTAAGACATTGAGATCCCTCATAAAATCCTCCAAAGCTAGTTACAAAAATAAAATTGCCAAAGATTCCAAAGACAACCACAAGGCATTCTATAACTATGTCAAGAATCTAAATGGCAATGCTCAGATCTGCTCTGAGCTAAAACAGAATGGCATTAAATATACTGATCCCAAGGATATTGCCAATATCCTGGCACATCAATTCAGTGCCAACTTCACCCCATCTTACCCCCTAAATGGCCCAGCTCAATACCGGAAGACTGCCAAATTCTGGTAATAATGGCCACACAGGTAAAAAACGCACTCTCCAAAGTTAAGAATACAGCATCCGTGGGACCAGATGACATCCCGGGCTGTGTACTACATGACTACAATATGAACTGGCACCTCACCTAAGTGTCATGTTTAATCATAGCCTCACCTCAGGTTTCATGCCCACTGAGTGGCGCAAAGCTACAGTTATCCCACTTCACAAGGGGGGATCCACCTTGGATCCCGGAAACTACCGTCCCATCAGTCTGACGAGCCTTATCTGCAAGGCCATGGAGTGTATTATCATGGAACTTATAAACAAAGACATTGGCAACCTTCAAAGACTGTACCCCACCCAGTTTGGGTTTGTAAAGGGCCGATCATGTCTCCTGAACCTGATTGACTTCTTCAAATCAGTCTCCAAAGCCATGGACAAGGGTAAGGTGGTCCACACAGCCTATCTAGACGTTGCCAAGGCCTTTGACATCATCCCCCACTCTGGAATCAGAGATAAACTTACCAAGCTGGGCATTAATCCCTATGTCACCCAACAGGTTGCTAACTGGCTTACTGATAGAACCCACACTGTAAAAGTAGCCAACTCCAAATCCAGCACCAGACAAGTGACAAGTGGAGTACCTCAGGGTTCTGTCCTGGGACCGCTCTTGTTTGGAATCTACTTCTCTGGAGTACAGACCAACACCAAGGGACTCTGACTGTAAACCGGGAGCCATTATTGAATCCCCAAATTATGTGGATATTCTACAAAAGGGCCTTACAAAAACAGATGCTTGGTTCCAGAGCCATGGGCTCAAGCTTAATGCCAAGAAATGTATAGTTAACCCCTTTGGGAAAAACCAAGTACCCATGAATTACCACATAGGTGGCAATACACTAAACACCGAAAGTGTGATGAGAAACTTAGGGACACAGGTGGACACCGGTCTCACCTTCGATAACCACATCACCATAAGAGTCAGGAAATCCTTCTGTGACACACCTCATCTCTAAGGGCTTTTCATCCAGGAAAAAGGAGGTCATTGTCCCACTGTACTCATCCCTCATTAGACCCATTATAGAGTACAACCCCCCATTTGGTATGTACCTCACAAGACATCTGCAACAGCTGGAAAGGCTGCAGAAATACCTCACTGAAAGACTCACAGGCCTAAAGCAGATGCCCTATACTGACCGACTAAAAAAACTATAAATATATATATATATATATATATAAAATATAAATATAAAAAAATTCCAGCTATACTCTGTTGCATGTCGTCTACTCAGAGGCGATCTCTGCTTAACATACAAGGCCATGTCAAACCCTGAGCTGATGGACATGCTCCACTTAAAGAAATCCCAATCCCTCAGAGCCACACGCTCCAGGGATCTAAACCTTGTCATCACAATGAACAAAACATGCTGAAGGGATAGGTTCCTGACCCAGAGACTCCCCATACTCTGGAATAGACTGCCCATACATGTCAAGAAGAGTGCCTCCTTGGCGCTCTTCAAAAGGAACCTTGATGATTGGATGGGAGATAGGAAATTCACCCTGGGGATCATGTCGGTCACCCTGCTAGACAGGGGTCCAAGGAAGTAAATATTGCAGGAAGAAACATCCAGGGAATTGTTATGGCTAGGCTTGTATAACCCTAGGGCCGATAGCCCAGTACCAACCTATGAGCCTATGAACCTGTAAGTCAAATTAGCCCCAGGTGCAGAAAAGGTCCTGGATAACAGATTATGTTGGTTCAATCACATGTGCAGAAAAGCAGAAGATTATTTGGTGAAGAAGATTGGGACAGACAGGAAGAAGACAAAGGGAGATGAGTACATGCAGTCAAGAGGCAGTTGGACTGCATAAGAGCAGAACTGCAACTGTCAGGCATAACTGTAAAAAAAGGTAGGAGACTGATATTGAATAGAGAGAAAGAAAGAGGGCATCAGCTGACACAACAACCAGACGTATACAGAAAAATGGGGAAAAGGGGTTTGGTGATGATGATGGAGCCCTACACAGACATGGGGAGAACATGCAAACTCCACATAGACAAAGACCACAGATTAGGATCAAAGCTCTTAAATGTTGCATCACCATGTCATTTCTATGCTTCTTGCTACATCATATTTCACATTTTTATCTGTAATTTATGTTAGCTATTCCAGAAATGGTGCCGATGAGCCATTTATTTATGTTTCAAACATCTTTGTAACTCCTTAGAAGGCAATTCTCCTTCCAATTCCCCTCACACTTCAAATTCTTCAGCTAACATTACCTGTCCTTTATATAATCCTTTCAATGTCTTAGAAGGGACATCAGAATTTGTACGTCTGTCAGGTATCTGGTGCTCTCATCACCATCTGTATTACCATTTTTTTTTGTTTTGACAAGAACATCCAGGTCTGCCATGTCCTCAGAATTTTTTGATCATTCTTTCAGCCACTGTTCCGTGTCATAGCTCATCAACTTTTCTAAAGATCTTTCAGTAAACACAGGGAATAATAATTAGCAACAAACAAGAATCAAAAACTGAGAAAATAGTAATAATCCATAAGGCAGAATTCGCAAGAAACATACTATTTTAAAACACACCTTTTAAAACTTTATTCCATTAAGCACTTTTGGCTAGAAAATACCAGCCTTCTTCAGACATTCAAAAAACATGTGACAATCTCTTTTATAGCCCAACCCAACCACTTGAGTCTTAAAGACATAGTATTATAAAACAACAACATATTAAAATGAAATACTTTTAACAATACATTTTTAAAAAACATGTATATAAATAAATATATACTTACTCATAGGTTCATAGGTGTGTACTAGGCTAATGGCCCTGGAGCCTTTACAAGCCTATCCCATAGAAGTGCCCTGGCATCGTGCTGCCTGACATTAGTTCCCAGTGCCTCTATCAAGTAGAGCCACTGGAATGATCTCCAGGGTGAACTTTCTATTACCCATCCACTCATCAAGATTTCTCTTGAAGAGGGACAGAGGTGCTCTGCTTGACATATATAGGAAGTCTATTCCAGAGCATGGGCAGTCTCTGAGTGAAGAACCTGTCCCTCCAGCATGTTCTGTTGATTGTGGTAATGAAGTTGAGGTCTCTGGAGCATGTGGTGTGGAGGGGTTGGGATTTTATATATGTAGCATTTCTAACAGAGCTGGGTCAGACATGGCTTTGTAAGTCAAGCAAAGATCACCTCTAAGTAGACGATATGAGACAGAGAATAGCTGAAGTATTTTGAGTCTGTCCGTGTAGACGTGTTTAATGCCTAGGATCCTCTTCATGAGATACTTCTGTGGCCTCTCCAGCTGTTGCGGTGTCTAGTGAGGTACATGCCAAATGGGGCATTATACTCAATGACTGGTCTAATGAGGGAAGAGTAGAGAGAGGTGATGACCTCCTTCTTCCTAGATGCAAAACCCTTGGTAATGAGATGTGCCACATAGAAGGACTTTCTGACCACAGTGGCAATGTGGTGGTTGAAGGAGAGGTTTCTGTCAATCTGCATTCCCAGATCTCTTATAATGCCTTCAGTGTTCAGCGGGTTCCCATCAATGTGGTAATTAGTGGGAACTAGTTTTTACCCAAGGGGATGATGACACATTTTTTGGCATTAAGCTTAAGGCCATGGTTTTGACACCAGTCATTGGTCTCAGTGAGGCCTTTCTGTAGGATGTCTACATCAGTTGGGGAGTTAATAATGGCTTCCAGCTTGCAGTTGTCTGTGAACTTGGTCAGCCAGAGTCCATTTGTGTTGGCCTGGACTTCTGAGAAGTAGATGCCAAACAGGAGAGGACCCAGGACTGATTCCTGTGGGACTCCACTTGTGACTGGTCTGCAGTCTGACTTGGAATCTCCTACTTTCACACTGTGGGTTCTATCTGTGAGCAAATTTGCAACCCACCTAGTGATTTAGGGGTTGATGCCAAGTTTGGTGAGTTTATCCAAAATTCCCAAGTCAGGAATGGTATCAAAGGCCTTGGCCAAACTGAGATAAGCTGTATGCACTGCCTTACCTTCATCTACAGCCCTGGTAACTGACTCAAAGAAGTCAACCAGGTTGAGCAGGCATTATCTCCCTTTCACAAAGTCAAACTGCGTGGGGTCCAGAGTTTGGAGATTTCCTATATCTTTGTTAATCAGGTCCATGATGATGTGCTCCATAGCTTTACATATCAGACTCATCAGGCTAGTGGGTCGATAATTCCCAGGGTCTGTAATCGCTCCCCCTTTATGGAGAGGGATGACTGTAGCAGTGCTTCATTCTGTAGGGACAAAGCCTGAGGTGAGACTGTGACTGAACAGGGTAAACAGATGTAGTGCCAGTTCACTTTGTAGTTCATGTAGAACACAGCCAGGGATATTATTGGGTCCCATGGAAACTGTATTCTTGGCCTTGGACAATCCAGTTTTAACCTATACTGCAGTAATG
This sequence comes from Protopterus annectens, assembly GCF_019279795.1. Taxonomy (NCBI): domain Eukaryota; kingdom Metazoa; phylum Chordata; order Ceratodontiformes; family Protopteridae; genus Protopterus; species Protopterus annectens. The sequence goes on from NC_056733.1 coordinate 313,846,237, forward strand.
CTGGGTACCTGGCACTCTTCCGGTATTGTGATTGGTCCTTTGAGGGGGGGAGAGGGGTAAAGTTGGCACTGAATCTGTCAACCAGTATATTGGCAATATCTGTTGGCTCAGTATAGGAGGTACTATTGTGCAGTAACTCAGACTAAATCTGGGTATTGCCGTGGAGGTTCTTGATATAACTATAGAATATTTTGATTGTTTTTAGTGTCTGCCACCATTCTGCCTTCATAGTTGGCTTTGGAGGATTTGATGAGGGATCGCAACTTTTTGTTGAGGCTAATAATGGATATATTCCAGTCTTGAGACTTCACCTTTTTCTGCACCAGTTTCTTCCTTCTGTTGTAGAGTTTATTAATGACAGGAGACCACCAGATTGGCTTCTTTTTTTCTGAGGAGAGCATCTTGGTTCTGTTGGGTATGGCTAGTTCCATGCATTTATGTACATGTTTGTACAGTGCATTGGCGTATGATTCGGCAGTCATGCAGCTATTTTCCATTGGAATGGGTGCTGTGAAGTTAGCCACCTCTGTTTTTAGGAGCCCAAAGTCAGCTTTGGAGATGTTTTTCAAGGTGGTTACCATTGCAGGGGGTATGGGTGAGGTGTGGATTTCCATGGTGATTAGTTTATGGTCGGATCTGATCAGGGAGGGATTGATTATTGGTGTAGAGCAATGGTCACTCATGTTAGTAATCACCAGGTCAAGGATGCTGCTTCCTCTAGTGTGGGTCAGAATGAGCTGGTCCAGGGCATTGGAACTTATGAATTCCAGGAAGCTTTGGTCCAATGTATTGGTACTTGAGTACTTTTCCCAGTTGATGGAGGGGTAGTTGAAATCTCCTAGTATGAGAGTGTTGGGTTGGACCTTGATAGATTACAGGGTGCTTAGGAATGTGGAGTGAGAGTCTAGGGACATGGTTGGGGACCTATAGCAGGCAATGACCTGGATCGCCATCTTACCCAATGTTAATTGTACCTGAAGTATCTTAGATGCATTATGCTGGACTACTAGTCTGGAGGCATGCATATCCTTTATGAATATGGAGATACCACTGCCTTTGAAGCTTTGGTCCATGTTTTGGGGCTGAAAGGAGTGGAATGAGTTATAGCCTGGTAGTGAAGGGCTGCTTTCTGACACTTTAAACTAGGTCTCCATTACAGCACAGATGTCGATATTCTCCATTTTGAGGAGTGCATCGAGTGAGTGCATCTTGAGATTTAGACTTCTAGCACTGAGCAGCATAACCCTCAGATTGCATTTATTTATAACTGTTATGGTGGTAATTTGGTTATTGAAACATCGCTTAAAAAAGGCACTTTAGGGGTAGCAAGAGTCTTAGCCAGTACCTGGGAAACCCAGGGGTGACAGATGCAGGCTGTCTCTGGCAAAGCATCGAGGTCTGTCAATCATGTCATCCCAAGCAGACAGATATGGGATACCCTTAGAATGACACCAGAAACTTAGCCAATTGTTGAAGTCAATCATTTTTTGTTTGTACTGTGGTATCATTCAGATGATGGTAGGATACTGCTCAGGGCTAGGATCATACCTGCCTGGGCCACATAATCCAAGAGCTCCACCATGTCTCTTTTCATGTAGTCCAAAGAGGTGCATCTCAGGTTATTCACACCCACATGGACAATGACAGAGTCATACTTGTACTTGTTGTGGAGTGACCTGAGTGCATGTGTTATGTGTCAGATTCTGGCACCTGACAAACTGTTGACTGTTACCTTCTCCTTATTCAACCTAGTGAATGAGACATCTGTGTGCCTCACTATTGAGTCACCTATGATTAGAGTATTCGACAAGGTGTTTAGCCTTAGGAACTTAGGCTGAGGGGCACACTTTGGAGGTGAGCTATGTGTCCTGTGGTTTGTACTGTGTTGTAGTGGTCAAGTACGTTTCTGTCTTGGAGGTCTCTGCTGTTTGGGTAAAGTTCTATGGACAGCCTCTGCGAAGGTGGGGGTGGTTTGTGTTTTTATGTGAGAGCTGTGATGGTATGTGTTCTTGAAGACTATGTGTTGCATGTGGTGTGGTGTGGTGCAGGTGATTACCTTATCCTCTTGACCAGCTAGTCTGGTCTTGGCTGGAGAGTGCATAGCTTCCCATTTGGTGCTATAAGTGCATCTCTTACAAGTCTGACTGTTGGGAGGTAAGAGGAGAGGGTTGTCTGTGTACATGAGGCAGGTGGTACACTGTCTCAGAATGCCCAAGTGCACCAGGTTAATAGGAGAAAACACAGGGAACTGCACTTTAATCATTCCAGGAGGGGTGGTCGTAACTACTAAGTACTGGAGCTATTTCCGTGAAGAACGACTAGTGCTGATGGCACTTTGGTGTGCGACAATAATTGCTACAAAAACCTGTTGAAGTGCAAAGCAATTAAGCTATTTGAAGTGCAAGAGTGAGAGAAAGAACTAGCAAGATCTATGGGAAAAACCAAAGAGCCACTTTCTGGCACCAGTAATAGTTTAGCTCAGCTCGGCGCCACTGTATGGAGCTTAAACAAGTGCAATCCTGCACAAACACAGGCTTTTAAACCAGAAAGTTAAAAGGGATGGAAAAACTGCCCAAACAGCCAATATACTACAATTTCTGAGCCGGAAACCACTCTTCTTGTGGTAGATAGGCTACCTAGTGCTTATCACTCTCACTGATAAGCTAAAAAGCTTCCCTCCAACACAGAAAGGCTTGGCGGGGGGAGCTCAGAAGCTTCCAAAAAGTCCTGGATACAGCAAATCTGCATCAGGATTAGACAAGTTACAGGAAAGGCAGGAAACAAGCTTTGAACTTTTTTTTATAGAAAAGCAGCTAAAACAGCAATAAAAATAATTCAAATGCAGTGGAAGCTAGAATACTTGAGTGTGTAACAATATTAAAGCAAATGCAGTTTTAATAAATTCAATTAAATTAAAACAAAAACAACTAAAAATAAGTACAGAAAGCAGTAAATTAGGAAACATCAAAATGGAGGCACTAAGAGTATCTCTTTCTCCTTCCTGATGCTCTTGCATTCTGCAGGATGCCAAAACTGGATCCGTGGAGCTTACACAAGCGCAAACCTCCCCTAACATGGGCTTTTAAACCAGAAAGTTGAAAGGGATGGAAAACTGCCCAAACAGCCAATAAACTACAACTTTTGGGCCAGAAACCACTCCTTTTGTGGTTGATAGGCTACCTAGTGATTACCACTCCCATTAATAAGCTAGAAGACTTTCCTCCAACACAGAAAGGCTTGTGGGGGGCTTAGTAGCTTACAAACAGTCCTGGATGCAGCAAATCTGTATCTGGACTAGACTAGTTACAGGAAAGGATGGAAACAAGTGTAAACTTGGCCTTTTAAACCATAAAGTTGAAAGTGATGGAAAAACTGCCCAAACCGCCAATAAACTACAATTTCTGGGCTAGAAACCACCCATCTTGTGTTATACAGGCTATGTAGTGCTTACCACTCCCACTGATAAGCTAGAAGGCTTCCCTCCAACACAGAAATGTTTGTGGGGCTCAGAAGCTTACAAACACTCCAGCATACAGCAAATCTGTATCTGGCCTAGACTAATTTCAGGACAGGTGGGAAACAAGTGCAAACACAGGATTTTAAATCAGAAAGTTGAAAGGGATGGACAAACTGCCCAAACGGCCAATAAACTACAATTTCTGGGCCAGAAACCATTCCTCTTGTGGTAGATATGCTACCTAGTGCTTATCACTCCCACTGATAAGCTAGAAGGCTTCCCTCCAACGCAGAAAGCCTTGGGGGACTCAGAAGCTTACAACAGTCCTGGATACAAAAATCTGTATCTGGACTAGTCTAGTTATAGGAAAGGTGGGAAACAAGCTTAGAACTCTTTTGTTGTTGTTTTTACAGAACAGTAGCTAAAACAGCAATAACAACAATTCAAATGCAGCGCAACCTAGCACACTTGAGTGTGCAGCAATATTAAAGCAAATACCATTTAAATAAATGCAATTAAATTAAAGCACAATTAAAAACAAGTGCAGAAAGTAGTAAATTAGGAAAAAATCAAAATGGAGGCACTTAGAGTATCAGAAAACAATCCCAGCAAATATATAAATAATTCAGTCAAGCAAAAATTAAGACAGTGTAGAACTCTTGACAGTTAAAAAGTGCCACAAAATATACTTATCAGCTCTATATTTCCAGATTGTTTGAGAAGCACACTCAGTCAGAAAGCAAGGAGATTCTATTAATGGTATGCAGGACTTTATGGAGAAAAGGTTTTCTTAAGGGTTTGTCCACAAGAGTGCAGACCACAAGGATCTTCTTAAATGTAAAGTAACTCACCTGAAGCACAAGTACTAAGAACAAAACTTAAATGCTTAGAATAACAGATACATTTAGTTAGGCTACTAACAAACAGTATTAAATGCAGCAGAATAAAAACACTCAAACACTTTAGAGCACACAACAAAAATAAGGTTATAAAGTACGAAGAACACAATTACAGTAAAAGCAGATGAATAAAGCATACAATTTTTTTTAATTGGAGAGAGAGGAAACAGAAGTGTTCAAAGTCAAAGAAGCAAAGGGGTAGTCCTGCCCAAATAATCTTGCTGCACTATGTTGAGTGATCAAATGAGATTGGACTGGGGACAGTGATCAAGATCAGATTTACAGCAGAGGTGGGCAAATCCAAAGCCAGCAAGTTTGACACTACAAGAAAACTTGGGAGGGAGGGAGGGGAAAAAAACAGTGTGGACAACAAGAAAACACAGAAACAATACAGCAAATGTATAAATAATAAAGCAAATATATAAATACAGCACAGTGCAAACTTGAGGTATTAATATCTTCTATCATTTCTTTCCCTTTTACAATTAATTATATTTCTTTACTTTTTTTCTTTAATTTCCCTGAAAAATAAAACATTTCAAGACTTTACTGGAAAACCTCACTCAGACTCTGCCATAGACTGCTGTGATGGAAAAGTTAAGGTTAGTTTGTTTTCCTTATATTGCTTTATTATAATGTGCATTACTTTATTGCTTTCTTCTATTTTGTATAATGTGGTGTAGTTTCATTACACTATATTTTAATTGTATTCTGTTTTATATTGCATATTTACACTAGAAAAGAAGCCAAAGCTGTGTGTCTCTTCTAAGTCACAGAGAAATTAATTTTCCTCAGTCTCCCACCCTGGTGTTGTTTTGTTTTTAAACTCACCATTTCTCTAGTTGCCTGCTCCTTATATTGATTTGACCACATAATTCCTTCCCTCTCTTCTTTAATTGGCTGTCAGTAAGAAGAAAATTATCATTTTGAGAAGTCACTTTTTTCACCTAAATAAATGTATTGCCCTTCCCACTGTATTCCATAGAGCCAGAATATTAATTGCACACCGCCAGCCAATCTATCTTGCACTTTTAAAATTAGTGGCTCTCACCTTCGGATACTAAAGCTTGAATTACCCCCCCCCTTCATATCTAATTGCTTACTGCACACTGTAGCTCTTAGTACATTAACCCGTTTTTCCATCTTTCCTTTACATCTCTAACATTCGATCCAAGAAGACCAATCATTGGAGAGCCCACATTCTGCTCCTCAGTACTTATCTTGGGATTAGTGCTCTTGTTTTGCTCCTGGTGAGAGAAGGAACATAGGGTCATTGATTCCTGAGTGTCTCTGATTGGGCAATGAGTGCCTGTGTAAGAGTCTGGTTGCTATTCAAGGTATCTATCAAGAAAATCTACAATAAGCCTTCAGACTCTTGCATCCTCTGGAACAAAACTGCTGATCACCAGAGTGCCTGTGGCCCTCTTCTTATCTTGGGAATAGTACTACTGTTTTGCTTCTGGTGAGAGAAGACACAAAGGGGTATTTTGTCTGAGCAATGTGGTCTGTCAACCACTAGTAGCAGCCAATTAGGTGAATAACCATTATTCATTGCTCTTGATAAAGCTAATTCTTTATTTCCAGTAAGTACTGCTTGATTAGCTGCTGTCTAACTTTACTTTAGAATATCTCCCTAAATACATCATCCATAAACCATCATGGTCTGCCTTAGTAGTTTTCCCTTGACTGCTTGGCAGTGCCATGTATAGACACATGCAACTTGAGCTGACATTTTTCCTGTAAAAGCACCCTTCTATTTTTGCCAATACCTAGTTGTACACTGCAGCTTGTTTAAACAGTGACAAGCACTGCCCCCAGAGTTGCAAGCCAGATACTCCTGAATTTGCTCACCCAGCTCACCCAGACTCTCCCACAATTTGCTGTGAGGAAAAGGTTCATTTGTTTTTGCTTTCTTGTATTTTGTGTTGCTTTATTGCCTTCTTCAATTTTGTATATTGTGATTTATTTTCTTTATACTGTGTTTTATTTGTATTCTGCATATAATTGCATATTAAAATAGGAATGTGACTACAGATGTGTCTCTTGTGAGACTTAAAGATTTTTCCCCACTGTCCCACCCTGGTCCTGTTGTGTTTTTAAACTCAGCTGTATTTCTAGTTTTACCTGTCCCTTAGTTAATTTGACCACATATCTCCATCCCTCTCCCCTTTCATTGGTTATTGTGACTAAGTACAAAATTATCATTTTGTCAAATCCCTCCCTTTCAAATATTCAAATTTATTGGCCACCCCACATTCCATAGACCCAGAATGCAAAGTGCCCCCCTTTCAATGTATCTTGTTCTTTTAAAATGAATGACTCTCCACTTAAATAGCTAAAGCTTAAGTTACCCCTCTTTCATATATAACTGCCTACTTACCTTTAAAATCTGCAACTCCTACTCCAAGGCCACCATTTACTGATGAGCCCACATTCTGCCTCTCAGTAGTCATCTTGGGATCAGTGCTTCTGTTTTGCTCCTGGTGAGTGAAAGAGTATATGAATATTATTTCATGGGTACTGATGATCACCGCAAAGCCTAATAACTGCTTCATTGGTTTCAGTTTGTAATTTGTGTTTATATTTTGCTTCTTGTGAGAAAAGGAGCAGAGTGCATAGATTCCTGACTTTTTCTGGTTGGGAAGTGAGTGTCTGTGCTTGATCTTCCTGATTGATCTAGCTGCTATTCAAGGCATCTACCAGAGAAAGGCTACAACAAGCCTATAGACCCTTACTTTATCTAGGACAAGACTGTGGATCACCAAACAGACTGTGGCCTGCTTCTCACCTTGGGATTAGTGCTACTGTTTTGCTTCTGGTGAGAGATAAAGCAAAAGAACATTGTATTCCAGCAGAGTGAAGTTGTGATGAGACCAACACTAGTAGCAGTCAGGCAGTAGCCATTCAGGTGACTCCCCTCTTTCATCATTCTTGACAAGCTAATTCTTTCTTTTCAGTATGTTCTGCTTGAGTTGCTTCCAACTTCGGAATATCTGCCTAGATACTTTATCCATAACTCACTAGGTACTATTTATTAGTTTCTCCACAAATGTTTGGCAGTGCCCTGTATAGCCAGAGACACCTTGAGTTGACATTTTTTCCGCTACAAGTATCACTGAAATTTCATCAATACCTAGTTGCACACAGGGCAGCTCGGTTCCAGTGACAAGCACTACCACCAGAGTTGCAAACCAGATTCTCTTGACATTACTTTATGTTCTCACTTCAACTGTCTAATCAATAAAATAGGCAACCTTTGACATAGCAAAGCTAAACCAAGACAGTCTAAAGGTGTTACTGCTCAATGCTAGGAGTCTAAACAAAAGACTTCACTCCCTAGAAGCTCTCGTAATGCTAGAGAATGTTGATGTCTGTGCAATCACTGTGATATGGTTTAAAGCTGCAGAGAGCACAATGGCAACACAAGATTATAATGCCTTCCACACATTTAGACCAGCTACAACACAGACACGGACTAAAGCTGGAGGTGTCTCAATTTGCATAAAAAATAAGTATAACTCAAGGCTGGTCAAACAGGACAATACACATGAGCTTCTCCGCGTTCAAATCATCATAGCAAAATCTAATACCACTTCCTTGCAAGCTATAGGTCCCCCTCTATGACCCAGGAGTGTTATACCTTTTATTTAAACTTATTAGAAGCACTCATCATACATCCCAATACCATATTCATGGGTGACTTTAATTACCCCACTATGGGTGTACTTCAAATCATCGAAGCCCGACATCATCGAACACTAGATCGTTGAGATGAGAATATCGAAATCCCATTTCAGTGAACTAGAGGAACAACAGTGCTCTTCCCAGTGTAAGTAAACACTTATCCAAAAAGAAATAAAGCCTAAACTGCATCATCCCTAGCCCAACCAGTTGGGGACCTATGCCCCTATACCCCCCAATGTGAGGGACTGTGCCGCCACACCCCCCTAACTAAATATACCAACTCCACACTACATTGGGGAAAAAGGCAAAGTTCACTGTCTTGCACAACAGGTTACTTACCCTGGGAAGATCTTCATTGTTCTGCTGGTTCACTGAAATGGGAGTTTGGCATTCTCGTCCTGAAGATCTCATTTTCAGTGATGTGGGGTTTCGACGATTTCAGGTATCCCCCCCGCAATTATTAACTGGGAATCATAATCAACACCAAATGTACAGGCACAGAGATTCCTGGATTTTGTAAACACAAACTCCCTGGACCAGATTGTCAGTACATCAACCAGGGTTGCAACAATACTGAATCTGGTGCTTACTAATATGGGAGTGTGCTGCGCATCCCCTAGTGTAATGTCTTCTCTGGTAAGGTCAGACCACAAAATAGTCTCATTTGAAGTAAAAATAAAATCTGGAACCAAGCTGACCCTGAAATATTCAGGATCCACTCTAAGGCTAACTTCCTAATATTAAGTGATAGCCTGAAAAAATATCAAGTCCCCATAAACCCTGAGAACTCTGCTGCCTACACAGAACTGTTCACAGAAAACCTATATATGCATGTTCTTACCTCCACAGAGGCAGTTGTACCTACCAGGAGGAAGTACACAACTAACTCAAAAAAAAAACACAAGCCATCCTGGTGGAATCACAACATCAATAGACTGTATAACAGCATGAAGAAAATCACTGAAAAATTATGAGGTGCAGTACCAAGCAGTATAAAGGCACTCTCATCAAACTAAACAAACATCTCAGGGGAAAAATAAAGTCTACTAAAGCCAAATTTGAGGTAAATTTCGACTTCCAAGCCAAGGACAACCACAGGGCATTCATTAGCTATGTCCACAACTTCAAAGGCAATACACAATGGTGTGACGAGCTCACTGAAATTGAAGCCTCCTATATTGAGCCAGAAGATATGGCAAACCTACTGGCCGACAAATTCAGCTCCAAGTTTACTCATCTCTCCCAATCAACCTTCCCTTAGGAAATACCATCAAAATATAACTCCCTCTGCTATCATCAGGGAATAGGTCCTTAATGCTCTTTCTGAGGTCAAGAACACTGCATCAATGGCCCCATACAATATGCCAGTATGCCTTCTAAATAGCACAAAACATGATCTATCAGGTCCTCTAGAATTGCTGTTTAACAGTGGAGAACAGCAACAATCATCCACCTGTACAAAGTTGGGCCATCTACAGATCATGGAAACTACAGTTCAATAAGTCTCATATGCAAAGTCATGGAAAGAATTATCATGAAAGCGATCAATAATGACATAAGGAAATCTCCAGACACTGGGAACCAACTCAATTTGGCTTCATCAAGGGCAGGTCATGCCTACTCATTCTGGTGGACTCCTTTGTGAAGGTCACCAAAGCAATGGATGAGGGAGAAATTGTTTGTACTGCCTACCTTGACCTGGCCAAGGCATTTGATAAAAACTCAAAAGGTTAGGTGCAAACCCTTATGTAACCCAGTGGATAGCCAGCTGGCTTCCAGATGGGACTCAGGAGGTTAGAACTGGGGAATCCACCTCTACAAAGAGGCTAGTCTCAAGCAGAGTCCCTCAGGGATTGATCCTGGGACAACTCCTTTTTGGCATTTACTTCCCTGAAGTCATGGCCAATGTCAATGGCCTCCAGCTGACTAAATTTGCAGATGATTGCAAATTAGAAGTTGAGACTGAATTTCCCAATGACACAAATGCTCTACAGGAAGAGTTGATACAGCAAAGAACTGGTGCTAGATCCATGGACTAAAACTAAATGCCAAGAAATGCACAATAGTATCCTTCAGGAAGTCATCCACCCCTGGTAACTATCATATTGACAACACACACTCAAGAGTTGACACAATACTCAGGGACTTCAGGACACTCATAGACAAAAATCTAGCCTGGGACCATCATGTGTCTACAGCAGTGAGGAAATCATTCTATGTTGTGCAATTTATAAACAAAGGTATAGCATCTAGGTCCAAGGAAGTCATTGTTTCACTGTATTCAGCATTTATTAAACCTATCACTGAGTACAATGTCCCCTTTGGTATGTACCTAACCTGGCATATCCAGCAATTGGAACATTCATAGTGGTTCCTCACTAAAAGAATGCACGGTGTAAGTAACATGTCCTGTGCAGACCACCACAAGGCCCTATCTCCATATTCTGTTTCCTACAAGTTGTTGAGGGGAGATCTCTGCCTGGCATACAAGACATTGATGGACTCCACTCTGATGGACCTCCTGCATATCTACAAAACAAACAGTACCAGAATTACCTGTTCTAAAGACTTAAACCTTACCTGTGATATAAATAGGACCTGCTGTAGAGACAGGTATGTCTCCCAGAGACTATCCCTTATCTGGAACAGGCTCCCCATCCATGTGAAGTAGAGCTCCTTCCTAACCCAATTCAAGTGTAACTTGGAAAATTGGATAGGGAATAGGAAATTCATCCCTGGTTTGGCACCTATGTCTGTAATGGACACAGGAAGCTTGTAAATAGTTCATCTTTCAGGCCCCTGCTTGTAAATGATTCATCTCCCAAGCCCCTGTTTACACTTGTCATGGGTACCAGAACTTGCCAGAGATTTGGGATGTGTGACTAGGCCTGAAATGAAACTTGTGGATGTTAGCTTTAAGCACACCTATGAACCTAGAAATCTATGAACCTTCACTATCCTTGTTCTCTCAAACATTTGTGCTATAGTCATATAATGTCTTCCTTATCATTTTTTTAGATTTTCTATCTTAATTTCATTATTTACCTCTAAATCACTACCATTTCCCTCCTGTTTCCTTCTATTTTCTATTATTTTATTAGTGAAATAGTCATATTGTTCTTTTTGCATGCATCTTTTTCTTAGAGTTTTTGCACACTTTATGCTAAATTCCATAGCTCATGATGTAGTACAAATTATTATTTCTCTAAAATTTCTTTAAGTTTGGCAGCTATAGACATTTTGAAACTTAAGTAATTAATTGCTCTTCAGTAAGTTAAAGTAGGTCTAAACAAAAAGTACTTACAATCCCACTGAAGTGCCAGTACAAAAGCAGGAACAACAAGCTAATTAAATCATTATCACTGGGATTCATAAAACAAAAATCTCCGTGCAGGAACAGTGTAGCTGCTCCTGCACAGAATATGGCTGTTGAGCGATTCAGGAAACAGCTGATCTGATGTGCCCGAGCCTGCCGACACTGTTCCTGCATGGAAAACCATGCAGAATGCTAATTACCTCATATCCCTAATAGAACCAAGATGTTACCCTCAAAAAAAAGGAAGCCAATCTGGTGGTCGTCTGCCATAAACAAGCTCTACAACAGAAGAAAGAAACTGTTGCAAAAAAGAGTAAAATCCCATGACTGGAGGAACTCCCTGGTCAACCTCAGTAAGAAGCTGAGATCCCTCATAAAATCCTCCAAAGCTAGTTACGAAAACAAAATTGCCACCGACTCTAAAGACAACCACAAAGCATTCTATAGCTATGTCAAGAATCTAAATGGGAACACTCAGATCTGCTCTGAGTTACAGCATAATGGCACTAAATATACAGAACCAACTGATATTGCCAACATCCTAGCAGATAGGTTCAATGCTAACTTTACCCCCCTCTCACCCCCTAGAGGGCCCATCTCTATACCGGAAGAATGCAAAGTTCCTATAATCACGGCTGCACAGGTAATAAACACACTCTCCAAAGCCAAGAACACAGCATCCATGGGACCTGATAATATCCCAGGCTGCGTTCTACACGAATTACAGAATGAACTGGCACCCTACCTAAGTACCATGTTCAATCATAGCCTCACCTCAGTCTTTGTACCCACTGAATGGCGCACCGTGACAGTTATCCCACTCCACAAAGGGGGAGCCATGACGGACCCTGAGAACTACCTCCCCATTAGCCTGATGAGCCTGGTCTGCAAGGCCATGGAACGAATCATCATGGAACTCATAAACAAAGACATTGGTAATCTCCAAACTCTGGACCCTACTCAGTTTGGATTTGTAAAAGGCAGATCATGTCTTCTAAACCTGATTGACTTCTTTGAAGCCTTCACTAAAGCCATAGATGATGGTAAAATGGTTCACACAGCTTATCTAGATCTCGCCAAGGCTTTCGACACCATCCCCCACTCTGGAATTATAGATAAGCTCACTAAACTAGGTATAAATCCCTATGTCATAAGATGGGTCGCCAACTGGCTCATGGACAGAACCCAAACTGTAAAAGTAGCAGATTCCAAATCCGACATCAGACCAGTGACAAGTGTAGTACCACAGGGTTCAGTCCTGGGTCCTCTCCTGTTTGGTATCTACTTCTCTGAAGTGCAGGCCAACACAGAAGGTCTTTGGCTAACAAAGTTTGCAGATGACTGCAAACTAGGAGCCATAATCGAAACTTCTAACGATGTGGACAAACTACAAAAGGGCGTCACTGAGACAGATACCTGGTGTCAAAGCCATGGCCTGAAGCTCAATGCCAGAAAGTGCATTGTCATCCCCTTTGGTAAAAACTCTGTACCCATGAACTACCATATAGCTGGTAGTCTACTTAATGCTGAAAATGTGATGAGACTTTGGGACACAGGTGGGCAGTAGTCTCTCCTTTGATAATCACATCGCCACAGTGGTCAGGAAATCCTTCTACGTGGCTCATCTCATCACAAAGGGATTCTCATCCAGAAAAAAAGAGGTCATTGTTCCCCTCTACTCATCACTCGTTAGACCCATTATAGCGTGCAATGCCCCTTTTGGTATGTATCTCACAAGACATCTACAACAACTGGAAAGACCACAGGAATACCTCACAAAGAGGATTACTGGCCTCAAACAGATGCCCTATGAGACCGTCTCAAAAGACTACAGCTTTACTCCATCGCATATCGCCTACTCAGGGGCGATCTCTGCCTAACATATAAAGCTATGTCAATCCCAGAGCTGTTGGACATGCTCCACTTAAAGAAATCCCAATCCCTTTGAGCTACACGCTCTAGGGACCTTAACCTTGTCACCACAATAAACAGAACATGCTGGAGGGATAGATTCCTGTCCCAGAGACTTTCCATACTCTGGAACAGACTACCTATCTATGTCAAACAGAGCTCCTCATTAGCACTCTTCAAGAAAAATCTTGATGATTGGATGGGAAATGGGAAATTCACCCCGGGGATCATTTCTGTGGCTCTGCTCGACAGGGGCATAGGAAAATAATTTTCTTGGGTGGCAAAAGCCAGGGTACATTTTTTGGCTAGGCTTGTATGGGCCCTAGGGCCGATAGCCTAGTACCTACCTATGAACCTATGAACCTATTTGCTGGTGAAAAACATGCAAATGAGGTGAATTAGCAATTCGGGAAGCAGGCAGACATCAGTGCAGGAAGAGTGCTAGTTGCAGAAATGTGTACAGTTACCAACCGAACACATTTCTACAAATAAAACAGAGGCATGACAGCTGAAATAAAAGCATGTATTATAAACTTTAGGCATGCCAATGGCCAAATATATGGCCATTGGCATAGGAAAGTGTTTATTTTAATAAAAAAATCAAAGTTTTTTTTTGTTTGATCCCGGCCGTTTAAGCGTAGGTCAGCAGCGCACAAACAGGGCTATGCCGAAAATAAAAAAAAAAATTTAAAACACAGTTTTAGGGTAAATCTGAATTTTGCCATTATAGTCAATGGCATGCAGAATCAAGACATTACCTGGGAATACTGGCTGTCACGGGGAAAGGTTCTGTGTCAGAGCAGTAACTATGGACTAAGGCAGTGGGGTATGCAAATGAGGGGAAATTTACCAAATCACAAAATATTCTAAGTCCACACACTGCACCTAACTGTGTAGGTGCTAGAACAGGATAGTGTAGGCAGGAGGAACAGCTAACATGAAAAGGGGGTGTGTCATGCTTGCTGTAAACAGATTGGAGCTCCGTTGCCCAGGTTTGTGCTTAGCTAAGCAGAACTAAGCAAGGGGGTGTGTCTGAGGCTGTAATGTCTTACTCCATGAAATGAAGACCGTGTTCACTTCCAGTAGAGGGCCATTTCTGCTAAAATATGTTTACCTTAGTTAAACAAGTGGGCGTGGTGCACACTGGGACTTACAAAAAAAAAAAAATGGAAATACCAGCACTGTTTACATTTAGGCAGTGGGTTTGAGTGCCATGCCTCAGGGCTTAAAAGGGGCAGAAATGGGATATAAAAATAAAAATAGCTGGCAGGTGGAATGTCTTAAAGTCAGCCAATCACACACCATAGGTGTTCACAGATGAGGAAATTTTAACTGACAAAATTATCAAAAAATGTTAGAGGCTGCTGTCACTTTGATCTATCAGTATGTGCAAGAGGCCGAGGGTGCTGAGGAGGATAATGCTGACAACCGAGTCAGACCGAGGAGAAGGAGAAGAGTGTTCAGACTCAGGGTAACCTACTAGGAGCTACATGATCTGGAGATAGCAGAGCGCTACAGGATGGAGGGGGACATACATCAGCAACTCATTGAGCTGTGCCGGCTTCACCTTAGTCTCAAAACTAACAGAGGGGGAACCCATCCCAGTGGATACCAACATATGTGTAGCCTTAAGAATACTAGGCACAGGTACTTTACAAAGACCAACTGGGTATATCATGGGGGTCTCACAGGCATCTGCATCCAGGATACTCCACCAGTTCCTGGATGTCATGTGACCACATGCCACTGAGCACATTTACTTCCCCAGCACCCGTGAGGAGAGGACCAGCAATATGCATCCTTTCCACCATGTAGCAGAATACCCAGAGGTACTGGGTGCCATAGACTGCATGCACATCCACATCAAAGCACCACCCAGTGACCTGGGTTGGGTCTACCTAAACTGCAAGGGATTTCACTCCATCAAATACCAAGTTGCGTGTGATGCCCAGGGCATTATCATGAATGTGTGTGCTGGCAGCCCTGGAAGCTATCACGACTCCTATATCTGGCATTCATCACAGCTGTACCAGGCATTTGCCAGTGGGGACATCCCATATGGCCATCTGGTGGGGGATGCTGGCTACGCACTGGAGCCATGGCTGATGACATCCATCAGAAATGCACACACACCCACACAAGAACACCATAATGAGGCACACGCATAAACCGGGATCATTATAGAGCATGTGTCTGGGATGCTTAAGTCATGGTTCCGCTGCCTTGACATATCCGGTGGAACCTTGCAGTACTCTCCAGCCACATGTGCATATGTGTTCATAGTATGTGCCATGCTAAACAATATGATCCTGTGGAAAAAGTTGCAGCAGGAAATGGGGAAGGGCCACAGAGCCCCCCACCATTGCCAAGGTCTCCACAGGCACAGAGAGACTCAGAGGAGGAACATCCTGAACCTGCCCCTGTAGGCAGATGGAGGTGTGCCCAGTATGCCACATGCTTGGAAAAGAGGCAATGCATAGCACATACACTGACATTGTAGGGCCTGAGGGAGTGATATCTCTCTCTGACTTGCACACACAATAAAATGGATGCCAAATATCACACCACTTATACCTTACCATGTACAGGCAGTGTACTAAATGCATCTGACATAGTCAGCCCACAAGCACTGTCCTCACAACTGCCTCAGGCACAAGGGAAGTCAGTCTTCTTAACAATAAATGAATGGAGTAGAATGTTCTGATAGCATAACTATGGCATTAATGCAAGCATGCAAGGGAATGGGGTGGCTTACTGGGATAGCAGCAGACAACTGACAGCTATGTGGGACAGCAGGAAGTGTATGGCCAGTACTGGCTTACCAGCACTATGCAGTGCCACCCTAATTGACAAATACCCCTGCAGCAGTGGCGGCTCTTGCTATCGGACTGCAGGACTGCAGTCCCCCAGCTGTGAACCACAATGGTACAGTCCTTGTGTTCTAAATCCTCAGCTCCATACAAAGTGAATCTGGACTGCTGCCTTACCAGTCCAGATTCAGGAAGAAGGAAGCAGACTGCTTTTTCCCCAGAAGTCTATGCAGTGCTAACTGCATAGACTGGAATGGGATCAAACTGCAGAGTCAGCAGTCTTGGAACATTCAAATGAGCCAAAAAATTGGGTTGCAGGAGAAGCCACTCTACTGAACAGGCAAGCTATGTGGATACACTGGGTTGCAGGAGAAGCTACTCTAAAGCTATGTGGATTTAAGGTATGAGAATGGGTTAGCTATGTGGATTTAAGGTATGAGAATGGGTTGCAGGATAAAGCCCAACAGATTGATTACTTATAGTGTGTGTGTGTGTGTGTGTGTGTGTGTGTGTGTGTGTGTGTGTGTGTGTGTGTGTGTGTGTGTGTGTGTGTGCTGCAGGAGAAGCCACTCCACTGGATTGGCAAGCTAGCTATGTGGATTTAAGGTACCAGAACGGGTTGCAGGAGAAAGCTCAACAGATTGATTACTTAAGGTGTGTGTGCATGCATGGTATACAGGTGGCTAGAAAGAACTCAGGATACCTGCTGGTGGGCTTGAACGCTGTACCTTGGGGGCAGGTAACAAGAGCCTGAATTCCCTTCCCCACCAATATTTGTGAAATGTTTGCAGATTTTTTGCCTCATATTTTGTTCTGTTCTGTTCCTCATAAAAATCTGTGGTTTGAGATTATAATTCTTTAAATAGTTGATGGTGCAGTAGTAGCATTGTTGCCTCACAGCTAGATGGTCTCTGGTTTGATTCTTGACTGGGGTGACATCTGAGTGGAGTCTGCATGTTGCTTCTGTGGGTTTGCTCTGGTGTCCTCCCATGTTACAAAGACATGTGTCTGCAGTATTTCTCCCTGGGCCTCTAATGAAAATTAGCTTTTGATCCAAGTCAGACTTTTCTGGTTAACAAATGTTAAATAAGTAAAACTGACAGGCATTTGAATTTCAGACTTCATATTCTTCAGAAAGTACACAGTAACACAAAATCTTTTATTCTACCAATTTTCTAAGTTTATAAGATGAATATTTGAAGTTTGTCCCTATTTTTGGGACTGTATTACCCCATTATTGGCTTCATCCAGGTTTTTTGTGCTAAGATTGAGATCTATGGTGATAACTGTATTCACTGATTATGTTTGAGGGCTTTATTCCCCCATTACTGGCTTTGTCCAGGTGTTTTGTACTAAGAGGTTGACACCTATGGTGAGAACTGAATTCACTAAATGGTAGCCATTTAAGTTTCAGTCTTCCTCTCATTCACAAAACAGCTGATGTGGCATAGTGGTATGTTGCTCTGACTGTTTTGCACAAGGTCCTGGGTTCAAATCTTGGTAGTGAAATGCATAGTCGTAACACAGCATTTTATTCTAGCAACTTTCCAAGATTATACAAGCAATGTTTAAAATGTGCCCCTGGTATTTGGGCTTTTGTCCCTCCACAATACATTTTGGCTTTTTCTAGATTTCTTGTGCTGCAAAGTTGGGAGATATAGCTGAGTGTCAAGTAGATTTTACAAGGAGATGAGAGCTTCAGGGGAAGAGAAGTTTAGTCCTGCTTATGCTGAGACGTCTTGCATTGTTAATAGCACAACAGGTAGTGTACTGCTTTTGACGCAGAAGGCTGTGGATTCTACTCCCACAGTATGCAGATGCATTGCTGCTATTGTCCTGTGTTGTAAACAGGGAGGATGCTGCCATCTTGTGAATGTCTTCTTTGGCGAAGATACCTAGTAACTATGAACCCGTCTGTTATTTGCCATCCATTCCCTATTGCAAGTATTACTAGCTTATCATTTTTTAATGTAACATAGGTAATTTATTCCTCAAGGGCAACAGCCACTTTATTTGTAGATGAAACAATGAAATATAAAGTTGTTTGCTTGCAGCAACCTCTTCATTAGTTACAGATCTTTTTAATGTGGAATTATTTAGATGACTTACTTCTGCAGAGATTGTGCATATTTACTGATACTGGTGGATTGTAGAAGTTTGAGTAGACTTTTATGATGGAAATGTTCTCAGTTAGGCAGTTTTGTCATTACTGATGCATGCATTTTGTGTCATTGTTTACTGGAAAAATATTCAAAACAATAAATTTAAAACACCCTCTAACAACTGTACTGTATTATACAAGGAATATTATTTAATACAATCAGGAAGGTGCATCACAGAACACATGTAGGTTTTGTGTGCAAGGGGCCTATCATTTGAAAATAGCCTAAAGTTAATCTTTATCTGCCACTAGCCAAATGTATTTCCTTTGAATGTGGATTTCAATGCTGTTTCAATGAATGTGAGTTTCAAGAGCAGAAAATTTTTAATGCTAAGTCTGTTTTCATTGTGATACTGCATTGCTTTGTTTAGCAGATGTCTTCGTGTACTGTTTGTGCTGTAAAATGCAAAATAAAACTTTCAAATGAAGTCCAAATCATTGTAGAAGTAAAGCAGTAAGCATATTAGTGTTTATGGTAAATGGGGTGAAATAGCCAAGTAATGGTTCATTGGAATGGCTGCAGGGGGGAGGCTCCATTTGATCATGATTTTGTGAGGGGGAAGGGTGGCAAATTAAAAAGACAGCCCCAACTGAACTATTCCTCTCAACTGTCCAGATTTTCACAGAATGAATAGATTTTTGCTTCTTATTTTTGGTTTGTTCCTCATAAAATTTGTGGTTTTATGGCAAATCATTTAGGAATTAAGTCACTAAATAATTACAGACACTGAGTTTCAGACTTCATAACCTTCAGAAAAATGCATGCTAAAGCAAAACCTGTTATTCTATCATCTGTCTTAGATTATACAAGAGCAATATTTAGTACTGTTTATATGTTCCCCCAATATATTTGGCCTTGTCCAGATTTCCTGCATTAACAGGTTAACAGGTACATCAAATAAATTGCTTTATAGAATTAGGCATATCCAAACTTCTCAACTGTACCCGATTTTGGCTCAAAATGTTGCTCTTCCCCTAATAATCCCTCCCAAAATGGCAATTCTGGAGGAAAACATTGAGGGTTTACAATTAACAAATAACTGTAATAGTCAGAGTTATAGATTACTTTTATTTCAGAAATGCATGTAGATTCTTTTATTTTGTCAGCTGCTGAATTTAGCAGTACCAATATTAAAAAAAGTGTCCCTTCCTTGACAGGTTCCCAGCTGAATTTTGTGGCTATTTTATATTTTTGCATCACATTTTTGGTCCATTTTTCATAAAATTATGTTTTTTTGGCAAATTAGTGGCAAATCATTAAAGACTGAAGTTAGAAAATAATGACAGACATTTGAGTTTCAGATTTCATACCCTTCAAAATATTCATACTAATGCAAGACCTACTATTCTATTATCTTTCTTTATAAGAGAAATATTCAAAAATTGTCCTTATTTTTGGGCCTTTATCCCACTTCTGTGTATGGCTTTATCCAGATTTCTTGCTCTGAGGTTGAGAGGTATGACAAATGTGTCAGGGCCGTCACAGTCAACCAGAGACATTTCAAATTGTGACATACTTGTTGAACCCCACTCCCCCATGTGGAGAGTCTGGATGTGTCCAAGCAAGGCAAGGAGCAGTTATGCAATGTAAATATGCAGAGTATCCCCCATCCAAGGTAGATACAAGTACTACAGTGCCTTTTCATCTGTCCTTGATTTTGCAGAATGTTCTGGTTTTTGTCATATTTTTATACAGTTGATTTATGCTTATTATTCAGAAAGTGTTTAAGTTATAATGCATTAATGACCATCAGGTAAGCTTGTCTGAGATTGTAAGATGTAAGTAAGCTTTAATAAGCATACTGTTAAAGAATTGTCAACATTGAAATCCTTTCTGTTGTTGCCATGCATAGAATACTTACATAACTGGATAACGTATAAGCCTTGGGTATTGAAATGCATATGACAGTATTTGTAATAAAGGACAGGACTACATTATTTTAAGAAGCTCATTACATTTGTTGGAGACTTGCAGTCATCTTTGCAGGCTTTACCTGTAAACTAAACAAAATGCCAATCTATCATGTGTGGTCCATAACCTGTGCAGTAATCCTTTAAGCAATGTATCTTGAGCTTGTTTCTTGTTTCTTGTTTGCTTTTCACTTTTTACTTTGATCATGTTTTCCACATGAAACAAGTAGATAGTTGTTGTCAGGCATCAGGTCTTTTTTGGATAAGAAACATTATTACAAGTGGGGTATCACAGAGATTGCTACTTTCAGCATGTTACTTGGTACTTGAATAAAGCTGAATATAAATTATAATTAGAACTGCAGTGCAAGGAAAATTGGTTTGAGTTAAGTGCTGCTTGTTTTTCTTATACTTGATTTTAACTGGCATTCTAGTAATGTATTTAAAAAGCAATTTATTTTTTCATGCCTCACAACTTTTTTTTTCCATCTAGATATTAAATAAGCTGTCATGCAGTCAATGCATTGAAATGTTCTTTTTTTCTTCTACACTTCATTTTGTCTTGATTGGACTTTCATAATAATGGTTTGGCACCCAGGGCAGTGTATTTAATTAAAGTTACAGTTTTTGTGGTTTTGAGCATAGCTCCTCCCCTTTCTAGTTGGCCACACCCCTTCCCATTGACCCCACCCATTCAGCTGTCTCCTGCAGCCCCCCTTTCATTTGAAGTCACCAGCAGTATATGTGGTGAGCCAAATAACTGGGTGGTCATAGGTCACATGCATGGATGTCAACTTGGGGGTCCCATACTCACACCCAGCCTCACCCAGCAGATTAGCTGTAGATAACCCTACAGAAATGTCTGGCAAATGTCCCTCACATGGTGACATCCATGATATTTCCACCTACAAATTTACACAGTGATATCACAGCAGATCTGGTAGTGGCAGTATGGCTCTGAAAGGTAAGAAGTCTGAAACTAAAAATGTTTATTCCAGAACAATATGACCTGTGGTCAATACTGTTATGCCTGTAGTCTCAAAGATAGGGCACTACGCTAAATGGGACCAAACTGTAAGCAAATATCAGTACACTTTGTGGAAATGTGTATTGTGTATGGATGTGTCACCTACCCCACCCATAGTCCCATAGAAATGCAATAACATGTCCCTAGCCCTAAGCAGCACCCAACTGTCAACTAGACTGATAGCTCAAAATGAACAGAAAGCAATTGTTAGTATAACACCTAGTCAACTTACTGATGCCATCCCAGGGGTGTCTGCTGCCTGGCAGCCTGGGAACATATGATCATCAGAATGCACTGCCTTGCAACAGATGGCCTGCATCTGTCATACCTGACCTACAGGCCTCTGGCAAATGCCCATGCCTCACTCACAGTGCCCTGTTAGGGAGTGTCATGGGGTCCATAACACCAACATAACACAAAATGCAAAGAAACGCCATAGTGCTAACTGCTAGGAGCAAACCTGCCAGCCTCATAGAGCCAGAAATCTGGACAAAGCCATGAATAATAAGGTAATAAAGGTCCAAAGAGAAGGACACCTTTGAAATACTGCTCTAATACTGTTAGAAAGTGGATGGAATGATAGTATTAGCATGGAATGTCTGAATAGTATAAAGTCTGAAACTGCAATGTTATGTGTCAGTAATATCTGACCCCAACCATGCGTAACTTGCAAAACACTTTTCCTTGAAAACCACACTTGTTTGGGTAACCAGCCAGATATATGAGTCATGAATCTGGACATTCTGTGATACTCTGTACAGTCGACAGGCAGGACTAGGAGTCTAAACATGGGAATGCACTCATTGCAGGCAGTCCTAACCCTTGAATATGATGACATGTCTGCATCCACAGAACCCTGACCCACACACCCTTCCCTGCTCACTCATCCTATACAACATTCTTAACCCCAAAATGTGGCCAGCCAAGCCAAATGAGGTGGGCAATATATATATATATATATATATATATATATATATATATATATATATATATATATATGTGTGAGACACATGCACACATATCTCCAGGCTGGTCAAACAGTCTGACACACACAAGACCCTCCAAGTGCAGTCAACCTTTGAGGAGACCCCTATGCAAAGCACTGGTAGCTATAGGCCAACATATCTGACCCAGGACACCCACCCATATATCTTATCCCCTAAAAATCTATCTGGACTCTGGCTGTCACCCTGATCCTGCCTGACTTATATTACTCAACCATGGACTGAAAATCAGACCATGCCAGAAGAGAAACGCACAGAGATTCCACCACTGTAGTATATCATCAAGGTGCTGGACCATTTCGAAACTCCAGCAGTCTATTGGTTACAGGCACACCTCTCAACAGGCTGCATTGTGCAAGAATGCCTAGCATATGGCCCATAATATTGGTGTGTGCATCATCCATTCTGTATTCCTCTGGTAAATCACTGTGATGATCTGAGGACATATGTCATGAGGTACTGATACAATACATGACAGTGTCAAATGTCATATATGTCAGATGTCTGCTAAAACAAACACTGTAACCATAGCAACCCATACATTGCTAAGAGAAATAGTCACAATCACCATATGGCCCATTGTCTCCCCATTTTGAAAGGCTATCTCCAGATATCCTGCACCAACAGGTAGAGAGGTATGGCTGTAGCACAAAACAAACTGGACTGGAGTATAACAATCCCTGGAATGGATTCCCACGTTTACTATAGAAGGTCACACTGGGCATGCTCATGCACTTAGAGAATTGTCAGTAGGATCTTGGAATTAGCAGGCCATTCCCACCCAGTGCACCTCCTATTGCCCTACTTTAGCAGTCCTGAAGATGTCTGTCATCATAGAAGTACCTTTTGTCAGGCTTCATCCATATAAGCTCTGTGATGCATGTGATAACTGTGTAACACTATAGTACAAATAACTAGTTAGCTAGGAGTTCTAATCCCAGTTCTGTCAAATCTGTGTGTGTGTATGTGTAGTTTATAGCATTTTGTGGCTTCTCTCACCCATACATCACCCATTGCCATACTTTACCAGGGCTGGTGTGTGTGTGTGTGTGTGTGTGTGTGTGTGTGTGTGTGTGTGTGTGTGTGTGTGTGTGTGTGTGTGTGTGTGTGTGTGTGTGCGTGTGTGTGTGTGTGTGTGTGTTTGTGTGTGTGGGGTGTGTGTATGGTGTAAGATGTTGGGACCATTTAAACCCAGTACACTCCCCATTGCCCTACTTTAGCAGTCCTGAAGATCTCTGTCACCATAGAAGTACCTTTCACCAGGCCTCAGCCCTATAAACTCTGTGGTGCATGCAATGACTGTATAATGCTATAGTTCAAATAACTACTTAGGTAGGAGTTCTAATCCCAGTTGTGTAAAATGTGTGTGTGTGTGTGTGTGTATATGTGTAGCTTAAAATATTTTGTGGCCTGTCCCACACAGTACATCACCCATTGCCATACTTTACAAGGGCTGGTGATGTTCCTCACCTTAGAAGTATGTTTAGACAACCTTTACTCTATAAGCTCTGTGGCACATGCAATAAATGCATAACACTGTAGTAGCAATAAAAAAATAGGCAGGGGTTCTAATCTCAGTCCTGTCAAGTGGGTGTGCAAGAACTACACCTGTCTGGAGGGGGTTGTTGTGTTTTTGTAAACAACATGTCCATTAGGGGGTGGGTTTTGCTACTTTTTGCTGTTGCCTACCCAGTTCATGTCCCAATGTCCACATTACAAGGCCCAAAATTGTCATCCACTTTAGAGGGACCTGTAGACACTCTGAAGCCCTCTAAGCATTGTGCCATGTGCAATAACTATGTGACAGTATGGAATAGATAACAAGATAGGCAGCCCATCTAATCCTTGGATATCACTCCCCACTCAGGAATCATACACAAGCACACTCAGGTAGGCAGCAACCCCTACATCAGTAGGTGACGTGCAAACTGGCTCACAGATAGAACCCACAGTGTAAAAGCAGCGGACTCCATGTCAGACTGCTGAGCAGTCATGAGTGGACTCCCACATGTTTGGGATCCACACCTCTAAGGACCAGACCAGTATGAAGGCGTCCTGGCTGGCAATGTTTGCAGATGACTACAGGGTGAGTGCTATTATTACCCTCCATATGAGGTTGGCATCCTTTACAAAGGCCTCTCTGAGACCTATGACTGTTGTCAGAACCCTGGACATAAGCTCAAAGCCAGATGATGTGCTTCCATTCCCTTTGGGTACAACATGGTTCCCATAAAGTAGTCCACGGAACACTGATGTTGGTATAAGGGAGCTGGGAACATAGGTTGACAGTGAGCTCTCTGTTGACCATCACACTGCCACTGTCTTCCAAATGTCCTTACATGTGTCACTTCTCCTGACTAAGGGTGTTGACTCTGGGTAAGTAAAAGGACAGTGTTTCCCTGTACACTCCCCTCAGTAGGACAATCAATGTGTACTATGGCCCATTTGCCATGTACCCCACTGGACACCTGCAACAAGAGGACAGGCTGAAAATGTACCTCACAAAGAGGATCTTAGGTACTACACACTTGCCCCATATGGACAGACTCCAACTCCAATGAATCTCTGTCTCATATTGGCTACTTAGGTGAGATCTTTGCCTGACATACACAGCCATGTCTGACCCAACCTTGTCAGGAATTCTACATCTGAATAAACCAATCTGTCCACACATGCCCCAGATACCACAACCCCATCCTCACAATCAACAGGACATGTTGGAGGGACAGGGTCACAACCCATAGACTGGCCACGCTATGGAATAGACATCACATACATGTCAAGCAGAGCACATCACTGGCCCTCTTCAAGAGAAATCTGGAGGAGTGGATAGGGAATAGAATACCCACCTTGGGGATCACTCCACTGACTCTACTCAGTAGACACACTGGGGAGCATTGTCAGGTGACCTGATGCAGTGCTTTCTCATGGGGTAGTCTTGTAAAGCCTCCTTGTCCATTTGCCAAGTACACACCTATGAATCTTTGAACCTATGGATCTCAGTACTGTCAAATGTATGTATGTGCATTATTGTGCATAAAAGTGTTTGTGAGTGTGTAAACATGTGGGTGAAAGTAGTTTGTGGCCCATCTCACCCGGTACAACTACCATTTCCATACCTTACAAGTGCTGCAAATGTTATTCACAATATAAGTACCTTGGGACACTCCCCAACCTATAAGCTCTGTGGTGTGTGCGGTAACTGTGTAATACTATAATACCAATAACTACATAGCTAGGGGTTGTAATATGAATCCTGGCAAATGTGTGTATATGTGTATTATTCTGTGTAAGTGTTTATATGTATAGTATGCAGTATTTTGTGGCCTCTCTCACCCAGTACATCACCCATTGTCATAATTTGCAAGGCCTGATGATGTCCCCCACTTTAGAAGTACCTTTGGACAAGGGTCAGCACATAACCTCCGTGGCATGTGTGATAAATGTGTAACAATGTAGTAATGATAAATAGATAGGTAGGGGGTTTAATCTCAGTCCTAGCAAATGTGTGTGAGAGAAGAGTATCTTGTGTGTTTGTGTGAGAATGACATCCATTGGAAGGGCATGGTTTCACATTTCATGCCATGGTACTAACAGTACACATTCCTAGTCTACTGTATGAGGTCCTCTAGTCCCATCAACCATAGTGGTATTTGTAGACACTCTTCAACCCTATAAGCTCCGTGCAACAATATGGAATAGTATGGAATAGTATGGTATGAATAACAAGATAGGTTGGCCTGCTAATGTCAGTACTGGCAAGTGTGTGTGTGGGTGTGTGTGTGTGTGTGTGTGTGTGTGTGTGTGTGTGTGTGTGTGTGTGTGTGTGTGTGTGTGTGTGTGTGTGTGTGTGTGTGTGTGTGTGTGTGTGTGTGTGTGTGTGTGTGTGTGCATTGGTGTGTATAGCAGTGGTTGTGAGTGTGCAGACTTGTTTGTGACACTATTATGAGTACTCTCACACCCAGTGCACCCACCATTGCCATACCTCACATGGCCATGTGATGTTATTCACCTTAGAAGTACCTTGTAGCAATCATCACACTAGTAGTCCTGTGCCACCTGCAATAACCACATAATAGTGTGGTACCCCAACTTGATGGGTAGGGGTTCTAAACACAAGACTGGCAACTGTGATCCCTGTGTGTGTGTGTGTGTGTGTGTGTGTGTGTGTGTGTGTGTGTGTGTGTGTGTGTGTGTGTGTGTGAAAAGTATTCTCTGTGTGTTTGGTCGACACAATATCCTCTGTGGTTGAGGGCATTAGCATTCTGAGATGTGTTCCACCATCCACACTTACCATTGTCCACTCTACTAGAGGTGATGTCAACCACCATAGACTTATATACAACCCCTCAGCCCTATAAGCTGTGAGGCACATGCAAGAACTGCTACACAGACCTGAGAAATGTGTGCAGATACAGCTGTACCTTGGCAATCATGGTCAACGTGTTACAACACTACCATACCCCTCATTGGTGATGTCTGCAGGGCCACATCCTGCTGCATACAGACACCTGGAACACAAACAGAATACACCATGTGAAAACACATTCACTTAGTGTTACTAACACCAATAATGCATTATGGGTGAAAAGGTACACACACACTCTGATGTGTACCCATTACAAATGCCAGATGACAGCACCTTAAACAGCATTAATTAGCTACACTCTGCTAAAGTCATTCTATACATCAGACCCATATTAGCATGTCCCTACATCGATGGTATGGGTGGAAGGGATTTGACACAGGTATGATCATATGCACAGGTGTTGTGTGGGTTTGCCCCAAGCCTAGGATGGGCCATGCAGTGACATCATGTCTGTTTGTGTTTGGGGGATGTTCTTTAAATGGGCTGTGCAGAGGTGGTGTGTGTGTGTGTGTGTGTGTGTGTGTGTGTGTGTGTGTGTGTGTGTGTGTGTGTGTGTGTGTGTGTGTGTGGAGGTCACTTGTCCGATGCTGATGTATGTGTGTTTGTATGCATACAGTCACACCATGTGGGCACCCTACACAGGAGTATTTTGGACAGCTGTGGGTTGTACATGGAAGGGTGTACAGTTCACTGTCTCTGGCCACAGACATGGGATCTGGGCCTGCCAAGGGTATCACCGGCACCACCAGGGCCAAGTCCAGATGCAGTGCTACTCCCTAATGGTGACTGCTGCCTGCTGAATCTGCATCCTTGTTGGGAATGGCCAGGATCACGTACCCATGGCCTGCTGTTTCGTAGTGTAGACAGCACACCCCCTTTAGTAGTGCTGGTGGTACTGCCAGTATGGGAACTTGATGGTGCATGGCCACGTTGACCCTCAGCTGATCGTGGCTGCCTTATGTCCACATGGCTGCTGGCCATCATCCGCCAAATGCTCAAGCAAAGATATTCCATAGTAAAGGGGTGCCAACATCTCCCCCCACTGTCTATCCATGACCTCAGTACACTCATGGATGGCTACAGTGAGTTCACAAATATAGCCACTGACACCAGGGGCGTGCTCATCCACCACCCTGCATATATAGCTGGTGTTACATTCATTACATGCCTGTGCCTCCATGATGGCAAAAAGCATGCGTCTGGTGACTGCTGCTGTGGCACTTGCAACAGGGGCATGATGGGCTACATTCCTCCTCCAAGCACCCCTGTCCATCTGCATGTGTGGGACCTTACCAGCACTCTGGCTATGGCTAGTGCCTGAATCCTTACTTGCCATAGTCACCACAGTAGCCTGTTCCATGCCTACACCCACCAACTGTCCATTATCTGTGGCCACTGGTGACGGGGTATGTGTGGGCATTGTGACTGTGGATGTGGTTGGCAATAGTGGGATGTCAACAAATGGCACAGATTCAGCCCCTGACAACCCTGCCTGTGCCTCAATATGAGTTTTATCATGGTCAGAGTCTGCAGAGACACTGATATCAGAATCAGAGCAGTAGGGACAACGGCCACCATGTCCACCTGTGAGGGAAAAACAACATTTGTAAATTACTACCGGCACTATAAGGTTTGCTGGTACACACACACACACACACACACACACACACACACACACACACACACACACACACACACACACACACACACACACACACAGGTGAGGTGCCTCAAAGGCATTACACAGACCTCACTTTAGCTGACTGGGGCATTCATGACACACAGTCAGACAATAACATACACACTCTGGACAGAGCCTCAGCATCATGCAGTGCAGCCCTTTCCAATTACCATTACTACTAATATGCACCTCTGGGATATGTGAGTGGTGTTAGTAGGTGATGGCCCTTCACCTAGCACACACTGCACCCATGTAAATTATTGATGTTCACCTGTATAGCACTGTGACAACTCCTACAGAACATACCTCCCAACTGTACAGGGTTTTGCTGAATATCTACATTTGTGGCTCATATGATTGGTCTGTTCCTCATAACTCCTGTGTTTGTTTGATACATTATTGGGTTGACCAGTGGATTGGTGCCAGTAATTAATGTCCTAATTTGAGATGCAGACTGCATAACCTGCAGTACGTCTATATTAAAACAAAGCCAGTTACTCAAACAACTTCCAAAACTTACAGTGGATATAGTAAGTGTACACACACCTGTTAACATGCCAGGTTTTTGTGATATATCACGTGACCTCAGAAATCAAGTCATGACATTGCCATAATTTCATATGACGTATAACCTGTGCAATCCAATGGAAGAACATACACATCAGTTACATCTAACATATGGTAAATGAAATAAGTGCAATAGGCTGGTTGCATGAGTGTGCACACCCTTAAAGTGATACACTTTTAAAGCACCTTTTGATTTAACCACGGCATTCAGTCCTCTTGGGAAGGTGTCTATCAGCATGGCACATCTTGACTTGCCAATGTTTGCACACTCTCCCTTGCAAAACCCAACTATGTCAGATTGCAATGGCATCCCCTCTGCACTGCCCTCTTTAGGTCACCCTGCATATATCCTATTGGACATTGGTATGGGCTCTGGCTGGTCCAGTACAGAACATTGCATGTGTTCTGGTAAAGCCATCCTTCTGTTGATTTGGATGTATGGTTTAGGCCATTGTTGTGTGGAAAGATGGAATTCCTCACCATCCACAGCTATGTGGCAGACACCAGAAGGATTGGTGCCACAAGGGACCATTGTTTTGAACTGTTCATAATCCCCTCCAACTTTTTCTACAGCCTCAGTTCCAGCTTGTGAACAGAAACCCCAAATCAGGATACTACCATCACCATGCTTCAACATGGGGGTGGTGTTGTGGTGATGTGCAGTGGTGTTATTGCGCTAAACAGACCTGTCAGAATTGTGGGCAAGGAGATCAACCATGGTCACATTTTACCATAATGCATTTTCCCACTTGCTTTTTGGAGACCTGATGTATTGTTTCCAGACTTTCAGCAGGCCTTGATATTGTTTGGTGTGAGGAACGTCTGACATTTTCCAACCCTACCCTATAAGCAGGACATATGGAGACCATGGAAGATTGTTGTGACATGTAGTACACAACCAGTACTTGCTGGAGATTCCTGCTACAACTTCACTGTTGTTGTTGGGCTCCGGCAGCCTCCCTGGCCAGCTTTGGTCTTGTAGCCTCATAGACTTTGGTGGGATGTCTACTCCTTTGCAATGCCACTGTAGCCCCATATTTTCACCAGCTTTTGATGACTGTCTGCACTGTTTTCCATGGTATGTGCAATGCTGTGGAAATGTTTTGGTACCCTTCTCCAGGCTGATACATCTTAAACATGTGTTCCCTTAGCAGCTTCCTCAGCTCTATGTGAACCATGGCTGTTGCTGTAGCAGGCAACTGGGTATAAGTTAAGATAATCCTGGTAGGACAGTGGACTGTTATTTGCTGTTAATCAAAGAGTCTCTGTAATTGATGGCAGGTCTGTACCCAGTAAGATGTACTGCTGTAGTTATATTGACTGACTCAACACAGTAGTAGCTTCAGCCTGTGCACACATATGTATCTAGGTTGTTGTACTATTGTTATTTGTCATTATTGTTCCCCTAACAGATTTGTTTGCTTTACAATTGAATTGTACAGGTTATAGGTCACATGAAAGGATGGCAGTATTTTGAAATTGTCTGTTGTGCTCTCATTTTTGTACATCACAAATACCTGGTATTCTAACAGGTGTGTACACCACTTATATGCACTGTATACCACTAATTTATACAATATGACCCTAGATTTCAGCCTTTGTCCCCCCATTTTGTCGGTCTTTGTCCTCTTTGTCCAGATGTCCTGCAATGACAGGTTGTGAGGTATGCTACTGATATGTGACATCTCCTGCAAATAGGCCCCTGTGATGCCCACTATGATGCAGTGCAGTAAACACCACCACAAGTGAACATGCCGATATTGCCAAATGGCTGAGTGTAACAGTTGTGTGCATGGTCACACGCATTTAACATTGGTGTGCCTGGGGTACTGGTGAGCCACAACAGGAAAATCCCATACTTATCAGCTTCAGGCTGCTGTCCCATGTACAGACCAGAGGAACCTATGTAGTTGTGAGGGAGCGGTATTGTCAGCAGATATACATTAGGCATTGGAACAAGATGAATGCTACATTTCTGAACAGGTACAGTACACACTATGATATTACACAATTTGCTGTCCTTCACCATAGATGTGCACTTGTGTGCATTACTAAACCCCACCCACTAATCCATTTTGCACTGACATATGCATCTAGAGACTCTATAGAAGACAGTTTAAATGCTACCTCATTACACGAATGTGCACTTTGGCCTTAACTGAATGTTAACTCAAAACGAAACAAAGGGAAGCCAACTCAGTAACCACAACTGGATGTGCTGGAAGCTGGATATACTGCTCGTACAACAAGGATGTAGAAAATAGTTTATTACTTCATGAACACAGAATAGTAGAAGGTTAAGCGCTTTCAACTGTACATCACAGTCTTCCTCAGAACAATTCATTCCTGCACATTCTCCTTTATATAGTCATCTAATAGATTAATTAAGTAATTAAATGGATAAAAAAAATGCCAAAAATCTTAAAGGCATACATATCAATGCAATACTGCATATATAGTCAACAACAAACTGATCCCTAAAACTGTTAAAAATGCAAAGAAATGCAAAAAAATTGCACAGAGATTGTAATTAAATAATATAATATGTACCCCAATACCAAAAAATTATTAAATATTTTAACATATTTAAATATTCTAGTAATAAAACCAAATATCTAATTATGTGTTAATGCACTCTGCTGTACAATCATATCTATCTATAAAGCTTATATAAATATATAATGCTAAAAATTGTGATAAGAATATCAAAATAAAAATATAAATATAAATATAATGGACATGGATTCATATACAAAAATATACAAAAACATTTTACATAACACATTACATCTTATGAAAGGGCTAAAAAAGGTTTTATACTGATAAATTCATTTAAACCAGGTCTTCTAGTAGAATCGGTAAAGATTTGCCACCTACTTTCATATTGTGCCAGCTGCATTTTCCAATTCCCTCCAAATGGTATGCTGGTAATCTGATCAATAATTACAAATATGAAGCCATGATCATTCCCTTTCTCTAAGATGTGTCTATACAGGGCGTTTTTGGTATCATTTTTCTGTATTTTATATTGGTGTTCATATATTCGTTTTTTCAGCTGTCTTTCAGTTTTTCCAATGTAATGTGCATTACATTTTTTACATACAGCTGCATAGACTACCTGTACATCAGAGGTACGTAAGCCAGGAGAAGCGTCCATTGTAAACAAGCGCAAAGAGGGAAGTGTTCATGCGCTTACTTCGGTATCAGGATAGTATGGAGGCGACATACTGCATACACCGGATTGCGGCTTTCCTAAGGAGTTAAGGGACACGGATGGTGTCTTTGATTTGAACTGTAACTCCAATTTCAACATTGATCTACCCGACACGCGCAAAGCAATTACTGAGGATGGGTTAGACTTATCTAATAATGATGAAGAACATTTTCGAAATGAATGCCCTTGTAATACATTAGAACATGATTTTACATTTGAATTTAGTTTTAGTAGGGCACGACTGGACAAACAACATACAGGGGCACGTCCAAAGGAGCTACAACCAGTCAAGAAATATGGCAATTCTAAATCAAAGACTATTGTGGACACAAAAAGTACTGTTTCTCATACTATTTCTCATGCTGTATCGAGCCCTTGTAAATCTAAGTTTTACGCTAAATAAGGGAGAGTTGATTTTGAACATAATGTTATGAACAATAAATATAATGGAAAAGTATACAATGAAGAGTGCTTGATGGAACAGTTTTTAGGTGATAGTCATGATTTATTTGATGTAGAAGTTGGAAATTTTAATGAGAAATGTAAAAGTACAGAATATATATATACTTCTTTGAAAGAATTAATCTATGACTTTGGTAAAAAACTTGTGTCGCATAAGAACACTAAAATTGATTGTAGTTATTTGCCCAAGTGCCTTAAATTAAAAATAGTACCTAAAGGCTTAAGATTTTTTAAATTACCATTAGATATAGTTTTTGCACCAGATACAGTCAAGGATTTTAATGATTTATTTGATGGATTTGGATTTGTATTTATGAAGTTGTTAATCAAATATCAGGATGAAAAACTTATCAAACTGGCTGATGAATTAGAAAGTATGAATAATACCATTACAAGCCATAAGGATTATGAATTTTGGAAGGAGCTATATATGAAACAATATACTATTGCCGACAATAAAACATGTACTATAGTGGAGAGAAAAAATAGGAAAATATCACGGGATTTAGATTTATATAAGAATAAGAGAGCCTATGTTTGGCCTAATAACAGAACTTCTGAAGATATTAAGACGTATCAGGCTTCGAGAAAACAATCAAAAGGCTCTATAAGGGAGGAAAATTTTCAGGGGGGGAGATTTTTTTCCAGTACGGAACCCCAACAAACAATGGTACAGGACCTAACCAAGTGTATAAGTGAGCAGCCATCCGCATCCCTGACATGCGTTGATTTTAGGTTAGATAGTTTGCCTATTTTATCTCATTCAACTCATTCAACTGATTCCAAGGATAGGAGAATGAATAATAACGATGAGTTGGATCCCTTGGCAAACAGTTTAGTTATTCAATGACCTAATGTAATCACATATGATGGGTTCAAAGTGTTTAATTACACAGAGATAGAGGTAGATACCGACTTTGTCAAACTTTTGAGTAAGGGAATGAAGTTTATTCCCGTGGTTGGATTGAATTTAGTGGACAACATTAAGGAAGTAAAGATGTATTGCAGAAGACTTAACTTAGCTCTACAATTTGATAAAAATGATTCAAAAGAAGTGAGAAGTATTGGTGTAGCGGGTACAGATCTTGTGAAGAAAAGCACATATATTCCTGTGACCAATCCACAAGTACATAATTTTGAAAAAATGGTCTGTAATGACATTTATTGGACACATAACAATTTGAGGAAGGATAGGATTAACTTGACCAATAGAAATGACAATCTCTCATTAATAGAAAGACAATGTTTATTCAAGTTTATGTGTAATAAAGACATAAGAATAATGAAGCCTGATAAGGGAGGTGGGGCAGTAATTTTTTACACAAATGAATACAATCAGGGTATTCACAACCTCCTTCATGAATCAGGCAATTATGAAAGTGTATCCATCAATCAAATCAATATTGGACATAAGAGAATAGATTTGAGTATAGAAGAGTATCTTATAGATAACAGGATATCCAATGATACATATTAATTTTTGAAAACAGACCATCCAGTGTTGGCGAAAATGGTAGGAATTCCCAAGGTACACAAATCTTTTGAGAATCCACCTCTCAGACCTATTGTCTCAGGCTCCAGGTCCAAAACCTTCAATATAGGGAAACTGATAGACAGATGGTTAAAAAATATTTATAACATAATTCCGCACATCATGAAGAATTCATGGAAATTTCTGGGAGAACTAACAAGGGATAAATGGAACCCTAATCTAATTTACCTTACCATTGATGTTGTGGATTTGTTTTCCAGCATCCCTAAAGATGAAGGTCTGGAATTTTTTGCAAGTAGTCTGAGAAAACATTCAGGCTACTCTTGGGACAAGATATGTTTAATTTGTGATATGATGTCCCTGGTACTTGACCATAATTATATATTCTTTCAGGGGGAATATTTCAGACAAACCAAGGGAGTGGCAATGGGAGCAGCTTGTGCTCCCATTTTTGCGAACTTGGTTATGTTAGAATGGGAGTCTGAATTTGTATTCAAAAGTGAATTTTTTTCTGATATAGTATATTATGCCAGATATTTGGATGACATATTTATTTTATGGAATGCATCCGTGGACAGATTATATGAATTTATGGATTTTCTTAACAACACAACAGAGTTTTTGAAATTTACACACAATTATAGTCATACTGAAATTCCATATTTAGATATATTGCTTAGTCATGATGAGGAAGGTTTTATTTCAAAAGTGTATAGAAATCCCACATTTTCGAACAACTACATTCATTACACCAGCAACCATCCTCCACATGTCTTTAAAAACGTGGTAAAAGGACAATGTATTCGAGCCACACGGATGTCATCCACAAAGGACATCATGGAGACTTAGCTTAAGTTCATTAAAAATTTATTCCTAAGTCGAGCTTACCCAGAAAATATGGTCTAGGATGTTATAAAATATGTGCAGAATGAGTGGGGTTGTAAGTACTTACCATTATTAGGTTGCTATAAAATGGACAAACAGACAGAGTTGGGGAAAGAGTATAATGGAAGAGTATGTGTATTGACGTACACACCCAACACTCATTTAATAAGAGAAATTTTGCAAAGACATTGGGAAGTAATAACATCATTGGATGTAGAACAAAAACTAGGTAAATTTCCTAAATGTGCATTTAAGACAGCTCCCAATATGAAGAAAATATTGGAAAGAGCGTGCTATAAAAAGGAAGAAGGGGATAGATATAAAGGTACATCTAAATGTGGAAGATGCCAACAGTGCAGATACATTAATGAAGGTAAGACTATTAAGTTAGATGATATTAACCATACTATCATCAAATGCAGGACGGGTAATTGTAACACGAAACAGGTAGTCTATGCAGCTGTATGTAAAAAATGTAATGCACATTACATTGGAAAAACTGAAAGACAGCTGAAAAAACGAATATATGAACACCAATATAAAATACAGAAAAATGATACCAAAAACGCCCTGTATAGACACATCTTAGAGAAAGGGAATGATCATGGCTTCATATTTGCAATTATTGATCAGATTACCAGCATACCATTTGGAGGGAATTGGAAAATGCAGCTGGCACAATATGAAAGTAGGTGGCAAATCTTTACCGATTCTACTAGAAGACCTGGTTTAAATGAATTTATCAGTATAAAACCTTTTTTAGCCCTTTCATAAGATGTAATGTGTTATGTAAAACGTTTTTGTATATTTTTGTATATGAATCCATGTCCATTATATTTATATTTATATTTTTATTTTGATATTCTTATCACAATTTTTAGCATTATATATTTATATAAGCTTTATAGATAGATATGATTGTACAGCAGAGTGCATTAACACATCATTAGATATTTGGTTTTATTACTAGAATATTCAAATATGTTAAAATATTTAATAATTTTTTTGTATAGGGGTACATATATTATTTCATTACAATCTCTGTGCAATTTTTTTGCATTTCTTTGCATTTTTAACAGTTTTAGGGATCAGTTTGTTGTTGACTATATATGCAGTATTGCATTGATATGTATGCCTTTAAGATTTTTGGCGTTTTTTTTTATCCATTTAATTACTTAATTAATCTATTAGATGACTATATAAAGGAGAATGTGCAGGAATGAATTGTTCTGAGGAAGACTGTGATGTACAGTTGAAAGCGCTTAACCTTCTACTATTCTGTGTTCATGAAGTAATAAACTATTTTCTACATCCTTGTTGTACGAGCAGTATATCCAGCTTCCAGCACATCCAGTTGTGGTTACTGACTTAACTGAATGTTCCTCTCCTGTTGCATTGGTGCCACCCACCTCCACAACTGCTGTTTCATGTGTTTGAGGTTGTGTGGGGGCTACCCCAAGGATGGCAAGGAGCTCATCTGTCTAAGGTCCCCACCCATGGTCAGTCACCACTGCACCTTCACAGCCTCAAAAGTGGCTGTGCTGTGGGCTGAGCAGGAGGGGCAGGTTGACCGTCAAGATGTGCCAAGCATCCCTCAAGCTGGCGTAGCTGATCTCCAAACTCCTTTCGGAGCTCACTACACTCCAAACCCTGGACCTGACTCTGTGTGATGGTGTTTTGTCAGCGCCCAATCCCAGGGGTGGACAGGCCCCATCCCCTTAGATAGTTCCACCCACAGGTGGTGCAGGACCAGCGAACAAGGAGGTCCCAGGTTGTACGGTTATATGGTGCCATGGCCAAATGAGGTGGGACCAGTGGATCCACTGGGATCAGCCTTCCCAGACATGCTATGGTATTGAGGTTTTACAACATATGTCGGTTAGTCATGAACAACACATTCCATGATTAGTTATAACATCATGCATGGGTGTTACAATTGATCCCATAAAATGGATTTGAAACAGTTGCATAGCAAACAGAACACATGCACATATGGAACCATAGTGGGCATTACTGGACATTATAACACCATGAAGGTTACAGTGATAGCAACAGGCCTATAATGATGGTATTTGAACAGGGAACATTAATAATCAAATGTTTAAATATTTGTAGAACAATAGGGCACATGTCCCAACAGTAGGTTTGGTGAAAAACATACTCCTTGATATATGTGTATAGATTATTGATGCAGATAGGGTGGGGGAAAGAGAGATATGTCAGTTAATAACTGTATAGCTTTAATTGCTCACAACGGTAATGATCATTACTCTAGTCATTACTATCCAGTTACAACCTCACTTTACATCTAGCTATGACCTTGGGTTCGGCAGTGGTATGTTTGTACACAGTGTATTAATAATGCCTTTCTAAGGCTGATATGAACATTCCCTTACCTGGCAGACCTGTGGAGGTAATGTCTGTTAACACTACCTGACTGTTTTTACCCATATTCACATAGTAAAGGTTACATATGTGCACTCATACTGTGTGTGTGTGTGTGTGTGTGTGTGTGTGTGTGTGTGTGTGTGTGTGTGTGTGTGTGTGTGTGTGTGTGTGTGTGTGTGTGTGCTACTGCCATACTCTGCCTTGATTTCTATCGGTCACCCTGGGTGTTGGCAGCAGTGACCACTAGCTGTGACAGTGTGACACTTGATGGACATTTATTGGAGGAGACTACTTGGTGTATGACTTATCTTGCTGTCATTTGCAGCCTTGGGGTTGAACAATGGGTGTTGTACACAGTATGTAAGTACAGCCTTCTTACAGCTAAGATATACCTTTTCTTACCTGGAAGACCTGTGGAGGAAATTTCACTACTTGACTGTTTCTACATATTTTCACATATTCCTGGGTGAAATTATGTATACAGCTTACTACCACTCCCGGAATTCGAACCGTGTTTGTTTTTGCAGAAAAGTACAAGTTTGTGTTTCATCAGAATGAGCTACTGAGGAACTACTGTTTTTTATTTGACTGTTTTCTACCTAATGTTCTCTTGGTTGTACAATCTGACCTTGTAATTCTGATATTCATGCATGGCAGATAGTTCTTATACTGTGTGTTCAGACTTTGACATAGTACAGTCTGGGAAACACTGGTTAACACAACATTACTATTCAGGTATCAGATCTTGGTGCATGGAACATTTCATATACTTAATCTCCTGATTTACAATGCCACAATCTTTGTCAGATGCACCTCAATTATTTAAAGCTTTCAGAGCTATAGTTGCTTTGCAGAATCTGTACACATTTAGATTCATACCACCACATACCAAAGTAAACACAACCAGTCTGGGGTATTGAGTTTTTTTGACACGTATTGACACTTTTATTGATATATACCCTGTATGTCACTATTACACTGCTAATGTCTCATTTATTTAGTACAAATGATACACATTTTTAAATACAGACAGGTGACGTTCTACTCCTTTCTATTTATTTGCCCTGTATACTACAAGCTAGATGTGTACCCACAAGCCCTGTGACGCAGCCTTAGCAGCCTGCTGCTGTGGGCATCCACGTTCGTGTCCCTACCATCTGCAGCTGTACAGGAGATAGAGAAACATTTATGCATACCTATCCATCACATACACAGGCTGGACTTTGGCAAACACTAATTGATACTGATACTTACACACATCTGGGACATTCCCTGCCCATGCATCTTGGACCCACTCATCCAAGAGCTCCCACTTCCTATGCTTCAGGTCAGCAAAATGGTGCTGGACCTGCTCACCAGTCCGAGGGATGCCAGTGGCACTGATGAGATCATGTGCAAGACGGTCCCAGGCCTCCGCTTTGTTTTGAGCCCTGCAGCAGTTTCCCCTCATGGTCTTTCAATAGGAGTCTGACCATGACCCTGGACTCCTGAATGCCCAAGCTCTGCACCCGAAAATGCAATCCTTCACAAACTCCAGCCATAGTGCCTACAGTGATGATCTACAACTGGATATGGGCTGTATTCCCACCTGCAAGGTTTAAATAGGGCTGATTTCTTGCCCTTTCCCATGTCTGGCTGATTTTGAATAATCTGAGCTAAGCTAAGTGACTCACATAACCCACTTAGCTAAGCTAAGCATTACTTAAAGGGGTAGATGCTAAGCATTGCTTACCAGTGTGCAAATTCACTTAACTATGCTAATTATTGCTAAGCATTTAGATTTAAGCAATGCTTACACCAGCTAAGCATAGCTGAGCAACATTTTGCATTGTTCAGCTTTCATTTTATGGACTATCAGGAATGTGGGGTTGATTCCTTATTAATGCCATCTTATGATATGTATGTTTACCTTCTATTCCCTATGTGCTTTCATTACTTTATATTCTTGTGTGGCTATACTGTATGGGACACTTGTGTTTATATGGTGGTTTCACATCTGTACTACACTGATACCTCACATTTGGACCTGCTACACTCCCTGGTTAACAAATATATATTATTTCCTTCCTATTTATATAAAAAAAGATATTTTAGTGCTGCTCTCACATATAAAAATGAATGGACTGCATTGGGGCTCAAACCATGAATTATTGCATGCTAAGCGAAAGCTGTAACCACTGTGCTATCTCACTTTGGGTATTTTGGCTGTATATTTCTATTTAGCTCCTTTGGATGTTTAAGCTATGCTGAGCACAGCTGTGCCACATGCATATTTGCTCAGCTATGCTTAAACTTTAGTGAGGATGGAAAAACAATTGTTTTATTTGTCAGTTTAGGGATATGCACATAGCTAACAGCCATACCTGTCAACCTCTTAGAGCATAAAATCTGGACAAAGCCAAACATGATGGGGGGACAAAGAGGGACAGATTTTAAATATTGCTCCTACAAACTTAGAACATTGATAGAATAATAGGTTTTTGCATTAGCCATGACTTCTTTGAAGGATGTAGAGTCTTAGACTCAAATGTTTGTCATTATTTTATGACTTCCATCCTCGGCTCTTTGCCAGACAAGTATATATTTTAGGAGGAACACACTTACCATATGAGGCCAACATCTGCATTCTGCGAAAATCTGTACAGTTGTGAGGTATGCAACAGTGTCCATGGACACTGTTTTTGTTTACAAAGGGTTGTATGGCACTTCCTGAGTGCAGGGAGCATGTTTACTGTATGAGCACTGCTTGGACACACCCCCTGCACTCGTTCACAGATTGTGTCCATGCAGGTTATACAGCAGCACACCTTCATGAATATGCAAGGTGCGCTGCTGTGCTGCATGGGCATGATCCTCTCCATGCAAGAATAGACTTATTCTTGCACAGAGGTTTATTGAATCCCAGGGTGAGTTAGCCAAATATATCAGCACTAAGGTAAGTATTAAATTCTTAAAATGTCTCACTTACAGCTGAATTGTATTAGATTGTATTAAGATAAGTATAATACAGCTCCCTTATAGTCTTATTTAGAACATGAATTGTTTAAGTTTCTTATTGAAGGAAACAACTGCATAACTATACTAAACCATAACAGTTTAAAGTGCTTTCACATTACAAAACATAAAACATTCAGACAAGTGAAATATTTGCTATCATTAAATGTCATGGAATAGCAGGAAACTATTTAATGTAAAACATTGCAAAAATCATTCAATACATCTAAGTAGCTATTTATCATGATTAACTTTTTTATCAATGACATTCATGCAGATATAAACTTTAAAACTTAACACAAAAGACAAAATTAGATAACTTTCATTTGTTTATATAAATTGTCTCAAGCCAAATGCCAGTACTTCAGAGTCAAATGACATACTACTTGATGATAATTTTAGCCTTGGGTTTTTAACACTTTTTTGGCATGCATTTTGCCCCCCCCCCCAACACACACACACACACACACACACACACACACACACACACACACACACACACACACACACACACACACACTTATGCTGACTATCAGCCCTGCAGCTCATTCAGTCCATTAGTTTCCAAACAGAGTGAGAACTTAATCACAGAAGCCATCATTCCCATATGCATCAGCATTTGCATTCCATTTATCTTTAACCCCTTCCCTGTTCAGAAGTAAGTGGATTTCATATCTCTGTGTTGACACACTGGAGTAATGTTTCTCACTAGATATTGTACTTCACAGGAAAAAAAATATACACGGATGAAACCCAAGGTGGGGAGAAAAAAAGAATGAGGATATGTATTCTGCTCATCTCTCTGTGCATGCGGGAGCGTTGGAGTATATCTGGATTGCAAACTTCACTTACTTTCCCTGGTTGAGACTGTGGAACAATGTTGGAATTTGTCTTCTAGAAGAGCACTGTCCAAATGCATAATAGTCATCTTTGAGAACTGCCTACTAATTCACTGTTAACTGTTTAAACCAAAGAATCTAACAGCGCAAAACGAAAAAGTTATTAGCTTGATAACAACTATTCATTGTAGCCCTGCAAACAGTATCTCATGTACTGCAAACAAAAGTATCCTTACCTGAAAATATTACTGATGATATGTAAAGCAGGTATACACAGATGGAAAATATAGAGCCAAACTAGAAATCCCCTGATATGCTGCAGATGACAGCTCTGCTTACATGTCTTTTGCCTTGCCTCTTTAAGACTGAATGCGCCACATGGCTCTTGACTTAGAGACAAATGAACAGGCCAGTTGTATATACAGGAGGGAGTTTTTAAAGAGCAAAATGATACAAGGTCACTGAATGAAATAATCATTCACTCATAAACAAACCAAATCTTTAAGAACAACCATACATGCAATACAATTGAACTCATACAATAATTCTTGTGAGTCATCCTAAAAAATCTAAGTCAAAACTTAATTCTAATAATTCAGGTTTAATATACGTTCCATCAGTATTGTCTTCTCTAAAACTATATCAGACTCAGTCTGTCACCCAACAGTCCTCAGAGTCAGTTGATCCAACAACTTCAAACTCCCGGCCAGCTGGGATTACAGGAACACACCACCGCACCTGGCAAAATCAAATTCTAGTTTCAGTAGAACTCAAAACAACAGGGAAAAATGAAAAACAGTAACTGAAAAGAGGGTCAGACTTATAAAATCCTCTGAACATATCATTCATAGAAAGGTTGTATTTCTTGACTTTTCCGACAGAGATAGTTTCTCTAAGCATACTCTGTGTTCATTTAAGCCATGGGGTGTTATTCATACTGACTATAGGAAATCTGGCTAAGACACAGGAGAAATTCCCCCAGTTTATGATAAGTCCCATGGTATGTTTTTCATTCAGTTGAGGTACCACCAACTCAAGAAAACAGGTCTTCAGTTTTACATCTCATCTGAATAATGACACACTCAGGCCTGCAGCATTCCTTTTTATACTGCAATGACAGTCACAGTGTCAGTAGCATAAATAAATCCATGCATTTGTTGTAGGCACAGCACCCACAAACTTTTGTTTTTGTTTTCAGTATCAGTGTCAGTATCTGCTTCTACCTAGCATGCATGGTCTGTAAAAGCTGACAATCTCCTTATAACCCCATGGCATCATATATCATCCTGTTAATATGGAGGTGCAATTTTCTTCAGGAGCTAGCCCCCTCATATGCATTAAAATGTGAAGACAGAAGTATATCAATAACCACATTATTGAATTACGCCTTGCCCAACTAAGTTATTTTATCAAATATTACACAAAGATCTTAGACAAACTGCATACACACACACAAACATATGTATATATATATATATATATATATATATATATATATATATATATATATGTGTGTGTGTGTGTGTGTGTGTGTGCGTGTGTGTGTGTGTGTGTGTGTGTGTGTGTGTGTGTGTATGCTTGTATATCTTAAAATTAAAAATCTACTGAGCAAAAGTTATATTTAGTTGCTTAAGCACATTTATCAGTTAGGCATTGTAAAACTTGTCTCACTCCAGGTGCAGCAAGCTTGGAATATCCATTAAAGCACTTGGATATAATCATTAAGATCTTACTCATAGGAGTAGCCAACAAGTGTAAAATGCCCATTACTGAATACTTTTTCTCCAAGGTGCAGTGAGTTAATGCCACCCATAAATTATTAGCATGGGGGAGTGAGTGATGATCATTCAGAATACATTTATTCCTTCAGTGTCACTGTCAAGTTTTAATAACTTTTGTTCATTGTCATGAATCAAAATCCTCATAATTTCCACTCTCAAATGGTCAAATAATTCTAACAATTCGCTGTGCATCACAGAACCCGATTCAGTGCTGGTCTGGTATTTCCAAACCTGAAGGCCTCTTGGAACTTGCTTTAAATAAGCACTTAGTTAAAAATAAGTTATCCAATTGCAGAGAACTATACTTCATTAGCTGGTATTTTAAAACTTTGAACAAGAATAGTTAAGTATGAAGTGATATATTTTTGTATTTATTGATTTATTAGTGTTTATTACGATCTTGCTACAAGTGTACTGTTTGGCTTAGTTGGTAGATTAGTATATTTATTAATATTTATTATATATTTATTAATTACATATTTATTTTAATGCACATTTGATAGCCTTTGGGACTATGCTATTAATTGACTGAAATGGCTTAATTAATTATAGTTCTTGAATGGTTGCCATAATTATATTAACACAGATAAAAGCATTAACTGAAATCTGGTATTATTCTGAAAACATAATTTGAAATTGACATTTCTTTAGAGAACTAAAACATGTTTACATAAATTCAATTAGCATATGTACAGAATCATTTATGTATTTCATTTATATTTAAAGAGTTTTGAAAAAAAAACAATCTTCACATCTGACTTTGGTGGTCATACTTTTTCTCTTGATACTTGATTTATGCACCATAGCACATGCCAAGTTTAGTCCTAACTCTGCATTGTCCCAGTCACTGCTGAGGTATTGGAAGAATAGCTTTAATCCAAGGGTCCCTTCATGTGTCTCTCATGCATTTAACTAAAGTCCCCCACCCCCTCATCTCTGGTGCAAGTCTGTGTGGCAGATATAAAGATTTTTCTTAACTGTATTGAAAAACATGCATTATGAAAAACCAAACAGGAAATTATTTAAATATACAAAACTGACAGCATGTCTTTTTGTAGC
The DNA here is from genome assembly GCF_019279795.1 of Protopterus annectens. Taxonomy (NCBI): domain Eukaryota; kingdom Metazoa; phylum Chordata; order Ceratodontiformes; family Protopteridae; genus Protopterus; species Protopterus annectens. The sequence goes on from NC_056733.1 coordinate 313,890,148, forward strand.
AATATCTACAAAGCATAAACAAAGCAGTTTCAGGTTCTTAGAATAACATTTGCAGCTTTAACACCAAGAAGGATTGTTTTTGATTAAGATAAACCCCCGGATTCATGAACCTTGCGCCAGGCGCCAGCATAGCGTCGGCGTTATAACGCCAAATATGGCTGCTGAGCGATTCAGGTATGAATGAATTCCACGTGCACTACCGGCGTGCGCCGGACCGTCTCCGCCCCCGGCGTAGGTATGCAAAACACACTGTGTGCGGTATTGCACCATGCAAATGAGGGCAAATAGCGATCCACGAAGTGGCGCAGGCGTAAGAACGCGGCAATGTAAACCAAAAAAAACGGTTTACATTTACCCAAACATGACCGAGGAGTAACGGAAGGCTGTCAAAGTCAGGTATCATATAGGTGCAATATGCCAATGTGGAAAGGCACCGAGAATGTCCAAAGAAAATATGCACAAAATGTAAAAATGACATAAATGGCACGTACGTAGAAAGAACAGCAGACCCCCGGGATATGTGCACAGAAGTTGCAAAGCAATGAAATAATATGACAATGTCCTAAAAGAGCAGTATAACACACATCAGCTGCACAGCCACCACACACCATAGTATGTATGTAAAGCTTCAACCCCAGCGCAATGGTTGTCAAGGAGTGGTGGCGGTGTTCAGCGCCGTAACCATGTATTAGTAGTCAATTCCATGCAAATGAGGCAGATAATAGTGAATCGCAAAAACGGCGCCGGTGTAAGGATGGAGCAAACGGCGTAGCGGTACTACACCGAGGAGTGGCCTACACGAGATACATGTCAACCACAGAGGGGTGTGCCACTGTAGGAGGAAGGATATTGGAGGTCAGCAAATCTGGGCTGTACAATGCACATCACAGCATCAGGACTGGCGTGTTAGGAAATAGATGCGCTGAGAGTACATAATGCGCGTACAGATGCATGTGCACGAGGATGACTACGTTCCCTAAACCAGTCATGTGACGGCCTCCCCGTCAACAACCACGGATATAGGAAGGTAATGCGGAGAATACGAGGAAATGCAGAAGCAGTGTAAATGGAGCCGTAATGAGCAATCAACACCAATCAATGCAGGAAGGGCAAACGCCGGCAGCTGATAACTCTGCATGCAGACTCCTGCATAACGGGAAAGGGGAGGCATATGAATGCAAAGATAGTAGGGGATGTAGTAGAAATGCAAAGAGCAAAGAACCGAAATAGCACAGCCAAGTACAGAGGTAGCATAACTGCGGCTGCAGATAACATGCATCATATGCCATGTGCCTGCAGGATGCAGTAATGTAAGATGCAAGGCCAAGGCAATGCAGGCAACTGTAATGTAACACTACAGGCAGTACCGTTGCAGTTGCAACCGTAAAACCACGGAAATAATCCATGGATACGGCTGCACAGACACACCCAATGACATCACCGGTATACAGCACAACAGTATTAAATGTGAATGCACACAACACACAGCACGATTTCCCAAACGCCGCACCGTAGGGTGTAAACAGACGGGGAACTTTTAATATGTATATGCTGGGTGCCGCCGTGGCCGTGATGCATAGGTATGTGGCAGAGACAGACGGAGTTGCGGAGGGTGGTGCCGACAACTACCGTAGGCCTCACAGGAGAAGGAGAGTGTTCAGACCAAGGGTGACCTACCAGGGGCTGCGAGACCTGGAGATAGTAGAGCGCTACAGGGTGGACAGGGACACGTTACAGCAAATAGTGGAGCTGTGCCGGCCGCACCTGAGAACAAGAGACAACAGAGGGGAGCCCATGCCAGTGGACACAAAGGTATGTGTGAGCTTGCGAATACTGGCTACAGGTACCTTTCAAAGGCCAACCGGGGACATAATGGGCATCTCACAGGCATCAGCATCCAGGGTACTACACCAGTTCCTGGATGCCATGTTACCACATGCCCATGAGCACATAAATTTCCCCACATCTCAGGAGGAGTTGGCTAGCAATATGCGCCGCTTCTACCGTGTGGCACAATACCCGGAGGTCCTGGGTGCGATAGACTGTACGCACATAGAAATTAAGTCACCACCCGGGGAGCAGGGTAGACGCCACATAAACCGCAAGGGATACCCCTCCATCAATTGCCAGGTCATGTGCAATGCGCAGGGCATTATCATGGATGTGTGTGCTGGCAGCCCTGGAAGCTACCACGACTCCCATATCTGGCATGCCTCACAGCTGTATCAGGTATTCGCCAGGGGGGACATCACACAAGGTCACCTTGTGGGGGATGCTGGCTACGCACTGGAGCCGTGGTTGATGACACCCATAAAATGCACACACACACATGCAAGAACGCCATAATGAGGCACACGCACAAACAAGAATAATCATAGAGCGTGTGTTCGATGTTGAAATCACGGTTCCGTGCTTGGATACATCCGTGAAGCCTTGCAGTACTCTCCAGGCACAAGTGCCCACATATTCATAGTATGTTGTATGCTACACAATATGATTCTGCGGAAACAGCTGCTGCAGGGACATGATGCCGGAGGGCCACCAAGCCCGCCACAACTGCCAGGGCAAGCACAGGCACAGGGCGTTCAGCGCCATGGACACACTGAGCCAGCCCCAGTAGGTAGACAGAGGCGTACCCAATATGCCTACGCCCTGGCAAAGAGGGAACACATAGCACATACTTTGACAGTGTAGGCCCCATGGACTGACACCTCCTGACCTGCACACACAGTAAAATGGACGCCACACAAACATATCCGCCCGTAATGTGTACCGTATGTGCGGACGTATGTGTGACTCCAACAAAGGCACCGCCCAAACACTGCACACCCAATAGCCAGCAGAGCATGGAACGCCAACACCTCACCGCACGCCGGTTCTACAGCACACGTGGCGATCAGATGCTGCCACTATCGCCGCAAGTCGACCACATATGTACTCATGTGCATACACAGATACGGAAATAGATATCAGTACACATGTAGAAATATATGTACGCATACACAGATATAAAGTACAACAGGGTAATATGGAACCCAGGGATTGCAAGTTCACAGATAAGTAATACGCAAAATCACCACATAGTAAACATAGTGACCGACAACCCGATCATCCTGGAGGGTGGGCAGAGCAGGTAACGCCAGCCATGGAAATGTCAACCTGCATCAATACATATCCACGTGTCGGGATGGTCACCAGTCCACAGTACATTAATGGGATATGTGCGTGTCATATCCATAGGATATGAGTGCGGAGATACACGCCGCCGGCGATGCGGCCAACGTAGGTATTGTGTTCAACCGTCGGTGCGAATGCGGCAAGCATACCAGTGAAGTGTACGACATTATGAGGAACGTACCTCCTTTGGGGTGTAAAACAGTTCATGTTCCTCGCAGTACCTCAAAGTTCCACATTGAAAATGTCTGTCAAACATCCATTGTTAGGAATGTATATAAATGACATCCAGGTAAATAGAATTTAATCATAGTAAGTCATTAAAGGTTCTTCACTGTAAGTAAATCAGCATATTATAATCAACCTATGACCTACTTAGCTGAAGTTGTCACTATGCCATTACTATGTGTTCCACATTATGCCCATTTGTTTCACATTACTAATGTGTGTGTTCCTCACTTTGGAAATAGAAGGTTGAGAGCCATGGCGGCAATATGTGTATGTGTGAGGTGAGGCTGTCGTGTGTTCCGCTGTGTTTGTGTAATGTGTGTGCCACTGTAAAATGTGTATGTAGATGACATGTCACAGGCGGAGTGTAATAACATGCGTAGGCATACAGTACAGGAACCATAGGCGTATGTACAGCAGTACCCACAAAGTAGTACTGACATCTCCTCAGTGGCTATGCACGTGGCGACGTAAAACGATGCAAAGCGGAAATGTCCCAGAATGTACCACAGGGCCATAGCCAATAGGAGATGCAAAGGACGCATGTACAAACCATGACCGTATGTATGGCGGCCATAAGGTACACTCAACACGGTCCGTCGGCAACGTTACACAGCATCAGGCATGTACGGCGAAAATACGAATGTGCTATCCCGGCACCGATCGGGAACACTTACGGTCCCGTAAATACCGCTGTGTGTAACACGACCGTGAAGTAAGCAAGCGGCACACGAATAGGAGGCTACCGGTAGCATACAGGCCGTCCCAAGTATAGGACCACATTCACCGTAACTATCAGCGACAAAATGCCAATGGATAGTAGGCACGGACGAACATCCGCAGATATATAACCCATGTGAAGGAGGAATACGTGCAGGAAGCACACATGCAGGCGATACCGACAGCAATACCGACATCAACAAAACAAACATTCCCGGAACAACAGACAGGTAACCTGCAGCCCCCCAAGCAGGGATGGAGCACACACACAAGCATATCCCATATGTATAAATGCAAGACTCACACCCCGTACCCGTTACCCACATCCGCAGATATACCCCATCGCACATATCAAAGGGATAACAGCTAAAACTGTAGCAAAAACATACAGGCAGTCAATGACAGCGGCATACCCACAACAAGCTCGTGGGAAACACTAGCAGCGGCTGATGCATCCTTGCATCCGTTGTGTACAGGAATATAACAGCTATGTTACACATCTGAATGCACAACGCCATCGACAGACGCCGCCAGGACACGGACACCCACATGTCGAACAGAATACCATACCCAACACACACAATCCACGGCTAACACCACAGCGAAATGTACCCGACACCACACATAGCGGATGCAGTCACACAAACATGATACAATACATACCATCCTCACGAAGGTATTGCAAATAACCAACGGCCACATGAGGAAAGAACCATGTCCTAGTGCCGACGCCAGAACGAAAGGAGGGGATCACCGTGATATGCGCATAAGTACACACCGAGGAACAGCTATTGGCCTGATTAACCCACATGCCTCAGGTGACGAATATAAGGAAGACTCCCTGGATATTCAAACCGTATGTTCATACCGAACAAAGACGGAATACAAAAGGAGTACCAAGTAAATACAGACGAACGCAGAACCAAAGGCCGGAAAGGTATGTCGAACCCACGACATGTACTGGTGTGTAACGCACGATACGTATGACGAATCTGTACAGTATGTGAACGGTGTGTGTAGGTAAAGATACCTGTCCATCAGGCAGAGAGAGGTGAAGGTTGGTTATGTAATGCTAAGCCGCGCAGCATACCAACGACTGTGGACAACGTGTGCACAGCAGTGGGACAACATGTACACACCCGGGATAACCCCAGGTTAGGCTTGCCACCTTTTCAAATGGCCAAAGTGGGACATCTTCGGGACACACATCAGATGTTACAGGTGGACACATACCCATGGTCAGTACAAAGGGTAGAACTGTACTCTTTTGCCTAAATAAAAGCGTAGTCTTGTAGCAGTTAAGTTGCTTATTGTGTGTCTTGTAACATTTAGGAATGTACATACATAAATAACTATGTTATGCAACTCTTACATAAAAATGGGACATAATTATGTCCTACAATCTCAGGACATTTGCCATTTGTAATATGTTTTGTCAGGACACAACTGCCCAAAGAGGGACTGTCCCTTGCAAAGTGGCACAGGTGGTAACCCTACCCCAGGTCTGCCATAGGGGTTGCAAACACAGAACAATGCCACCACCCACGCTGATGCTGGCAGTGGATATCCAACAATGAAGTGCCACAGCAGGATAGGACATGTATGTATAGTGTCACAGCACACATGTGCATGGGCATATACCGTCGATGTCATACGGAATGTGCGCACGACGTGCACGTATCCCACGCAGTAGGGGTGACTATGTCAATTATGTGTAATGCAAAGCTGTCATGATGGATATGTTCAGAAATCATAGACAGTATCACAAGCATAGCATGCATGATGGAGGGATGGCCTAATGTTATGTACATACACAAGATATGTATGGCCTGCACATATGGGACAATGTAGTAGCAGAATAGGTACCCGAAATGGAGGGAACAGCAAGTAACCATGTCCAAACGTTCCGTAGCAGGTGCAATGTGTGCCACAATGATGTCCAGCAGGGCCGTGTGTAAACACATGTGCAATGTACACAGTAGTGACACCCCCCCCATGGTAGTGTCCACTGAACGGCAGAAGTGGATGTCAACTGTTATGTCTATACAGTACGTCCGCTGTGGTGGTACCATGGGTCTGTGTCACCCTACCAGCAAGGGAGCTATCACATGACTAGTGACACAGTGTGCCCCTGTGGGATGTGCACAGGACCTATGTCCCACAGCACGGTGTGTGTCCAGTCTGTGGATGTCACACAGACGCCCAGGCCGAGAAATGTGGCATGTGTGCACACATGCAGGACTGCTCCTCCCACCCTGCCCACTGCAAACGCCATGTAGGAGTACTACATGCATCAGTACTGTGGAGAACATGGCCCATGGCAGAGTAGATTACACCCCTGTGTTAGTGGCATGCAGGTGAGTACAGATGTGTTACATGACTGTCATTTGCATATGTAAACTGTCTGAGCCGGGTAGAGATCACAGCATGACTATACTGAGACATGTAACGTTGTATCCATTGTGTAAGGTACACCACACATGTGTTATTGTAACATGGCCTGCGTGTACATGTGTGTATGGCACAGGTACAAGGGCACCCAAGGTATCAGCTAGACATACGGTCCAGAAATGCGTGGTCCTGTACATGTGTACCCATGCCATGGTGGAATATGGCAACCACAGCACCATGTGGGGCATGTGTGTACATCAACCATGTACAACGTGATATGCCTGTATAGGGACAGTATCCATGTGATACACACCGCATGACTGTCAGTATGCAAAGGTGATGTGTATGCACTATGTGTGATGTAACTGATGCAATGATATCTACATGATATATCTGCCACACTGACACCTGTATGGGTGTCAGCAACATGAGTAGGATGAGCTAGAATGCTGCCAGGTATGTAGAAGTGGTATATGTAGGCATGTACAGTACTGTGTGACAGCAGGTAGTGTACGTATGCAAATACTGAGCATGAGGGGTCACATGTCTGAGGACTGTGCAATGTCACACGTCCCTGACATGTTGTAGTTAGCATGACATGCCTGCACCACTGTGTGAGCTGTACAGAAGGCACATGGCGTAACATCCCGAGACATAGGGTACGATGTGATGCTGGATGTGTACATTGGCAATAGCATAAATTGGAATGGTGCTGAAGGGCAAAGAGCGGATCATGTCTGATGTGATACCCTCTGTACCACCCCAACCACCCATGCAGTAGTATGACAGGTGGCCAGCATGGGATGTGGTGTGCTGTGGCACACAGAAGCCCAACAAGGGTGCCAGTAAAGGCATGCAGGTAGTCAATGAGTGTGTGAAGCATGTATGTCAAGATGTGGCCCAGTGCCATACTGAATGGCCCAGTCATGGGTGTAGAGATGCAGCCCCATACGCAATGCAGTACCATCCATGTGTAGTGTGATAGATGTGGTAGTGTGGTGGTCAGGGTACACAACGCATGAATGGGCTAGCAGTCACTGCAGTGTGCTGCTGCAGAGACATGTAACAGCCAGGTTGGCGGGATACAACAACTATGGCGGTTTGAGGTGACATTGGGACTGTGTTCCCGGACATATCATGTGCATGGCAGTACTATGTATGTGTCCACAGGGTTAATACAATGTCCAGCCAAGGATTGGAACCCTGTAGTGAGTGAGAGTGTGTATTGTTGGTAGGTACCCCATTGGCAGGCACGATGCCAGCAACATCTGTGTTGGCAATGCCTGCATGACTGTGGTATGCCGCATTGAATGTGGATGTAGTCAAACAGCAGAGACATACCACCACACTGCATGAGGGCCCACACTGCAATGTCTGGCAGTCATGTGTAGGTAGCTAGCTGTGGAGTATGTCATGCACCATGAGGACACACCATGACTGTCAAGTGACACACAACACACAGGTGAACATAACTACCGTGCAACAGCCTGCACATGTGCCCATACAGCAACTGTGCATGGAACAGGAATACCACTGTGGCGTCTGTGAAAAGGCCAGTACCACCATGTCTCAGTGTGGAATAGCATGGTCCCTACCAGTGTGTAAATGTAGCAGAAGTGCACTGTGATCAGTGTTGGCATAGGCACGTAGACTGTCCATCGTACGGGGTGCCATGCCATCAACTACCTCTGTCAGTGGATGTCAGTAATTCCGGCTGTAGTGTGTATGTACCATGCATGCTGCTATGGTTGTGTGTTTAGGGTGTGGCTAGCAGGGATGAGAAGCATGGATGTTCAGCAAACAGAGGGGGGAGGTGTGTAGGCCTAGCACACAGACACATGGAGGTTTGGTGCATGCCGAGGGTAGTGTAGGTATGGTATGTGTTGTGTAATGTGTCACCCAGCTATGCGTACTGCATGGCCAAGCATGTGTGGGTACATGGGAGTCCATACTAGGGAAGGGGGTGTTGCTGGCAATACATAGCAGTAGCAACTGTCCTAGGTGCAATGTACAGTATGCCAACCCGACCGGCATGTAACCTGTGGTGTACAGTGTATTCACTGTCGCGTCACAATGTGCGTAGCGGTCACGAACATGGGTATCTGAACATGGATTACCTATGATGCAATGTGTCATGGGAATATACAGTATGTGTGTAAATCACGGTGTGGTGTGGGAACCACCCACCCGTGTGTGTTGCAGTCCAGGTATGTGCCTGGGAGGTATGATCTGTGTACAATCTGGACTGGCAGGTGTGCCGTGTAGGGCATGGAGGCAGGTCCCAGGCACTGCAGATAAATGACATGTGTGCTGTACTGTGTGTGCAGTGCTAGTGTACAGCACAGTGGAGGGTGTAAGCATTGTCACACATCACTGCATGCTGTGCCTACCTGTGACAGCCCTGCCGGAGACAGACATGTGACACCGCTGCACAGGCAGCATAGCATGTGAAGATGTACATGTGGGCTGCACACCTTAGGCAGATGTCCACAGGTCATGTGTGCCACGGTAGTGTGGTTGAACACGACTATCAGACTGGACAAACACCACATGCCTGCATAACTACAGTATGACCATAGTCAACAGTCCCAGTGACAGAGTAGGCCAATGTACACTATCCCTGCATGCAGACCACTGGCTACTGGACACCTGGCTAGACACACACCTGGAGGGTTAATTCACCATTGAGCCATCACATGTCCAAGTCCATGTGGGCTGTACAATGTCATCACAGGGTGGTCACAATAGCAGGTGGCAAGGCAGACACGGTGTACCAGGTGATGTGTCATGTGTGCATATGTTGAGTAGCACAGCCGTTCACATGTCTGCAACATACTGGTGCACGATGTATACTGTTACATGATGAATGGAACTGCACTGTCACCCACTACAGGGCCATCTGACACAGGTGTGTTGTGACTGGTGTAACCCATGTTTGCACAGGATACACACTGCTGTTGTAGGCAGCCATGCTGGTGGCCACCAGTGATATATGCAGTGGTCATACAGACATACCGTACACAGTGTTCATGCAGGAATGTCCATTGTCGTGGACGATGTGCTGCTATGTGAATGTAGGTGTTTGTTGTGAATGTCACACATCCAGAAGACACCATCTGGTGCAGTCATGGTTGTCAACACCAGTACACACAGCCACAGCAGTCAGAACCCAGTCCTGACAATGTGTGTCAGTCC